>NW_027103979.1:1206356-1582885 GCF_902728285.1 Clytia hemisphaerica
GAGATCATGCTCAAAACTACTTGTTTGGTGTATATTCTTTTATATATTCATGGTTCTTGCAGAAAATGTATTTGAGAAAGCCATGGATAAAAGAGCAAATAAATGGTTTTGGAGAAAAGTTTGAAGAAAAAAAAATAACACAATTTATAATTAAATACTTTACACACTTCAGTTTCATTTCGTGAATATTTAAAACACAGTAAAAAAGTTCGATAATTTATTCATATAACCATTTTTTATGGAATTTCTTTGTAGCGAATTAATTGGCTGACAATCAAGCAAAAACTTACATGTTGAGTACGTTTACATTATAAAACCAGAAATGGATAATATTTTGAAAACAGTGATCAAGTTAGAAAATAAAGGATATTATTTATATAATAAATATACAATAAGATGGAAAAAATTAAAGATTGCCAAAAGTGGAGTACACCATGAGTACTGATATAATGTGTTTTATGTGCAAATAGACTCAAGAAATTCTAGCTCTCATTCAGAAATTAGATGAATAATCTCATAAAAAAGTACTTTTTTACATTCAAAGTAAAAAGTTTGTTTTACCCCGGGGGGGGGGGTACTAGGGCAAGATGGGTTTTACGGGGATGCTCCGCTTGGTCAGGGTACCTTTTTTAACCTCCACGAGTCCCAGGTAGGGTCGCAAAAAACACCAAAATAGAAAAAATCAGTCCCTCGCAGGGTGCCTAGTTTTGGGAAATTTGGGGAAAAAGTAGAAAATTTGAGAACATTTTGGAATTTCAGTCCCATTCAGGGTCACTTTTTTCGCAAATTTTGAGTCCCACGTAGGGTATTTTCGAACCTCAGCGAAGCACCCCCGTCGGTCGACAAGGGTAGTACCCCCCCCCCCCGGGTAACAGTAATCATCAACAATCTGTAGGAAAGCACTTTTTCAACTTTTTCAATTGTATGGAGTGTTGTTTATAATTCTATTGGTAGAGATTGTTGTTATATATCATTTCATAAATTCTGCATTAAATCGTACTCTTTTATGCTTACTTCTAGGGGGTGGAAGATGCAGGGGCAGTACTCTCAGAGAAAATTCATAAAATGGGGGGTCATTATTAACTGATTTTGGGGTTATTTTCCCAAAAAAACCCAAGGAAGATGAAGGTTTTGGCACTTTATCAGGAAAATTTCATAAATTGGAGGTCATTACAAAATGCTAATTGGGTGATTTTTACCAAAAAATTGCAAAATTACCAGCTACAATTAAGCACAAGAGGGTAATTTTTTCAGAGGTCACCAATGTCTCTTTTTGTATAAAAGTACCATATTTTCATATGATCACGTAAAAGTAATCTTAGTTTTGTTTTGCAAGTATAAAGTGGTATGAACTCTCTCTTCTTATGACATGACGAAACCAAAAATATTTCCTCGCATCACATTATCTTGAAGCATGCATGAAGGTTTACCTTTCCAGAAATTTCATTCTTCAACCAAATTCAATCAAATTGCTAAAATGTTGTTCCCTAACCGAACCTTTCTTCCAGTCTCTGTTATAAAACAAATTTTGTTTTGTTTTTCTATAACAGTTTTCAAAAATAAAGCTAGCTAGCTTTTTTTCCATGTGAAATTCATCAATGTCCAATGATGGGAGAAGAATCTCTCGAAACGTAGCCATGTGAAATTTATCAATGTCCAATGATGGGAGAAGAATCTCTCGAAACATAGCCATGTGAAATTCATCAATGTCCAATGATGGGAGATCTCTCGAAACGTAGTCAATCGCAAATCTCGTGATCCATATATAGCTAGGTAAATTTTTCCCCGTGATATTCCCGATGTCCGATGATGGGAGAAGAGCCAAACGTAAATCTCGTGATTATATTCAAGACACGATAAACTTCCACCAAATATTCACAATAACTCCTTTCCCATAAAAAAATCCAAACTTCATTTACCAAGGAAAATTTATTTAAGTTTTGTTTTTGTTGGTATGAATGCTTCTCCTCTAAAGATAAACCAAAACAAAAATGTTTCCTCAGAATGAAAGTTGTCTTTTCTTTTTCTTTTGTCACTCTTCACCACATCAAACAAAAGCAGATGAAAATTCCATCACACAGAGTCTTTGTCAAAATCATCATACATTGATTGATATTGTTGTGTGATTAAAACACTGCATTGAAAGCTTGCAAAGAAGTGAGGTCGTTTGCCGTACGAATGGCTACCCTTCAAATCATTTCAATATTTTGCCGGCGACGACATGCGACTGAATGTTATTTTTGTAGGAAAATCTTTTACGCTCAAAACGGTCGGTTAGGTTCGGTCTCGTATTTTCGAGAAATTTCCTTGAACCACCTCAAATTTGCCATTTCACTGGATGCATTTTCTGAACAAGGTTCAAAATTAAAGATTTCCTAGCACGGAAGCAGCTAGATATGTAATCCCGCAAAAAAAAATCATAACAAAGATTTTGTACAGCGCGGGAAAGCTAGCTACGCCGTACACACATAACCAAAAGATTTTTTAGCGCAGAAAAAGCTAAGTTTGTCGCGCGCACCACGGAAACGCACCCCACATGCATACAACCCCACTGGTAAAATAATATCAAGATATGACCAAGAAGAAAAATCAGTTCCGACCAGAAAACTAGATTTCACTTGAAGAAAGAGTCTTTGTATTTTTCATTTACTAAAAGGGTTGGCGTGGTTCAGCTGAACCATTTGAACCCCCTCAGATCCGCCGCTGTTCGATTAAGTTAAAGAGATAACCCAAAATGGACTTTCTCGCCAGAACTTTAAATCTTGAAAAAAGTTAAAATAACCAGTATTCTCATTCTATTTCGCCCATGATTGTAGTTAAAATCAAATTATTAAGCCCAGTGGTAATAGGGGGAAAACTATGAACATATTTGTGTTTTCCCTTAAATTCACGACCCGATGGAAGTAAAATTTATGATTTTTATGAATATTTCAAGATTTTCGATATTGCAAAGTCCAAACTGAAAATTTAGAAATTTTCAAAATGACAATTTTGATTTAACAACGTCTTAACCAAGTTTTTGAAAACAAATCTTTTTTGAAAATAGTTCCAATCATGTATGGAATAAGCTGTGAAAATTTTAGAAAAAAAGCTTAACTGAAACTGAAAATATTAAGCTTTAAATATATTTTTCTCCTATATTTTGCAAAAAAATGACCAAATTTGCCGTTTTTGCTGATTCAGCGAAAATTTTTATACATAATGTTAATTTTTTGTTATAAACTATTAACTCAAGGTGATAAGAATAGAATTCCAAGATTTTTTGCTTTTTCTCATATTTAAAATTTTCGGTTTTGTCAATGCTGATTCTAGGGCTCCAAAATACTGGTTGACCTTCAAGATGCTATATCTTTTACCCATCCTCTAAAGTCACAGATGAATTTGCATTTTCTGAACGGCATTAGGTGTAGAAAGATTCCTATACCCCGTTTCAACATACAAGGAGATTGAGAGTGAGTTACATGCAATTTTTATCTAATTTTGGTGTTAAAATATTTCCTTTAGACGCAAATATGTTATTTTGAATCTGTCTCAAACCAGCAAAAACATGCTCATTTTTAAGTATAACCATCGTTTAATTCTGATAAATCTACAAGTCAGAATCTTCATTTTATATACTTTTTTTGTCCACTAGCCGTTAAAAAACTGAGCTTTAAAGATTTAAAACCCTTTAATTGGCGATAGCTTACTCCAAGAAAAACTGAACTAGTGCACCACTACGCTTATGAGTTTGAACATTCGTACTAAGAATAGAAAAATCTTAAGCTTGCTCTAAAAGACGTCGGTGTCGGTGTTTTCGGGAAATTGTGTCGGTATTTCGGTGTTGGCAACCCTCGTACGCCCCCCACCATATAGAGAAATCCAGATGAAGTTGAACACTCAGGATCTCATGCTTCGTTTCTTAACCTTCCATCAAAGATGGGGTTTTTGTTTACAAGTTGTTTGACAAACGCGATGCCTTCCCTTTTTCTATTGTTCGTATGCCACACATTGACAGTAATATGCCAGAATCCATTTTTTATTCTTCGTTTCTTGGTGAGTTTTTGAGAATAGCTCGATCCACTCTTTTATTTGAAGACTTAAAAGAAAAATCTCACATATTTATTCAAAGAATGCGTGCCCAAGGCGCTACAGTTGGTAAACTCATTCTTAGTCTGTGCGTAGAGTCATGACACGTCACAGTTCTGAATTTTCGAGGTTTCAACTCAGTTCAGTGTCGTAGGAAGCATTTTCTTATTGGGGGGGGGGGGGCTGAAGTTTAGTGACACCGCGAGGGCCAACCATGGTTTGGCCCGAGGGGGGAATTTTTGAAAATTTAAGCTCTAGATTGCTTGAAAATGCACTCAAAACAAAATGCTTTCAAGAAAAAACAAAAACTTTGCATTTTGCAAAATAACCATTTTTGAAAAAATTATTGGGGGGGCCCCTTGCCCCCAGTTGCTACGGCACTGCAGTTTAAATGCAATCGTTCACCAGCTTTTGCGGTGAGCGGCCACGGGGCATCGAACCGGGCTATCACCCAACTTTTCAAAAAAATTCTCATGCTTTTTTCAATCCTTTCAATCTTATTCTCCCTTGTCATAGATGGTGGCAGTCTATTTCAAGTGTTTTTTTTCTTTATCTTCGAATGTATTATCTGCAACGTTAGTGGCAGAACGGGTTAAAGGTGTGGCAACTTTGTCCAGTGGGTAGTACTTCTCTAGTTAGTTTTTGGTATCCTCGGCAGGTCCGTAGGTTTTATGTTTGAGTTTGTTTTTATACTTTTGCGCGCGTTTTAATAATTCAAAGAAACCCAGCATTAAACCCAAATCAGCGTTCTTTAAATAAGATAAAAGTTGGGATTGCACTTCACGCATTTTGCCCTCAGATGGAAAGATGTTAAAACCAAGACACTTCTTTAAAACAATTCTAAGATTACGAAAAGCTTTCATTGACAACCGGAGAAGAGACTTAACATCGACCGCCTGGGCAGGGGACAACTTGGGGAAAAAATCGCTAGGGAGAACCGAACCCGAGAAAAAAAGATTACCATACTTCCTCAAAAACTTAGTAAAAAGAACACTCAACTCCTGCAAATCACATTCTCTACCCAAAAAGACATTAGAGGCAAAACCAGACAACAGACAAAGCAATTTAAACAAAAAAGAAACACGTTTGTTCAACTGTTTATCAGATATCGAAGAGTTAGAGTCCTTGCTCGAAATGGTAGCAAAAACTGTCGGCTGTCTTTTTGATTTGAAAGTCCCAGATGTGAGGTCCTTAATGTACTTAACTCCCTCAAATATCCGGGGCTCCCCTTCGCAAACACGTGTGATGGTGACGAACCCAAGGCCAAGATCATGATTACACGCAGCACAAGTGTTACCATGATCTTGGCCTTGCTGTGCTGAGCTTTGCTTTTGTGCAGCGATTGAGGATTGAAATTTACCAATAGACGCTTTCAAACCACCGATAACCTTGTTCAGGTGAGATTTTTCGCTCTTCAATGTGTCAATTGTCTGGGAGGACAATTCAAATTTAGACTTTTCTTCAGTTAAAAGGTCATCCAAACGTTTAGATTTTGACTTCTTCTCCTCTAAAAGAAGTTCCAAATCTTGTTTTTGTTTTAAAAAAATTTTTTCTACTCGATCTAGCTTGAGTTGTTCGGATGTTTTTGATGGGCAAGTGCCTGAAACAGTTGGGGTTTTTTTATTTTTAAGCCATTCAGAGAATGATACACTGAGAATTACCGCCAACTTTTCTTTGCCACTTTTTTTTTTTAACAAAGACGCCTTTTCATTGTCAAGCTTTTTCAATGTTCGCGCTAGGGCTCGTTCATCAGGAGGCAAAAAGAAATCGTGGGGAACCAAATGTTTTAAGATTTTAAAAAGAGCAGATGAGGAGGGTGAGATTTTCCTCAAAATAAGTAAAATTTGGATGGTAAGAACATGTTCATCACTTAGCCTTACAATGTTCTCATGATTATCCAACCACTCGTCTTTCCAGCCCAAATTGTTCTCTAAAAGTTCAACCTCAGATTCAGAAAGTTGATTACTCATGACTGGAAAGACATAAAAGCTAACGAGAAAAAGAAGAAACAAGAAGCACTTTTAAATACTGAAAAACTCAAGTGAAGTAAAAAGTCAAGAAGAAAAAGCACTTATCTGTTCATACACACTTTTAAATACTGAAAAACTCAAGTATGTAAAAAGTCAAGAAGAAGAAGGAAGCACTTAAATACTGAAAAAGTCAAGTAAAAACTCGAGAAGAAGAAAGCACTTATCTGTTCATACACATTTTTAAATACTGAAAAACTCAAGTAAGTAAAAAGTCAAGAAGAAGAAGGAAGCACTTAAATACTGAAAAAGTCAAGTAAAAACTCAAGAAGAAGAAAGCACTTATCTGTTCATACACACTTTTAAATACTGAAAAACTCAAGTAAGTAAAAAGTCAAGAAGAAGAAGGAAGCACTTAAATACTGAAAAAGTCAAGTAAAAACTCAAGAAGAAGAAAGCACTTATCTGTTCATACACACTTTTAAATACTGAAAAACTCAAGTAAGTAAAAATTCAAGAAGAAGAAGAAAGCACTTATCTGTTCATTAGCTTGAGAGGAAAGAACGTGTTATTCAAGAAATCAGCTGATGTAATTTCCCGGGTTTACTGTGATTTTCTGACCAATCAGGACGCTTCCGAATTTTGTTTCCACCAATCCGCGCGCTTCATTCTTACAGCGCTCGAAACCAGTCTCCCGCTAAATCAAAACAAAACGCAACATTACAGACCGGGAATCGTGGCGAATTCTGTTAAAAAGCAAGGACATTTCTCTGGCCTGGGGCTTTCTCAAAACAACTATTTGACCCATATATTTTGGTTTTTCTGACAGAAATAAGGCTTGAAAATATCATATGAAGACGGGATACCTTGAAAACTTTTCTACAAGGAGCCACAGTGAAAAGAGTAACTAAATTTGATGAACCTCGTGCTAGCGGCAAAGCCCCAGTATCCCGGTCTGTAAATTACATCTTCAATACTTCTAGAAACTAGAAAAAAAATTTCAAATCGATTGAAGCAGTGAGCGTGAAGCACCGAGCAAGAGAAGGGAGCTCGTTTTTGCGATTTTTTACGATTTTGAGCGATTTGGCTGCTCAAGTACAAAATGTTGGAATACTCATTATAAATTCTGTTTAAAGTAATGGTAAGAGGTATGTTTTATCTGTACATTACTTTTCATTTCAAGTTGATTGAACCAAAATTGATGGAGATAAAGGGAAAAGTTTGAGGGTAGTTTTTCGACTATTTTCAGCTGAATCGCTTCACGCAGTTCCGAATGTCAACATTATAAGACACGCGTGATTGAGGTTCGAAATGAACGTTGAGATGATTTACAATCAAGCATTCAAATATTTTTGATACAACTGGGAGTAAACTTATTGGTCTATAATTGGCTTTATCTGTCTAACAGCCTTTTTTAAAACTAGGAATAATGTCAGCAAGCTTAAGTCGATCAGGAAAAGTTCCAGATTCCACGCAATTGTTAAAGCATGTGGTCAAAAATAGTACACAGGTATTTGCAGCAATCTTAAGCATACGAGTCGGTATTGTCCCGCTTACAGATTTAGAATTGTTTAAGCTCAAAATGACCTTGAGAACTTCAGTCTCTTCAACCTTGGTGAAATCAAAAAATTTGTCTGAATTTCAGTTTCGATTTATTTCTTTAATACTTGGATGATTTTGAAAAGTTAACTCAGAAGTATCATCCGAATTCAGGGATGTAGATTGATTTGACCAAGATGGAATTTCAAGAGTTTCAGTGATCCTATTAAAATAAGTGTTAAAAATATTGGAAACATGTTCATCTGATGTATGTAAAACATCATTTTCTAGCAGTTGAATCTTTCCTTCAGCTTTGCAGTTTTTATCTGAAAATTTAGTTTTTATGGCATCCCAAAAATGTTTGGAATTTTTGCTAGTTTTTGCTGAAGAAAAGTTTCTTTGCTTTTTTGTTCAATCGAACAACCAAATTTCTCTGGCGATTGTAGATAGCTTTATCCTCAGGCTGTTTAGATTTTATAGCCACCGCTTTGAGATGGGACCTTATCATGATAGCCTTCCTGAGGTCTTTTGTGACATGAGGTTTGTTATTTGCCCTGAGAAATTTGGTTTTCAGTGGAGCATGCCTGTTAACAATATTATTAAAGACATTTTCAAACTGATCGTAATTTTCAAAAATGTTACTGGAAATGCAATGTTCTAGTTCATATAAAAAAATTATTTTTATTAAAAATTTTTATAATCTCTATATTTGATAATTTTTGGAGATAATTTCGTGTACTTGGTCTTAAGCACTGCATAAATTAGCCGATGGAAATCACTTAGCCCCGTTTCTACCGTGCCTGAATTTATAGAAAGATTTTTAGAATTTGTTAGGATTAGATCTATACACGTTCCTTTTTCAGATTTAAAACAGGTTTTTGTTTTGATGACATTCGACATGTCATTCAGTTCAAGGAAACGTGCCATTTTAGGATCGGTAGGTTCGAGGTTAAAATCTCCAATGACTATGATGCTATTATAATCTACTTCATAGAAGTATAGCGTTAGACAAAGTATCAAAAAATAAATCAATATTAATTCTATCGGGTCTGTAAATATTAAATACTAGCAGTTTATCCTTCCTAAGCCTAAGTTCTACTGGGAGAATATGTAAAGCAGGGTCTAAATTGACTCGAGTGTGTCAATGAGTTGAATTTTCTGGTCTGTAAAATTTATCAAATTTTGCAATTTTCATAATGAAGAGTATTGAGCTCAAATTTAAACGTATAAACAAGTTCAGAATATTGTGTAATTGATTTATTGTGAAAATATAACCTTTTAACTGAAGTTTAGGGCAAACTCTTTTGTTAAAACTGTCAAAAACCGCCAGTAAACGACCACTGAAGTAAGGTCCCAAAATTGCTGTTTATCAAAAAAAGCAACGACTCGGCCGAGAGTTAAGGGTCAAAAACAATTGTTTAGGGTGGCCTGCACATAGGGGCACCTGATCTAGGATCGGGGCTAATTTTTTGGCTTAATTATTTTCTTCAGGAAGTTTTTTTGTCAAAGGAAATTTTGAAGTCCAGACTTTGATCTCCTGTTATTCGAGATAGGGACCATGAAAAAATAGCCCCGACCCACGGTTCGGTCCGCAATTTATCTGACTTTCAAGAAAATCTAAAATGGCTTTCTGATAGCCAATACAATCGCTGCATTTGCAGGTTTAGTTAGTGGGCCCCATTACTCTGCTAAAGAAAATTCATTGGATTCGAGAAAACATCAAAATTACAGACCAGACAAAAAATTACGTAATGCCTTCTACAAGCCATTGTGATTGGCTGATCGGGAAAAAGACGTGAGATCTGATTGGCGTAGAAAAAAGTGAATTTTTTTAAGAAGGAGGCGGGGAAGAAAAAGAGGCGAAATGTCTCAAAATGAACTTCAAAAATCAAGAAACTTGCAAAAATTGAAAGGAAAGAAATGAATTTTATTCTTCTTGTGAAATATTTTATAGCTCATTCATAGGACGGGATGTATCTAAACTAGAAGGACTAGACATCAGATTTAGAACAACGAGACAAGGTGACTTTTTGATACACAATGCACAATATATTTTAAACTTTCTGTTGCTCAGACATAAAAAATCCAGAAAAAATGAATCCAAAACCATCTGAAATCCATTTTTTCACATCCTGAAGAAAAAGAAAGAATATAAATAAATCTTATATAAATCAAGATTTGTGTCATCAATCCATAACCTTAGAGATAAAGAAGATACTTTCAGTGAGACAGGGATGGTCAGCATAAAATACCCATCTTTTACTTCCATTCTCTTTAAAGACCATAATAGCATAACATAGCATTTCAATCTACATTCTGCCTGAACAGGGATATTAGAAAATGAAAGAGCCTTAGCTCATCTGTAGGGAAATTAAAAATCTAAAGTGAGGAGAGTGAAGGGGGTTTAGCATTTGCCAGCAAATAATAATGAGCTGAGTCAGGCTGGATTCTCCATGAGTTTCGACCAATTTTGAGGTGGTACCACAGCTCCTTCAGTTGACAGTGAGAGAATTCTCTTGCTCTTGTCATCTGCGACTTGAATAATATCAAGAATCCACAATTAATAAAAGTTAACTAACCTTTGTTTTATTGCAGTTGAGCTCCAGCACGCATTTCAAATTCAAAAACATCTCAAAACTGAAGAAAGCTCGGTTTTTTCTTCTTCCCATCTTCTTCGTTCTTAAATTGCACTAACATCATCATCATTGACAACACCAAAAAAAATCTAAAGCTTTTTGGAGAATAAAATAAAGAATTGTAAACAACAAAGAAGTGAATAAAAATGAAAACTGAAGCTATAACTCTGGGCAAAAATAATGCCCTTCCAATAAACTTGTGCATCCAAAATACAGTTAAAATACTAAGAAGTGTTTCCTGATTATAAATCATAATTCTTTGAAAGAAAATACATTTTGACTCTGTTAAATGAAAAGAATACCGGTATGCAACATTTAGAAAAAGCAGAGTCCTTCCCCTCTCAGAAAAAAAGATTTCAATGATTTCGAAAGATCGAGTGACAAATAACATTTTCCAGACTGTCCAGATTGAACGTACTTACTAAAATAAATTGTTTCAAAACATTCGAAAACATTTGCGCGCTCGTGTGAACACTCAAAAAAATTCGATTTTCAAATCGCTGTTTACATTTGAAAATTCGAATGTATTTTCGGCGTAAAGCTCTTAAAGACGGAAAAAACTACAGACTCGCAAAATTCACCTCATTGATTTCCTCGAGGAATTTAGTCAAGTGACGTGTAGGAATGTCACTTTTCACATAAGTCAGAAGTCCCCCACTGTTCGATGTACAGTCTAGACGAAAAGGGGGGAAATGATAGCCCTGTATTTTAAAATCAGCGCAAGGAAAAGATTCATCGAGTTTCGATTCTGCTATAGTAATAATATCAAATGTTTTGTCAATGAACGTTCGAAGATCAGAGATTTTGTTTCTAATAGAATTGATGTTCAAATATGAAATTATAATATTACTCGGATGTTAATTCATGCGTAATTATGCTAATCATGATAAAATATTTTGGCAATTTACAAACTTTCATTCGCTGAAACTCAATTATTTTTAAAAACATCAATTATGTAAGATTATTCAAATTATTTTCTCTTCAATTTAAATTCAGTTATAGATCAAAAGAAAGTAAAGGCCACGTGCATTCACCTTCTGTACTCTTTCTTTTTCATAACTTGAATCAATATAGGGGAATTGTTTACCGAAAGAAAATTCTTATTCTCATAATGGAGCACCCGTTTTTTTGCTTCGTACATTACGGTACGCAAAACATGTTGTTAGCCAATATATTCTTTTATTTGCTTTTTAAGAAAGAAATTCCTATATTCGATTATGATTGTTAAAATTGAGGAGAGCAAAGATATTTCTTGTGCATTGTTTACTTTCACTCTCTGTCTATTGTAAGATGTTAGCTTTGGTAGCTTCCATTATCGACATTATGCAAGTTAGTTTTTTCATAATTTTACGGTCGTAATTATTCATAGTTCCATTGCTTGCTTATTTCTTTTTCGTTGCATGAATTTACCGTGGTAAACAAAAGCGAGAAAATATTATGCCTTTGTTTTAGAATTATGTTATATAATTTAAGTTTCATGATAATTTATTCGGAATAATCAGCATACTTTATGCATGGATCGCGCATCGTGAATCGTAAATCGTTAGATCGTGCATCTTAAATTACACCAACCCCAATATGAATCAATTAAATATATTCAAAGAAAACACAAATTCTGTTCTTCAGTTTTCAACATACATAGGATTTCGGCCATTTTCGAAAATATCCTCCCAAATGATGTAAACAGGGTGATGGAAGTAGGCCTAGCAATGTTGATCAAGCATTACCCCAGTCTGGATTTGGTGTTGCTTACGCCGAAGATCTTCGGCGCACAGTTCGAAAATATATTGGCGCAATGGCGCACAGGTCGCCATAAACTTCTATAGTCGGCGTATATAAAAAATCCCAGTTGGCGTGAGCGGCGTAAAAGAAGTGAGTTCATCCAATATAAAACTCACCTGAAATCTCACTGACTTTCTCTGCTTCGCTCCGCCTTCCTTTTCCTTCCATTCCAACACGCACCACCGGTTATAGTTTTTCCTTCATTTGTACGCTTCACTGGCGCTTACTCTACTGTTTGCAACTCGTGTGCGCAGGCGCATCACGATATTGAAAATCTCAATCTCGGTGACCAAAACAAATATTTCAACAAGGCGGATGACGATAAGAACGAAAGCGACGAACAAAATACTTTGGAATATGTAAAAAATGTAAATAGTGTAAAAATCATATGTATAGTTTGTAAAAAAGCAGCTGGAGGGGCACACAGATGTATAAACTGTAAATAATACTAGGTCACAGTGTGGATGTAAACCACACTGAAACGACCGCCTTCCATCACGCAATCGTTCATCACGCTCGCGAAAGAGCGCGCGCACATTATTAACGCTTACATGTTCTGTCATGTACCAGATAAAACATGTCATCTCCAGTACATTTTAGATTATTCATTGAAAACAGATTACAATATAGTCATTTTAATGTCTCGTTACAATTCCGAATATTAAGACATTCAGGGAAAAAAAGAGAAACACAGGGAACAGTTTTGCCAGAAAACGGGTTTTTAGGCCTACAGAGCCGCCTGGGCTTACGCTGTAAGCTTACAGCGCTTTACTGGAGCCTTAGTTAAGCTTATTCTGAGCTCCATACAGGGCTGAGCTGGTTCCCAATGGTCCTAAACCTCGTGGGACACTCCCTTGCAATGGATTAGACCCATTGAAGTCCAGCGAAGGGGGCAGAACCGACGAATTTTCACTAAAATAGCTTTAAAACGCTTAAAAAGCTCTATTTAAGCGATTTTAAGGCTTTTTTTAAAAAAAAAAACGTAAAAACGCGACCTTATAAGCGAGTGAGCTACTTCCAAAGGCTCTAATTAGCATGTTTTCATGCTGCTGAAGCGATTTAGAGGGTTTAGAACCGGCTGGGAACAGTAGTTTTGCCAGAAAACCGGTTTTTAGGCCTACAGAGCCGCCTGGGCTTACGCTGTAAGCTTACAGCGCTTTACTGGAGCCTTAGTTAAGCTTATTCTGAGCTCCATACAGGGCTGAGCTGGTTCCCAATGGTCCTAAACCTCGTGGGACACTCCCTTGCAATGGATTAGACCCATTGAAGTCCAGCGAAGGGGGCAGAACCGACGAATTTTCACTAAAATAGCTTTAAAACGCTTAAAAAGCTCTATTTAAGCGATTTTAAGGCTTTTTTAAGCAAAAAACGTAAAAACGCGACCTTATAAGCGAGTGAGCTACTTCCAAAGGCTCTAATTAGCATGTTTTCATGCTGCTGAAGCGATTTAGAGGGTTTAGAACCGGCTGGGAACAGTAGTTTTGCCAGAAAACCGGTTTTTAGGCCTACAGAGCCGCCTGGGCTTACGCTGTAAGCTTACAGCGCTTTACTGGAGCCTTAGTTAAGCTTATTCTGAGCTCCATACAGGGCTGAGCTGGTTCCCAATGGTCCTAAACCTCGTGGGACACTCCCTTGCAATGGATTAGACCCATTGAAGTCCAGCGAAAGGGGCAGAACCGACGAATTTTCACTAAAATAGCTTTAAAACGCTTAAAAAGCTCTATTTAAGCGATTTTTAAGGCTTTTTTAAGCAAAAAAACGTAAAAACGCGACCTTATAAGCGAGTGAGCTACTTCCAAAGGCTCTAATTAGCATGTTTTCATGCTGCTGAAGCGATTTAGAGGGTTTAGAACCGGCTGGGAACAGTAGTTTTGCCAGAAAACCGGTTTTTAGGCCTACAGAGCCGCCCTGGGCTTACGCTGTAAGCTTACAGCGCTTTACTGGAGCCTTAGTTAAGCTTATTCTGAGCTCCATACAGGGCTGAGCTGGTTCCCAATGGTCCTAAACCTCGTGGGACACTCCCTTGCAATGGATTAGACCCATTGAAGTCCAGCGAAGGGGGCAGAACCGACGAATTTTCACTAAAATAGCTTTAAAACGCTTAAAAAGCTCTATTTAAGCGATTTTAAGGCTTTTTTAAGCAAAAAACGTAAAAACGCGACCTTATAAGCGAGTGAGCTACTTCCAAAGGCTCTAATTAGCATGTTTTCATGCTGCTGAAGCGATTTAGAGGGTTTAGAACCGGCTGGGAACAGTAGTTTTGCCAGAAAACCGGTTTTTAGGCCTACAGAGCCGCCTGGGCTTACGCTGTAAGCTTACAGCGCTTTACTGGAGCCTTAGTTAAGCTTATTCTGAGCTCCATACAGGGCTGAGCTGGTTCCCAATGGTCCTAAACCTCGTGGGACACTCCCTTGCAATGGATTAGACCCATTGAAGTCCAGCGAAGGGGGCAGAACCGACGAATTTTCACTAAAATAGCTTTAAAACGCTTAAAAAGCTCTATTTAAGCGATTTTAAGGCTTTTTTAAGCAAAAAACGTAAAAACGCGACCTTATAAGCGAGTGAGCTACTTCCAAAGGCTCTAATTAGCATGTTTTCATGCTGCTAAAGCGATTTAGAGGGTTTAGAACCGGCTGGGAACAGTAGTTTTGCCAGAAAACCGGTTTTTAGGCCTACAGAGCTGCCCGGGCTTACGCTGTAAGCTTACAGCGCTTTACTGGAGCCTTAGTTAAGCTTATTCTGAGCTCCATACAGGGTGAGCTGGTTCCCAATGGTCCTAACCTCGTGGGACACTCCCTTGCAATGGATTAGACCCATTGAAGTCCAGCGAAGGAGGCAGAACCGACGAATTTTCACTAAAATAGCTTTAAAAACGCTCAAAAAGCTATTTAAAAGGCGATTTTAAAGGCTTTTTAAAGAAAAAACGTAAAAACGCGACCTTATAAGCGAGTGAGCTACTTCCAAAGGCTCTAATTAGCATGTTTTCATGCTGCTAAAGCGATTTAGAGGGTTTAGAACCGGCTGGGAACAGTAGTTTTGCCAGAAACCGGTTTTTAGGCCTACAGAGCTGCCCGGCTTACGCTGTAAGCTTACAGCGCTTTACTGGAGCCTTAGTTAAGCTTATTCTGAGCTCCATACAGGGCTGAGCTGGTTCCCAATGGTCCTAAACCTCGTGGGACACTCCCTTGCAATGGATTAGACCCATTGAAGTCCAGCGAAGGAGGCAGAACCGACGAATTTTCACTAAAATAGCTTTAAAACGCTCAAAAAGCTCTATTTAAGCGATTTTAAGGCTTTTTTAAGCAAAAAACGTAAAAACGCGACCTTATAAGCGAGTGAGCTACTTCCAAAGGCTCTAATTAGCATGTTTTCATGCTGCTAAAGCGATTTAGAGGGTTTAGAACCGGCTGGGAACAGTAGTTTTGCCAGAAAACCGGTTTTTAGGCCTACAGAGCCGCCCGGGCTTACGCTGTAAGCTTACAGCGCTTTACTGGAGCCTTAGTTAAGCTTATTCTGAGCTCCATACAGGGCTGAGCTGGTTCCCAATGGTCCTAAACCTCGTGGGACACTCCCTTGCAATGGATTAGACCCATTGAAGTCCAGCGAAGGAGGCAGAACCGACGAATTTTCACTAAAATAGCCTAAAAACGTTTTAAAAGCTCTATTTAAGCGATTTTAAAGCTTTTTTAAGCAAAAAACGTAAAAACGCGACCTTATAAGCGAGTGAGCTACTTCCAAAGGCTCTAATTAGCATGTTTTCATGCTGCTAAAGCGATTTAGAGGGTTTAGAACCGGCTGGGAACAGTAGTTTTGCCAGAAAACCGGTTTTTAGGCCTACAGAGCCGCCCGGCTTACGCTGTAAGCTTACAGCGCTTTACTGGAGCCTTAGTTAAGCTTATTCTGAGCTCCATACAGGGCTGAGCTGGTTCCCAATGGTCCTAAACCTCGTGGGACACTCCCTTGCAATGGATTAGACCCATTGAAGTCCAGCGAAGGAGGCAGAACCGACGAATTTTCACTAAAATAGCTTTAAAACGCTTAAAAAGCTCTATTTAAGCGATTTTAAGGCTTTTTTAAGCAAAAAACGTAAAACGCGACCTTATAAGCGAGTGAGCTACTTCCAAAGGCTCTAATTAGCATGTTTTCATGCTGCTAAAGCGATTTAGAGGGTTTAGAACCGGCTGGGAACAGTAGTTTTGCCAGAAAACCGGTTTTTAGGCCTACAGAGCTGCCCGGGCTTACGCTGTAAGCTTACAGCGCTTTACTGGAGCCTTAGTTAAGCTTATTCTGAGCTCCATACAGGGCTGAGCTGGTTCCCAATGGTCCTAAACCTCGTGGGACACTCCCTTGCAATGGATTAGACCCATTGAAGTCCAGCGAAGGAGGCAGAACCGACGAATTTTCACTAAAATAGCTTTAAAACGCTCAAAAAGCTCTATTTAAGCGATTTTAAGGCTTTTTAAGCAAAAAACGTAAAAACGCGACCTTATAAGCGAGTGAGCTACTTCCAAAGGCTCTAATTAGCATGTTTTCATGCTGCTAAAGCGATTTAGAGGGTTTAGAACCGGCTGGGAACAGTAGTTTTGCCAGAAAACCGGTTTTTAGGCCTACAGAGCTGCCCGGGCTTACGCTGTAAGCTTACAGCGCTTTACTGGAGCCTTAGTTAAGCTTATTCTGAGCTCCATACAGGGCTGAGCTGGTTCCCAATGGTCCTAAACCTCGTGGGACACTCCCTTGCAATGGATTAGACCCATTGAAGTCCAGCGAAGGAGGCAGAACCGACGAATTTTCACTAAAATAGCTTTAAAACGCTCAAAAAGCTCTATTTAAGCGATTTTAAGGCTTTTTTAAGCAAAAAACGTAAAAACGCGACCTTATAAGCGAGTGAGCTACTTCCAAAGGCTCTAATTAGCATGTTTTCATGCTGCTAAAGCGATTTAGAGGGTTTAGAACCGGCTGGGAACAGTAGTTTTGCCAGAAAACCGGTTTTTAGGCCTACAGAGCTGCCCGGGCTTACGCTGTAAGCTTACAGCGCTTTACTGGAGCCTTAGTTAAGCTTATTCTGAGCTCCATACAGGGCTGAGCTGGTTCCCAATGGTCCTAAACCTCGTGGGACACTCCCTTGCAATGGATTAGACCCATTGAAGTCCAGCGAAGGAGGCAGAACCGACGAATTTTCACTAAAATAGCTTTAAAACGCTCAAAAAGCTCTATTTAAGCGATTTTAAGGCTTTTTAAGCAAAAAACGTAAAAACGCGACCTTATAAGCGAGTGAGCTACTTCCAAAGGCTCTAATTAGCATGTTTTCATGCTGCTAAAGCGATTTAGAGGGTTTAGAACCGGCTGGGAACAGTAGTTTTGCCAGAAAACCGGTTTTTAGGCCTACAGAGCTGCCCGGGCTTACGCTGTAAGCTTACAGCGCTTTACTGGAGCCTTAGTTAAGCTTATTCTGAGCTCCATACAGGGCTGAGCTGGTTCCCAATGGTCCTAAACCTCGTGGGACACTCCCTTGCAATGGATTAGACCCATTGAAGTCCAGCGAAGGAGGCAGAACCGACGAATTTTCACTAAAATAGCTTTAAAACGCTCAAAAAGCTCTATTTAAGCGATTTTAAGGCTTTTTTAAGCAAAAAACGTAAAAACGCGACCTTATAAGCGAGTGAGCTACTTCCAAAGGCTCTAATTAGCATGTTTTCATGCTGCTAAAGCGATTTAGAGGGTTTAGAACCGGCTGGGAACAGTAGTTTTGCCAGAAAACCGGTTTTTAGGCCTACAGAGCTGCCCGGGCTTACGCTGTAAGCTTACAGCGCTTTACTGGAGCCTTAGTTAAGCTTATTCTGAGCTCCATACAGGGCTGAGCTGGTTCCCAATGGTCCTAAACCTCGTGGGACACTCCCTTGCAATGGATTAGACCCATTGAAGTCCAGCGAAGGAGGCAGAACCGACGAATTTTCACTAAAATAGCTTTAAAACGCTCAAAAAGCTCTATTTAAGCGATTTTAAGGCTTTTTTAAGCAAAAAACGTAAAAACGCGACCTTATAAGCGAGTGAGCTACTTCCAAAGGCTCTAATTAGCATGTTTTCATGCTGCTAAAGCGATTTAGAGGGTTTAGAACCGGCTGGGAACAGTAGTTTTGCCAGAAAACCGGTTTTTAGGCCTACAGAGCTGCCCGGGCTTACGCTGTAAGCTTACAGCGCTTTACTGGAGCCTTAGTTAAGCTTATTCTGAGCTCCATACAGGGCTGAGCTGGTTCCCAATGGTCCTAAACCTCGTGGGACACTCCCTTGCAATGGATTAGACCCATTGAAGTCCAGCGAAGGAGGCAGAACCGACGAATTTTCACTAAAATAGCTTTAAAACGCTCAAAAAGCTCTATTTAAGCGATTTTAAGGCTTTTTTAAGCAAAAAACGTAAAAACGCGACCTTATAAGCGAGTGAGCTACTTCCAAAGGCTCTAATTAGCATGTTTTCATGCTGCTAAAGCGATTTAGAGGGTTTAGAACCGGCTGGGAACAGTAGTTTTGCCAGAAAACCGGTTTTTAGGCCTACAGAGCTGCCCGGGCTTACGCTGTAAGCTTACAGCGCTTTACTGGAGCCTTAGTTAAGCTTATTCTGAGCTCCATACAGGGCTGAGCTGGTTCCCAATGGTCCTAAACCTCGTGGGACACTCCCTTGCAATGGATTAGACCCATTGAAGTCCAGCGAAGGAGGCAGAACCGACGAATTTTCACTAAAATAGCTTTAAAACGCTCAAAAAGCTCTATTTAAGCGATTTTAAGGCTTTTTTAAGCAAAAAACGTAAAAACGCGACCTTATAAGCGAGTGAGCTACTTCCAAAGGCTCTAATTAGCATGTTTTCATGCTGCTAAAGCGATTTAGAGGGTTTAGAACCGGCTGGGAACAGTAGTTTTGCCAGAAAACCGGTTTTTAGGCCTACAGAGCTGCCCGGGCTTACGCTGTAAGCTTACAGCGCTTTACTGGAGCCTTAGTTAAGCTTATTCTGAGCTCCATACAGGGCTGAGCTGGTTCCCAATGGTCCTAAACCTCGTGGGACACTCCCTTGCAATGGATTAGACCCATTGAAGTCCAGCGAAGGAGGCAGAACCGACGAATTTTCACTAAAATAGCTTTAAAACGCTCAAAAAGCTCTATTTAAGCGATTTTAAGGCTTTTTTAAGCAAAAAACGTAAAAACGCGACCTTATAAGCGAGTGAGCTACTTCCAAAGGCTCTAATTAGCATGTTTTCATGCTGCTAAAGCGATTTAGAGGGTTTAGAACCGGCTGGGAACAGTAGTTTTGCCAGAAAACCGGTTTTTAGGCCTACAGAGCTGCCCGGGCTTACGCTGTAAGCTTACAGCGCTTTACTGGAGCCTTAGTTAAGCTTATTCTGAGCTCCATACAGGGCTGAGCTGGTTCCCAATGGTCCTAAACCTCGTGGGACACTCCCTTGCAATGGATTAGACCCATTGAAGTCCAGCGAAGGAGGCAGAACCGACGAATTTTCACTAAAATAGCTTTAAAACGCTCAAAAAGCTCTATTTAAGCGATTTTAAGGCTTTTTTAAGCAAAAAACGTAAAAACGCGACCTTATAAGCGAGTGAGCTACTTCCAAAGGCTCTAATTAGCATGTTTTCATGCTGCTAAAGCGATTTAGAGGGTTTAGAACCGGCTGGGAACAGTAGTTTTGCCAGAAAACCGGTTTTTAGGCCTACAGAGCTGCCCGGGCTTACGCTGTAAGCTTACAGCGCTTTACTGGAGCCTTAGTTAAGCTTATTCTGAGCTCCATACAGGGCTGAGCTGGTTCCCAATGGTCCTAAACCTCGTGGGACACTCCCTTGCAATGGATTAGACCCATTGAAGTCCAGCGAAGGAGGCAGAACCGACGAATTTTCACTAAAATAGCTTTAAAACGCTCAAAAAGCTCTATTTAAGCGATTTTAAGGCTTTTTTAAGCAAAAAACGTAAAAACGCGACCTTATAAGCGAGTGAGCTACTTCCAAAGGCTCTAATTAGCATGTTTTCATGCTGCTAAAGCGATTTAGAGGGTTTAGAACCGGCTGGGAACAGTAGTTTTGCCAGAAAACCGGTTTTTAGGCCTACAGAGCTGCCCGGGCTTACGCTGTAAGCTTACAGCGCTTTACTGGAGCCTTAGTTAAGCTTATTCTGAGCTCCATACAGGGCTGAGCTGGTTCCCAATGGTCCTAAACCTCGTGGGACACTCCCTTGCAATGGATTAGACCCATTGAAGTCCAGCGAAGGAGGCAGAACCGACGAATTTTCACTAAAATAGCTTTAAAACGCTCAAAAAGCTCTATTTAAGCGATTTTAAGGCTTTTTTAAGCAAAAAACGTAAAAACGCGACCTTATAAGCGAGTGAGCTACTTCCAAAGGCTCTAATTAGCATGTTTTCATGCTGCTAAAGCGATTTAGAGGGTTTAGAACCGGCTGGGAACAGTAGTTTTGCCAGAAAACCGGTTTTTAGGCCTACAGAGCTGCCCGGGCTTACGCTGTAAGCTTACAGCGCTTTACTGGAGCCTTAGTTAAGCTTATTCTGAGCTCCATACAGGGCTGAGCTGGTTCCCAATGGTCCTAAACCTCGTGGGACACTCCCTTGCAATGGATTAGACCCATTGAAGTCCAGCGAAGGAGGCAGAACCGACGAATTTTCACTAAAATAGCTTTAAAACGCTCAAAAAGCTCTATTTAAGCGATTTTAAGGCTTTTTTAAGCAAAAAACGTAAAAACGCGACCTTATAAGCGAGTGAGCTACTTCCAAAGGCTCTAATTAGCATGTTTTCATGCTGCTAAAGCGATTTAGAGGGTTTAGAACCGGCTGGGAACAGTAGTTTTGCCAGAAAACCGGTTTTTAGGCCTACAGAGCTGCCCGGGCTTACGCTGTAAGCTTACAGCGCTTTACTGGAGCCTTAGTTAAGCTTATTCTGAGCTCCATACAGGGCTGAGCTGGTTCCCAATGGTCCTAAACCTCGTGGGACACTCCCTTGCAATGGATTAGACCCATTGAAGTCCAGCGAAGGAGGCAGAACCGACGAATTTTCACTAAAATAGCTTTAAAACGCTCAAAAAGCTCTATTTAAGCGATTTTAAGGCTTTTTTAAGCAAAAAACGTAAAAACGCGACCTTATAAGCGAGTGAGCTACTTCCAAAGGCTCTAATTAGCATGTTTTCATGCTGCTAAAGCGATTTAGAGGGTTTAGAACCGGCTGGGAACAGTAGTTTTGCCAGAAAACCGGTTTTTAGGCCTACAGAGCTGCCCGGGCTTACGCTGTAAGCTTACAGCGCTTTACTGGAGCCTTAGTTAAGCTTATTCTGAGCTCCATACAGGGCTGAGCTGGTTCCCAATGGTCCTAAACCTCGTGGGACACTCCCTTGCAATGGATTAGACCCATTGAAGTCCAGCGAAGGAGGCAGAACCGACGAATTTTCACTAAAATAGCTTTAAAACGCTCAAAAAGCTCTATTTAAGCGATTTTAAGGCTTTTTTAAGCAAAAAACGTAAAAACGCGACCTTATAAGCGAGTGAGCTACTTCCAAAGGCTCTAATTAGCATGTTTTCATGCTGCTAAAGCGATTTAGAGGGTTTAGAACCGGCTGGGAACAGTAGTTTTGCCAGAAAACCGGTTTTTAGGCCTACAGAGCTGCCCGGGCTTACGCTGTAAGCTTACAGCGCTTTACTGGAGCCTTAGTTAAGCTTATTCTGAGCTCCATACAGGGCTGAGCTGGTTCCCAATGGTCCTAAACCTCGTGGGACACTCCCTTGCAATGGATTAGACCCATTGAAGTCCAGCGAAGGAGGCAGAACCGACGAATTTTCACTAAAATAGCTTTAAAACGCTCAAAAAGCTCTATTTAAGCGATTTTAAGGCTTTTTTAAGCAAAAAACGTAAAAACGCGACCTTATAAGCGAGTGAGCTACTTCCAAAGGCTCTAATTAGCATGTTTTCATGCTGCTAAAGCGATTTAGAGGGTTTAGAACCGGCTGGGAACAGTAGTTTTGCCAGAAAACCGGTTTTTAGGCCTACAGAGCTGCCCGGGCTTACGCTGTAAGCTTACAGCGCTTTACTGGAGCCTTAGTTAAGCTTATTCTGAGCTCCATACAGGGCTGAGCTGGTTCCCAATGGTCCTAAACCTCGTGGGACACTCCCTTGCAATGGATTAGACCCATTGAAGTCCAGCGAAGGAGGCAGAACCGACGAATTTTCACTAAAATAGCTTTAAAACGCTCAAAAAGCTCTATTTAAGCGATTTTAAGGCTTTTTTAAGCAAAAAACGTAAAAACGCGACCTTATAAGCGAGTGAGCTACTTCCAAAGGCTCTAATTAGCATGTTTTCATGCTGCTAAAGCGATTTAGAGGGTTTAGAACCGGCTGGGAACAGTAGTTTTGCCAGAAAACCGGTTTTTAGGCCTACAGAGCTGCCCGGGCTTACGCTGTAAGCTTACAGCGCTTTACTGGAGCCTTAGTTAAGCTTATTCTGAGCTCCATACAGGGCTGAGCTGGTTCCCAATGGTCCTAAACCTCGTGGGACACTCCCTTGCAATGGATTAGACCCATTGAAGTCCAGCGAAGGAGGCAGAACCGACGAATTTTCACTAAAATAGCTTTAAAACGCTCAAAAAGCTCTATTTAAGCGATTTTAAGGCTTTTTTAAGCAAAAAACGTAAAAACGCGACCTTATAAGCGAGTGAGCTACTTCCAAAGGCTCTAATTAGCATGTTTTCATGCTGCTAAAGCGATTTAGAGGGTTTAGAACCGGCTGGGAACAGTAGTTTTGCCAGAAAACCGGTTTTTAGGCCTACAGAGCTGCCCGGGCTTACGCTGTAAGCTTACAGCGCTTTACTGGAGCCTTAGTTAAGCTTATTCTGAGCTCCATACAGGGCTGAGCTGGTTCCCAATGGTCCTAAACCTCGTGGGACACTCCCTTGCAATGGATTAGACCCATTGAAGTCCAGCGAAGGAGGCAGAACCGACGAATTTTCACTAAAATAGCTTTAAAACGCTCAAAAAGCTCTATTTAAGCGATTTTAAGGCTTTTTTAAGCAAAAAACGTAAAAACGCGACCTTATAAGCGAGTGAGCTACTTCCAAAGGCTCTAATTAGCATGTTTTCATGCTGCTAAAGCGATTTAGAGGGTTTAGAACCGGCTGGGAACAGTAGTTTTGCCAGAAAACCGGTTTTTAGGCCTACAGAGCTGCCCGGGCTTACGCTGTAAGCTTACAGCGCTTTACTGGAGCCTTAGTTAAGCTTATTCTGAGCTCCATACAGGGCTGAGCTGGTTCCCAATGGTCCTAAACCTCGTGGGACACTCCCTTGCAATGGATTAGACCCATTGAAGTCCAGCGAAGGAGGCAGAACCGACGAATTTTCACTAAAATAGCTTTAAAACGCTCAAAAAGCTCTATTTAAGCGATTTTAAGGCTTTTTTAAGCAAAAAACGTAAAAACGCGACCTTATAAGCGAGTGAGCTACTTCCAAAGGCTCTAATTAGCATGTTTTCATGCTGCTAAAGCGATTTAGAGGGTTTAGAACCGGCTGGGAACAGTAGTTTTGCCAGAAAACCGGTTTTTAGGCCTACAGAGCTGCCCGGGCTTACGCTGTAAGCTTACAGCGCTTTACTGGAGCCTTAGTTAAGCTTATTCTGAGCTCCATACAGGGCTGAGCTGGTTCCCAATGGTCCTAAACCTCGTGGGACACTCCCTTGCAATGGATTAGACCCATTGAAGTCCAGCGAAGGAGGCAGAACCGACGAATTTTCACTAAAATAGCTTTAAAACGCTTAAAAAGCTCTATTTAAGCGATTTTAAGGCTTTTTTAAGCAAAAACGTAAAAACGCGACCTTATAAGCGAGTGAGCTACTTCCAAAGGCTCTAATTAGCATGTTTTCATGCTGCTAAAGCGATTTAGAGGGTTTAGAACCGGCTGGGAACAGTAGTTTTGCCAGAAAACCGGTTTTTAGGCCTACAGAGCTGCCCGGGCTTACGCTGTAAGCTTACAGCGCTTTACTGGAGCCTTAGTTAAGCTTATTCTGAGCTCCATACAGGGCTGAGCTGGTTCCCAATGGTCCTAAACCTCGTGGGACACTCCCTTGCAATGGATTAGACCCATTGAAGTCCAGCGAAGGAGGCAGAACCGACGAATTTTCACTAAAATAGCTTTAAAACGCTCAAAAAGCTCTATTTAAGCGATTTTAAGGCTTTTTTAAGCAAAAAACGTAAAAACGCGACCTTATAAGCGAGTGAGCTACTTCCAAAGGCTCTAATTAGCATGTTTTCATGCTGCTAAAGCGATTTAGAGGGTTTAGAACCGGCTGGGAACAGTAGTTTTGCCAGAAAACCGGTTTTTAGGCCTACAGAGCTGCCCGGGCTTACGCTGTAAGCTTACAGCGCTTTACTGGAGCCTTAGTTAAGCTTATTCTGAGCTCCATACAGGGCTGAGCTGGTTCCCAATGGTCCTAAACCTCGTGGGACACTCCCTTGCAATGGATTAGACCCATTGAAGTCCAGCGAAGGAGGCAGAACCGACGAATTTTCACTAAAATAGCTTTAAAACGCTCAAAAAGCTCTATTTAAGCGATTTTAAGGCTTTTTTAAGCAAAAAACGTAAAAACGCGACCTTATAAGCGAGTGAGCTACTTCCAAAGGCTCTAATTAGCATGTTTTCATGCTGCTAAAGCGATTTAGAGGGTTTAGAACCGGCTGGGAACAGTAGTTTTGCCAGAAAACCGGTTTTTAGGCCTACAGAGCTGCCCGGGCTTACGCTGTAAGCTTACAGCGCTTTACTGGAGCCTTAGTTAAGCTTATTCTGAGCTCCATACAGGGCTGAGCTGGTTCCCAATGGTCCTAAACCTCGTGGGACACTCCCTTGCAATGGATTAGACCCATTGAAGTCCAGCGAAGGAGGCAGAACCGACGAATTTTCACTAAAATAGCTTTAAAACGCTCAAAAAGCTCTATTTAAGCGATTTTAAGGCTTTTTTAAGCAAAAAACGTAAAAACGCGACCTTATAAGCGAGTGAGCTACTTCCAAAGGCTCTAATTAGCATGTTTTCATGCTGCTAAAGCGATTTAGAGGGTTTAGAACCGGCTGGGAACAGTAGTTTTGCCAGAAAACCGGTTTTTAGGCCTACAGAGCTGCCCGGGCTTACGCTGTAAGCTTACAGCGCTTTACTGGAGCCTTAGTTAAGCTTATTCTGAGCTCCATACAGGGCTGAGCTGGTTCCCAATGGTCCTAAACCTCGTGGGACACTCCCTTGCAATGGATTAGACCCATTGAAGTCCAGCGAAGGAGGCAGAACCGACGAATTTTCACTAAAATAGCTTTAAAACGCTCAAAAAGCTCTATTTAAGCGATTTTAAGGCTTTTTTAAGCAAAAAACGTAAAAACGCGACCTTATAAGCGAGTGAGCTACTTCCAAAGGCTCTAATTAGCATGTTTTCATGCTGCTAAAGCGATTTAGAGGGTTTAGAACCGGCTGGGAACAGTAGTTTTGCCAGAAAACCGGTTTTTAGGCCTACAGAGCTGCCCGGGCTTACGCTGTAAGCTTACAGCGCTTTACTGGAGCCTTAGTTAAGCTTATTCTGAGCTCCATACAGGGCTGAGCTGGTTCCCAATGGTCCTAAACCTCGTGGGACACTCCCTTGCAATGGATTAGACCCATTGAAGTCCAGCGAAGGAGGCAGAACCGACGAATTTTCACTAAAATAGCTTTAAAACGCTCAAAAAGCTCTATTTAAGCGATTTTAAGGCTTTTTTAAGCAAAAAACGTAAAAACGCGACCTTATAAGCGAGTGAGCTACTTCCAAAGGCTCTAATTAGCATGTTTTCATGCTGCTAAAGCGATTTAGAGGGTTTAGAACCGGCTGGGAACAGTAGTTTTGCCAGAAAACCGGTTTTTAGGCCTACAGAGCTGCCCGGGCTTACGCTGTAAGCTTACAGCGCTTTACTGGAGCCTTAGTTAAGCTTATTCTGAGCTCCATACAGGGCTGAGCTGGTTCCCAATGGTCCTAAACCTCGTGGGACACTCCCTTGCAATGGATTAGACCCATTGAAGTCCAGCGAAGGAGGCAGAACCGACGAATTTTCACTAAAATAGCTTTAAAACGCTCAAAAAGCTCTATTTAAGCGATTTTAAGGCTTTTTTAAGCAAAAAACGTAAAAACGCGACCTTATAAGCGAGTGAGCTACTTCCAAAGGCTCTAATTAGCATGTTTTCATGCTGCTAAAGCGATTTAGAGGGTTTAGAACCGGCTGGGAACAGTAGTTTTGCCAGAAAACCGGTTTTTAGGCCTACAGAGCTGCCCGGGCTTACGCTGTAAGCTTACAGCGCTTTACTGGAGCCTTAGTTAAGCTTATTCTGAGCTCCATACAGGGCTGAGCTGGTTCCCAATGGTCCTAAACCTCGTGGGACACTCCCTTGCAATGGATTAGACCCATTGAAGTCCAGCGAAGGAGGCAGAACCGACGAATTTTCACTAAAATAGCTTTAAAACGCTCAAAAAGCTCTATTTAAGCGATTTTAAGGCTTTTTTAAGCAAAAAACGTAAAAACGCGACCTTATAAGCGAGTGAGCTACTTCCAAAGGCTCTAATTAGCATGTTTTCATGCTGCTAAAGCGATTTAGAGGGTTTAGAACCGGCTGGGAACAGTAGTTTTGCCAGAAAACCGGTTTTTAGGCCTACAGAGCCGCCCGGGCTTACGCTGTAAGCTTACAGCGCTTTACTGGAGCCTTAGTTAAGCTTATTCTGAGCTCCATACAGGGCTGAGCTGGTTCCCAATGGTCCTAAACCTCGTGGGACACTCCCTTGCAATGGATTAGACCCATTGAAGTCCAGCGAAGGAGGCAGAACCGACGAATTTTCACTAAAATAGCTTTAAAACGCTCAAAAGCTCTATTTAAGCGATTTTAAGGCTTTTTTAAGCAAAAAACGTAAAAACGCGACCTTATAAGCGAGTGAGCTACTTCCAAAGGCTCTAATTAGCATGTTTTCATGCTGCTAAAGCGATTTAGAGGGTTTAGAACCGGCTGGGAACAGTAGTTTTGCCAGAAAACCGGTTTTTAGGCCTACAGAGCCGCCCGGGCTTACGCTGTAAGCTTACAGCGCTTTACTGGAGCCTTAGTTAAGCTTATTCTGAGCTCCATACAGGGCTGAGCTGGTTCCCAATGGTCCTTAGGCTACGTCATATCTGCCTTCGCTCCGAGCGTAAAACTCCTCCTCTTCGGGCTATGAGCACTGCTCTTGGTTAAAATATTGAAATTCTCCAGATAAATCGCATGCGCAGTAAAGACACGCATAATCAGTCTTCGATTATTCAAAAACAACAGACGGCCTTCGCAATCTAAAATCATAACAATATGGCTACCGACAATCCCTTGCATTTTGATAGAGACGAAGCTGTGAGTTTTTTGGAGAAATATACCTTTGGCATCGAAAAATTTCATCCTAAACAATTAGCATTGATAGAGGAGTTCTGTTTGGGGAAAAATATCTATCTGAGTGCCCACACTGGCTTTGGGAAATCAATTGTTTTTCAGTCTATACCTTGGTTTTTTGACCTATCCAATGATCAAAGTCTTGGGACATCAACCCTCTTGGTCATTTCCCCGTTGGTCTCTTTGATGGAGGACCAAGTAAAATATTTAAAGACCAAAACATGCATTTCTGCAGTAGCCATCAACCAGACTACCGAGAACCTAGATGAGGTACTTAAAGATGTTGAAGATGGCATTTACTCTCTTGTGTATACTTCACCAGAAAGCATGTTGTCAAAGGGTAGATTACGTCGACTTCTGTCTTCAGATAGCTTCCAAGATCACTGCATTGGTGTGGCCATAGATGAAGCCCATGTTATGGCAGAGTGGTTAGTAATATATGTATATGTCTTTTCTGTGTATTATGTTTTATATTGGCAAGGAGCATCACACCAATGTATTGGAATATCCATCCACAATTCCTTCTGTGCTTTTGTACTTCTTGTCTGCGCTATCTCGCAGGTTGATCAGTATTGAATTTTATTTTATGTAGACGTTTGTATGTTTATTTGTGTCATTCGTCATAGTCAATAATCGTCAAAATGTGACTAATGATTAGTTATTGAATGGTGATTTTCATTGTTCGACACTTATATTGCTTAGCTAGAGTTGAATCACGCTTGTTATTGCTTTCCTTTTTCCATTCTATTCAGGGGATTTGCTGATTTCAAAAAAAAGGTTTTCCGAAAATGGTACTCCAACCTTATTGAACTGAGGTCCCTCCTTGGAAGCAATATTTGTTTTGCTCTCTTCACAGCAACAGCGTCTCGGTTGATGGAGCTCAAAATTTTTGAATCGCTTGGTTTAACACCTGATGATTTTACTTGTGTTGTTCTTGACCCTGATAGAAAGAACATTTGCTATCAAGTTCAAATGGTACCCAAGGTCAGTTTGTCCATTATTTTTGACTTTGTATTGCGTGACATTTTTGAACATGGTGATAGCTCTACAAGAAGACTTATTTACTGCCAAACTAGAAAGCAATGTGCTATTCTTTACAACATGTTCCTCCTCAAGCTTGGTAGCAGCATGTATAGTGGTGGAGCTGAGCACCCAAAGAAGAAAAGAGTTGACATGTTTCATGGGGGAACAGCTGATTCTGTAAAGAGCCACATTTTGGAGGAGATCTCAAAAGAGGATTCTCATATCCGTGTGGTTATTTGCACTATTGCATTTGGAATGGGTGTAAATGCAAAAGGTATAAATGAAAGTATTCATTTTGGCCCCTCAAAGTCAATTACGTCATTTGTCCAGGAAAGTGGTCGCATTGGTCGTGAAGGCAAACCAAGTGTGAGCAGATTGTTTCACACCAGCACACTTACTGGCAAAGTTGATACAAAAATGAAGGAGTTTGTTCATTCCAAAGACCAGTGTAGACGGAAGATCCTGCTTTCCCTATTTTCAAATTCAACATCAGCTGAATACGGCTGTGGTTGTGAGTGTTGTGAATATGTGCCTTGAAATGTGAATGTTCCATAAGTAAATGGGCACCTATTGATTTTACTTTGAAACCTCAGAATAATGACTCCAAAAGTCGTAAAACCTCAGATTCTGCCTTAAGCCTTCTTCATGAAAAGTTAGACGAGTTCCGAAGAAGCTTCCTTGAATTTGATGTAAAACCTGTTGGTGTTCCATCTGTATACATGGAATTTGATCACTACCAAGTTAAATCGTTGGTTAAAAATGCTTCAAAGATCTTTTGTGTCACAGATGTCTATTTTTATGGTTTTGTTTGGAGATGGAAACATGCAAAAAGAGTTTTGAAGATTTTCAATGAGGTTTTTGAGGACATTGATGAGCTATTTTCTAGTTTGAATGAAAGCATGCCAGATTTTCATAACTCGCAAAGTTTAATTGGTAATGAATGGTATGAGATTGCAAATGACACTTCCATGTTTGACACACTCAGTGATTCCATCATGAACAGTCTGCGTAATGACACCCAACAATCAGAATAAGGGCTAATTTTTCAGCATTCTTACTTACTTATAAAAATTAAAAAAAATCTTTATATACTACAAACTTTTTCTTTTCTCAAACCAATAATTAGAAAAAAGGCGATGAACTAAAATTGTTAAATTCTGATCACATCTAATTAGGCCACACAGTCTTTTACCTACAGCAATTTAATCTTATGATTCCAGAGTTATTTAAATTGATGTTAGTAGTTTTTTTACTTTAGTCTAATGGTTTTTTGTGATACAATTTATAATTATTAGCAATGCTTAAAGATGGAAAAACGGTGGCTTGTTCATTTTTTTCTGTATATCATTATTCAAACAAGAAGCAACCAGAATACTTTTTAGATATTTCTGAACTTTCTACTTATAGCAGGAATTTTTTTTTGATTAACACATTGATTTAGGAATTTGACTTGATGTTTTGATTCAGAACACCCTGTACATTTTGAGCAAAAATAAAACTGGTATCACAAACATGTAACAAAGTATTTACAAATTTATGTTCAACCAAAAAAGGTCCAAAATAATTCGATAGTTCAATCTGTTCTACTTCAATAAGGGAACTGATTTTTGCTGGAACAAATCTTTTCTTTTTCCACAGTTTTTTGCCAAATCTGTAAAATTTTGAACCCCTGAAAATTTTAATTACCACGAAATGCAATTTTTTATATTTTTTAGGTTTTTTTTAATTAACTACTGCAAAAATTAGTTCCCTCAAGTTATTCAATAAAATCCACAGCCTATCGTACTGTCTTTTGTGTCCTGATTTGTGTTTTGTGATCTGAGATCCATTTGTAGAAATCAACAAAATCAAAGTCTTTGAGAAGACTGTCTTGGCAGTTTCTGAACGATGAGTATTTTCTCTCTTCGTTTTTGACTAAAGCTTTTTCTCTCATTAGTTCTTTCACAATTTTGAGCCTATCCTTTGTGTTTGCGGCTTTTACATGTCTACCAGACCTTTGGTGTATAGCTGATTGTTTATCAAAGTTTTGAAGAAGCTCTTTATTGTACGGCAATGCTTTCAAATACTTGTCAAGAATTTTTTCATCTGTTTGATGTGGTCCAAGTCTCTTTTTCAGCAACTTGACAACTTTAATCAAGTGCTCCAAACCCATGTCCAAAGGAATGTTACCACCTGAAAAGGGAAAGATAACAAATTTGAAACTTTTTTCAATTACCATCATGGTATTTCTCTCAAAAAAACCTACCATGCCAAGCAAGCTTTCGGAAAAGATTTGCCTTTCATCTTAAATACTCATTTTTGATTGAAAAATAAATAAATTGACAGTCCTCCTAATTAAAAATAAAACTCCTCAACAAACTAAGTACTAACCTTGAAATCAAAACATTTTCAGGGTTTTTGCTGCCTACTAGAATTGGTCAAAGTTGGTTCCATAAGGTTATTTATCTTTATTAAAAATTTGCTTACCAAGACCATTTTTTTTCTTGACAGACCGGTTCCAAATTAATCTGTATGCATCTTGCTCTGATAGAAGTGCAGTTACTTGGCAGAGTAGATGAAAGCCTTCCACTGCATACTTCCTACTTCCTGCTCCATCAACTTTCATGTATGGTAGCATGAACTTCCATGATCTTATAATTCGGTCACCATCTCCTTCACTGATAGCATCTTTGAAATTTCTAATTAAGATCATGAATTCCATAACACTACATTGATAGTTGAACATGTCATCGTTGCTTTTATCATTGTTAATTGATGTCTTTGCAGCAACTGGAATTGGTTCCAAGCCATGTTTCTACAGTAAAAAAATCACAATATTCATACTTTATAGTTTTATGGAAATGAATATATTTTTTATGTGTATGGGACATTGTTTTTATGTTTGTATTATTATGATATAGGATTATTATGTACTTTATATACATAATCAAAATTATATATATACCACCACAGGATAAAGTAGTAAATGCTATCCAAGTTAAATAAAAATTAAATTTTTTTTTTATCATTTTTTCTCCTTATCAAAATCAGTTTCCTTAAGGTATATGTTGATAAAAAATCTAGCCATAGGGAAAATACCTTGAGTTCGTGATCTCTTTTGAATTTCCCATTATTTTGATACGTCTGCTTACATCCAGGGTATCGACATTTAAACCGACCATTTTCGTCCGTCTCCTCAGTATCACTTGATTGCTGCTGAAAAAAATGCAAACCTAGCTAGTATTCTCCAAAAATCATGAATAAATGATTTAAATATTGATTTTGGTTGTGTGCTAGAATCTTTTGAAACTTCAGAATTGAAACTTTCAAGTAAATTTTATGAAGAGTTTCTTCTCAAAGCAACTTGAATAGTACCTGTTTTTGCAAATTTTTCATTTTGAGAAAATCTTTCAGCTGGTCAGATTTCAAAATATATTTGTCCACAATTCTTTCAGCTAGATCTTTCAAAAATTTCTTTTTGGCTCTATTGTCATCGTCTGCTGGCAGCTCAACATCAGCTGGAATGTCCTTGACATCTTTGATTGACAATTCAACAAGAGCTGCAGCTATTATGCGAGCATCTAATTCCACCTTTAAAAAAGAGAATTCTAGGGGTTTGATTTAAATTTTACAAAATTTTGAGAAGCTAAGGAACTTAAATATCAACAAAATCTTGATTTGGCAGTTTTTACCAAATCTTGAAATAAAAAATTTAATACCTCTAAAAATTGCCTGCAAGCAGCATAATTCTTCTTAACTTCAGTGACAACGTTTCTTCGATTAATGAGGATCTTATCTGTTCCCAAGGTGCATTTATCTGTGGAAGTCGTTGAGTAGAAATGGTTGAAGCAAACCTTAAAAAAATATTTAGGAAATATTAGCTTGTTGCAACCTGTAATACTGATAATTGAAGATGATTATTTTGCGTTTCAGAAAATATAGTAAAAAGTTTTAACCAACCTGCATGAACTTCATCTCAGTATGGAAATCTGCAATTCGAAATGCATCCCATCCAGTCGTTCTTCTGGGGTAAATCCATTTGCAGTTTGAAATTGAGAGTTGATGGCTCGCTCAACTGATAATTGGTCTCCAACAACAGCTAGAGTTCCAAGGTAGGTTTCATCATTGATCACACTTTTGGGTTGATATTGTTGAAAATCTTTCAGAATCCGGGCAATTCCGTCAGAATCATTCTCATTTTCATAAACCATGCCAAGAGATTCTGAATGAAAATATATGTAAGAGCTTTTCTTAGTGTTTTTTTACCTTTACTGTGTAAAATTCTTTCAGCTGTATGTTAAAAATATTTCTTATGTCACACGTACAGGGATAACCCTATCTCTACTCTTAAAATCCAATTTTCAGATGCAATTTTCAATATTTTTTCGAGCTAATTTAATTTAATTCAAATTCTATGCACATACCATTTGACATTTTTTCGACATTTCTTTGGAATGTTTGTGGGGTATATGCTTAACAACTGAATTTTCCATTGATCTTAGGCATTCAATGTCTTGGACAAGGATTCGCTGCACCAATGTGATATAATTGGCTCGTTGTTGTCTATGGTCATCTTTGTCAAATAGAAATTCTCCATTTGGAACATCATCTAATTTCTTCCTTGGAGTAACAGTGTCTAGATGATTTCCACCAACTCTGTTGATGACATAAGCCTTAACGCAATCGTGGGAGTCAATATTTTGGTTATCTTCAGTCATATCGCTCACCTTCATGTTAACATCAACATTATCAAACACCGTCTAAAATAGTGTGAGTGATATTTTTAAATTTAAAAGGATCAATCGAATTTAAATAAATATTTCTAAAATGAAAAACCTTAAAAAGAGAACTAATATTGGAGAATTTGGCAAATTTTGTCAAAAATCAACCATTTTTAAATACCCCTTATTTTTTGTCAAAAACACTCATCTTTTAGGAACGTTAAAAAGTGTTTTGCTTCCTGCTAAAAATTCACAACAAAATTTTTAATATCATTAAAAATGAATGGAATCAATTGGTTTTCCAAATGGAATATTTAAAACTGAAATTTGAAACTATCAATATCAAAAGGTTTTCCCACAGAAATTTGTACCATTCATGTCTTGTCCCTCAAGCAAGGATAACTGAACACAAATAGACAAAATAATGTTTTAGACTACTAAGATTCTTTAATTTTGCTTTTCTCTCCATGATTATTTTAAAATAATTCTCGTCACGTCTTATGTGTCTTGTGCTAAGAAATATATATTTTCACATTTTTAAATATAAATTTCTTGATTTAGAATACCTCATCTCCAGTAAGAGTACACTCTTCCAAATGTTGCTGGTGCACCTTCTTGCTTTCAAATGCAATACTTCTCTTCAATGGAATATCATGATCCTTTCCATACTCGACAAGTTTCCGATAGTGAGTACGATGTGAAACAGCAAGGCGAATGGATTTCAGTCTGAGTATTGAATTCTGGAAAGGAAAACCGGTAAGCCGCTATTTACAAATTTAACAAACAAAAGGAGTTGCATCTACATGTCTTTCAAATTATTGACTTTAAATCTTTTTTTAAAAACGATGCCATGTTGAATAATTTTAAAACTCGAGCATCAAAGCAATGACAAGAAAATATCTAGTACACAATTTTATGATTCATGTATCTGTTTGTTATTGTTATCTAACATTAAACAATGATACCATTTTTCTCACCGTGTATGAGGAATGCTGCACTATAGAGGTGATAATCTGTTGAAGAGCAGTCATTCGGTAATTTCGGTTTTTGAGGCAAACTGCTGCTGATGTGACCATCGCTGATTTCCAATACTCATCTTTTTCTTCTGTTTTGCCAGTTCGAATGGTTGCTGTTTTTAAAATTGCCCGGAACAAAGGACATCTCTCTGTCATTTCCTCGTCAGCACGTTCAAAAGTGAAATTCAAAAGGTCCTCTTTTGAAGTCTTCTGAAAAATACTTTTGTTAGCTACCTTCTCATTTTTGATTTTTGAAAAGGTCTTCTCTTGACACATTACAGTGCACTCTTTTTCTATCTGTTTCAGAATCAGAGGTATGATTTCTTTTTTCACATCTTCATGCTTCCAAACCGCCCTTGCTATTGATGATGCATTTTCTTTGATAAGAGCAAAACCAATTGGGTTATAACTAGAATTGAGCTCTTGGTCATTAACCTGACCAGATGGCCAAAACGCAGTGACGTGAACTGTTGTTGTGAGAGGTTTATCTTGATTTAACTTGGTTTTTTTATTTTCAGGAAGCTCCGGCGGAGGTGAAATGAGATGTAATCTTGATAGGGGAGTGATGGAGGTGACATCAAGCTGGAACTGCTTTTCTGGGTGGCATTTCTTTCTTGCGTAAAGATGGTAAATTTGGTGGGGATGAAAATTTGATAGTACGTTGAATTGGTGTTGCCGTTTGTACCAAAAGCGAATGGAAAGTTTCCTCTGGTAAATTATTCTTAATAAGATCTGATTTTGAAGATGGTGTAGCGAAATATGATGACGGCCATGAAGAATAGTCTATTTTCTGAACTGATGAGTTTGATTGGCAAAAAGGTGAGGGGCGCAAATTTCACTTTGGTACTTGTATAGGAGAAGACATCTGATCTTGTACTGGTTTATTGTTGTTGTTGAATAGTTATTTATTATTTCGTTCAATAATTTATCTGTTTTTTCAAAAGTTAGTCTACTATCTTGTCTACTTTTAAGAAGCTTTTTACAGTCTTCACATATATATGGACTTGCATTTGTTATTTTAAGCGACAGATTGTTGATTTCATCACGTGGATTGAATTTCTTTCCTCTTGAATCCCATAGTTTAAATCTTTTTTTATTGAACAGGCTTTCCTGCAGACGTGACATGATTTAAATATTGCTTTTTTCATCTGAAAAGAGATTATTAAGATTTTTTAGATTAAATGATTTTCCTCAGTGAGTGCCTATCTCTAAAGGGGAATTCAAGCTAGAGAAATTTCTTTAACAAGGTAATTTATTATTTGTTAGCAGTAATTTTATTTTGTGCCAATATTTATATTCATTGCAATTTACATTACTAAGCTAGATGTATCCCTTTTATGCATTTTAACGATTTATTTAAGTTTTCCTCCAAAATGCTATCGGCTACCTTACTTTTTCCTGCTATCTTCCAAATTTACTTTTTAAACTTTGATCCCCTAAAATTAACCTATGAAAAGTGGGAGAAAATGTGAACTAGTTTATGAGATATTTATATGAGATCACTGACTTTACTTTACTTTTGACACCTTCATTTGCATATATTTAACTTTTCCAATTTCAAGTTTAATCAAAATTAGAAAATCAAATTTTGCGTATATATATATGATGTTAAAACAATTGGCTGTGCTCTTTCTTGTTTGCTTAGAGAAAATTTTTACTCATACAATTATAATTAACAGTAAATTTTTCGTTTGCAATCTCATTGAAAAGAGTTGGTACGCCCAGCCTCGCAAGGATTTGATCCTCAGCTCGCACTGCACCTGTTCAATGACCTTAATTCTCTTATCCCTATTATACTGTCGTTTTGCATAAGATTCACTTAACTTCCCAAAAACTTATTTCCACTGCCACTTTTCTAGCGGATAGTTTTTATTTTTATCACAAGAAAAACAAGATCTATCATACCCTTAGAAAAAACCCTTCCCAGTCTCATGCCGTTAGCCTGGGGAAAATGACAGACAAATCCCAGAAAAAAGTCAGTGATGGTATCTTTATATCATATATAATACTATGAATTTTAATATGTAATGGAGTTTTTTTATACAAAACTAAATTGTAATTATCTTTTACAATGAATTGTAAACAAACCCTTTATGTGTTCATATATAGAAGAGTAAAACGATGTGGACTTTAAAAAGTACACAGGGACTTTCTCATTTAATATCTCATAAAAGTAATTCAATTTCAAGTATCTCGACATACAGCTCCTATGCTGTAATAAGACTTTATAGTGTATATAGTTAGATAAATAAGAAGGAAAGTAAAACATAAAGATCATCCCATTCCATTAAACATCACATCTTTCCTTCCTGATTTTCAAATTAACCTGCTGCTGTATAGATAAATATGATTTCCCCGCTACTTTTCTACCATTATGAATAATATACGGCCCTTGTAATGTACGAAATGAAATTCAAATTTATGCGTGCATACTTTTATATTGTTTACGAAACTCGGTGGGGGCCACTAGTGCCCGCATATAGCAGTGCCTATAGACCAAGAGTAAGGCCTAAAAGCCTGGAGCTGTATATTATGTAGACTATTCAATAGGACACTCCTCTTTGAAAAAAGGTCTATTTGGATGTGTGTATTAATTATATCATTTGCGTAATCATAGAACTTTGCATATAATTCAGGAGGCAGCGAGATTGAGCCTTTGGACTGATCAAATTACAACATGGGATTTACAGTCAAATGACAAACTCTAGGATTCGAGATTGCAAAATAAATTTCAAAACAGATAAATATTTTTTTGTATCAACAAGAATTCTATTTGGTGGGAATTTGTAATATATTTGTAGGTAATATAATGTAATAAAATGTAATTCATGGAAAAGATTTTAATAATTTCAAATATCAAAACAACAATAATTTGATAGAATCTTCCTCACTCTATACACACACTTTTCTTGTTTTACACAGTACCTACAGCTATAGATAAAACTCTCAAAAAATTATGGCTTTGTTTTGCTCTTTTGCTGTTTGCTTTTCATTAAATATTTATGGTTTCTGTTTTATTTTTTTATTATTATACAAAGAAAGAATGATTTGTTTAATTACTTCATACTAGCTATAAGAATTTTGTCATGATTACGAAGCCTTAAGTAGCAAAATAATACTGTATTTATCTATTACTTTTTTATAAGAACATTTCGAGGTTTAAAAAGATTAAAGATCAGGAGAAGCCAAACCCCAATGAAAATTAATGGTTTTTGTGAGAAAAAAGATTCACTTTCCATACTAATTCCGACTAAAATTTTGATGTAAACCTGATAAAGGTTGCCGTTTTAGCCAATCTAGAAGAGCCTATTTTCAAAATTTTCTGGCCCGTCGGCCCCAACCATGGTGGGGCCTCCTTATATACTATATAGAGCAATTTAGTTTTTGCATGGCACCCTCCAAATCCTACATCCGCCCCTGTCAATGCCGAAGTCGACTTTGACAACACATTAGGCTCAGCGAATGCAAATCAAATACCAATATAGTCATTACACTCTTTTGAATTTAGTGAAAAGGGTTACAAAGCCTGGAGGTAATATGGAATCGGTGCTGGAGTATTCCATCCTCTTTCACCAAGTTTTGAATTTCAAAGTAACTTCATAGAAATACACCCTTTTGTGAAATGTTTGGAAACATCATTGACACTGGCGAAACCCACGCCGACTTGCAATGAAACCAGAATAAAGCGAAAAGATCGTCAATTATGTACCAAAGTTTTTTGCACCGAAAAAGGCTGCATTGAAACCTTTGATACATTTGAGCAATCAAACCAACATCTCCTAAATGGTTTGCATCGAATTCCAAAAGCCAGCAATAATTACGATCAGGTCAAGAAGTCATTTACCAATTGACTTTTGACATCATCATCAAATCATAATAATCTTACATCAACACCATCAAGGGACAAATCAACAATTGGAGATTAGTTGTCTGAATTTTTTCTCCAAGCCTGGGCTCTACCTCAACGTTCCAGTTTCAGATTTAGTCAACGACAGAAAAATTTCCTGTTTGAGCTGTTTGCAAGTGGTGAAAGAACTGGAAAAAAGCATAGCCCAGAGGAAGTTCACTCACTGATGAACTGTCGCTACCAACAAAGAATACGCATCCATCAAACAGATCCGCTCTTGTTCAGTAGGTGGAGTAGAGAAGCCAAATCGACATCATTGGACATATTGAAGGATAAAGTTGTAAAGGGTAAGGGATTTGATTTATTTTTTTTACCTACAAAAACAAACTAAGATGTTTATTTTCAAAATCATTTTCTTTCAGCTTAAGTACGTTAAAATTTCAAGAGTTTGTTCAATGTTTTTTTAACTTTTTAGCCCAGCAAAACGTTGAAGGAGGACAAAGATAATGAGGACGATGGTACCAATCCTTTTAGGTTTAAATCAGCATGAGATACAGCATATTATATTTCATTATCTTATTTTTATAGAAGATGAATCCTATCCTTGGTGATTGGGTTGCTGTAATCTACAATGAGAATTGGTATCCTAGTGAAATTGTGGATATTAAAGAAATGATCTAAATTAAGTGTATGAAGAAAATAGGCGGTAAATTGAGTTGGCCTGAACGCGAAGATGCTTCTTGGTTTCACTTTGAAGAAATTGTTTGTAGAATACAACCACCTGTGCCATTTAACTTGCGATTATTTGTACTTGCTTTCATCTGATGATCTTTCTAATATTTCTTCGAGAATACAATGATCCAGTTTTATTTATATTATTTTGACATAGGTTACGCATTTTGATGTGGTGTTTTTCAAGCAAACTTTCATTATTATATTCATGCTGAACTTTAGGGTTCTAAATTTTTTCAAATTTAGTGATATTTCTAATATTTCTAATAAACTTCCATTTTATATTCAACAAACATTAATTTTCATCAAAAGGTTGGTTCTCAGGATCTAAAAGACTTTGGATTATCACTTTTAGGCTAGATGTGGTCAAAAAAATTTTATTTTCTTTATTGTTACAGATAGTACTTTTTCATCAAGCAACTAACTGACAAAATTACGACAAAAAACTATGTAGCCACGTAGCCACAATTTCAGTTAAAAGCATTGAACTTTTGTGTAGTTGTCTTTAAAAGGACTAAGGAATGATTGAATGGTAATTTAAAGTTTATTAGGGCTGGTTTTTATCCTAAAAATTTAGGATTTTGAGGAAACTTCTCAAGAAAAACTGCGAACTAGAAATTGGCATATTTACTCCCTGATTTGACACCTGTATCCCAGATGCCAGATAATGAAAACCACAGATTGCTTTCCTCTATTATCTATCAGAAAATATCATGTCATATCAATGTCTCCAATAGTTAAAAATCTAATTTCGTACACCCTAATACTTTTTTATGGGTCAAATGGGCCCAAAAATCAATAAAAATAGATAAAAATCCACTATTTTACCCCCTGGTTTGTCCAGTTGCACTCTGAATGTGATAGTTTCAAATCAGAGTTGTAATTTTCCAGAGTATATTACACTAAGATCAAGTTAAAACTATTTTCGAAGATATTTTAGGCGAGATAAGCAGTGAAAATTGCTCAAATTGTGTAGAAATTCAATAAAATGGGCATTTTTACCCCCTGAAGCGTCAAAAATGAAACTGAATACAGTTGACAAGAAATTTTTCTGGTGTATCGTATTAAATTTTATCATAACACAAAGTTTGTGCCTCATTAAAAATTTTTCCCTATTTTGCCCCAGGTAAACCCCCAAAAATAATTTTTCGCAAAAATCTTTTGCCAATGATGATCACCCATGTAACTTTTGGCAAAGTTTCAAAGCAATTTGGTCAATTCATTCATGAGATATAGCAAATTATATCATACATGGGAAGATATTTTCCTTAACAAATCCTTACAAAGGGTAAAAAGTAACCCCAATATGAAAAATTGACCAGGAGTTAGCTTTGGGGACCGACCATTTCTTAAATTAGGATAGTTGAGGATTCCAAAAATATATAGTTTATCCTGTAGAATCTAGGGTTAAGCAAAAGTGCTCATTTAAGGAGATATAGGATTTGGCTCCCGGACTATCTGGAATTTAGCAAATTTAAGGCTCTTTTCTTTATATTAGGGAGAGTATTTCTAATCAATTTTCTACTTTATTCAATTCAAATATGAAGAAAAGTGATGCGCGGACATTTTCACACATTCTTGCCAAAAAGTTGCTTTCCCGGGCATAAGACTCTGGTTTTTACAGACCAAAATTGTCATTTTTAGTCTAACAGTGGGCAAAAATTGAGATTAATTTTCTTTATTGTTAGGGATAGTATTTCTGATTAATATTCCATTTTATTGACGTCATAGTTCAGGGTACCATTTTGAAAAACTCAATATTTTTCAAAAATCGCATACTGAACCGGCCATATTTTCAAGATAACTAAAAATGATTTGAATCTGAGAAAGCACAATTCCAACTTGAAAATGAAATAAACTCCAATGAACAAAAATGGCAAAAACTTATAATTGCCATAAATCTGCCATTATGGATTTTTGGACCAAATTCTTTTGAGATTTTGCTCAGTTTATTATACTGAAAAACATATCCAAAAATGAAGAAAATCTAAGTTTCAAACTATTGGACCTGCCCCACTCATAAATAAAACTGGCTCTTAAAAACGAGCGCAACCGGCAGTGAATATTTCGACCTGTTTTGCAAACGGACAACCAACAAGCCAAGGTATCGCTATGTTTTCTCCTACCAAACGGCGCCTGCCGCATGGAAGAAGCAATGATATCAAAAAGTCCTGTTAAAATTGCCAAATATAACATTTCAAAGTATTTGTAAACCAGAAGTCCGAAATCAAGACATGTGATCCTGCAACCGTGAATTTCAAGTATAATAACGAGCTGACAACCGACAATGTTGTATTTCTCAAAGACCTCCGCCAATTTGCTAATGGTCAGTTGTTAATGCTAAAGTTTATTTGTACAAGGTTGGAGAAATCGAGATTATAATGCACACAGAGGGACAATACTGAAGAGAGAAATCATTCCGAGAGACGATCAAATCTGTCAAAAATGACCCTATACGGTGAGCAAACAGAAGCTGATTTGGAACAAGACAAATGCTATAAATTATTATTATTATTTTTATTTATTATTAATTGTATTTCAGGCACTTCCATATATCTCAATGGCTATTCGTCCTATTTATAATAAGTAAACTAAATAAATAAATAAATAAATAATTATTAAAAAAAATTATAGATAATTTTCAATTTGCCAAAATAAATTAATAACTCTACGATTGAACATTACTAAAGACACCATGTACAAACACTACACTTAATAAACCCTTCGAATATGAAGCAACAGAGGAGATGGACGGCTTGGAAATGGCAGACGGAGCAATATGCCAATCAGAGACGAAATTCATTGGCCACGTGGTGGGGGTGTCATCCATCGATATAAATCACTTATGTCTAGCGTGCAATAGAAAGTGTACCGTAACAGAATCGATGCTGCGTTGCGATAACTGTGAAACAGTGTTCAAGTTCTCATTGTGTGAAAGTCGATGGTTCATTAAAATCATGGTTAAAGATCTAGCGTCAAAGGAATTTTACAAATTGGCTTTCACTAACGATCAAGTTAATCAACTGTGTAAAACACTGGATCACGAGCTTACAACTGAGCAAGCGTCTGTAAAGCGTTTGTTTGAAGTTACTGAGCCATTAATTATCACATTTGACTAAAGAAGGTGTGTGATCCGTTAAATTGCCGACGGAAGATTGATACATTTTTAAAGGAAATTTTTTATTTAAACAAACTTGATCTCAAAAACATATATGATTTTTCTTTGTTTCAACATAATCTGTCCGACTGAAATTTTTTCCGACTAAGTTTTGTCCGATAAGGTATTTGATAGACTTAGAATAAGAAAAAAATACAACAATATTTTTGTACTAGCAAGTAGCTTTCGCTATGATGCTCCCGATGACAGGCATTTGACATTGATTGACTGAAATTCAGAAAAGGCGAAATGATGTGTTTATTTTTGTCAGAAATACAGTGATATTGCAAAGTATTTAATTTTTCTCAGCCATAGCTTGCACTAAACATGCCCCCTTTAATAATACCTTATAAAGCTTGAATTACAAAGCTTTTCACGTTTTATAGGCAGGGTCTTGGTATAATCTTCAGGAAATATTTAGAATGACTTTCTTCTCGAAAGCATTTTCTTTGAAACAACGATAACAAAAATAAAAATACAAACATGTCAAACTGAATTATAATTTCCAAGACTATATTTTGACAGTAATATATTTTTCAGCTAAGTTGTTGTCTATATCGTAATGTAATATTGTTTTCTAAAGAATGCAGTGGGTAGAAAAGCAATCTAAAACCAAAATGATTCAAAATACAAAATACAACCAACCAACAGGAACATAACATGAAATATCCTTCATGAATCGCTTCCAACAAAGGAGTGTTAATGTCAAGTTTGTTACCGTCAACTGCTCTAAAATGGGATTACTTGAGATAACATGGGACATACTGCTTCTGTCAGCTTTTTCTCTCTATCGTCACATCCTCTTCAACACAAACAGATTTCCATGTTTCTTGGACAGTACAAAAAGGATGATTCTGCGGAGGTTCGGTTAAAATGATTGCTGTTTTGGTGTCCCATTGCACAAACATTGCACAGCTCCATTAAAAACGCAGACAATTCATTCCATTCTTGTTCAACATTTTTGAAGTCAAAACTCTCTTGTCATTAAAATGTTATATCAAAATGAAGTTTGATTGATTGGTTGAACAACTGCTATCTTTGTGCAAACTCAGCGTATTTTGAAGCAGCGATTCAGACCTCGTAAAACATATAATGTCAATCTGGCTTTAAAAGCAGTTGACGGTACATCAACATGTAAAACTACTTTAATGGTTAATATGGGTATTTGTCATGGTGAATGAACGAAGGCTGGGAGGCAAAATCATTTAAAGCTGAAATAGGAATAGAGAAGAAGAAACTGTCAATAGATAATTTGTAATAAATATCCAGGTGATGTCAATCAGACTGTTTGATTACCGTGAAAAAGGGTAATCACTGGAGGGAAACTGGTATCGCCTCCAATAGTAGAGCTTTCTGGTAATAAAATTGTAAGAATTCAAAATCAAAAACATTAATTTACATTTTAGCTTAGACAAAGTGCAGACAAGAAAGCTCTGCAGTTTGGAGGCAATGTAAAGTTTCCCTCAAATGATGCAAATTACCCTTTTTCACGGGTACCAATCTAATCTAACATTATCAAAACGATAGGTGTTAGATTACCGCAACCAAATCGAACAGTCACGAAACTAAAAGATTCTGGTAAAAGTGAATTATGTTCGAACGACCCTGCCGATTCCCCGGACTCCAGGGATTTTCTTGTTGCGTGTCCGAGGATTTTAACATTGCTTTTTGAGACTTACCCCGGACTAAACGCGTGGTCTGCGAGACGTACTTAAACAATTGGGCGATCACGCATGGGCGTCAATTTCACCATCCCTATTCTGCCTGCTTTCATGCAAACTTAATCGGCCTTGCGTTAACTCGTGACAACACGTTCACTTATCCAGCCGCGTGGTTCACTTATCTGGTAGCGCAATTTGTTTGTCTGGGGATAGAAAATTTTCTTTCGTTCGACAGGTCGTCTTCGATCAGGTTCAGTAACCAAACACCTACAGTTTGATTCTGTTTGATAAAATTTGATAGTTCAATTGCAAAAATTTGGATCAATAGAATTCAATTGACATCGCCTGGAGATAAACAGAAGGTTCGTTAATGGTGGTATGCAAAGCTTTTTCCAATTTCTGATAATACTTACCCAAAAGTAACAGTAAAGTAACTGATGCCTGATTATACAACAAGGATACAAAGCAAAAAGAAATTCTTTAAAATAAATTTCAATCATACATCCTTTGAAACATTACTTTTGATGAAATAGTATTAATTACTATCAAAGTTGCAGAACAGTATATGGGATTATACCTTCTTCTTTCTGAATCTGAAACCAACTGGTCCCAAGTTGCTTCGTTGCTTTTTGTTGTTGTATTCCAAGCTATGACTTTGGAGCGCTAAAGAGGCTAAATTTCTGTTTACGCGGTGTTGTTGTATTCCAAGCTATGACTTTGGAGCGCCAAAAACGCAAAATATCTGTTTGCGCCGTCGAGCTAGCTTAAAAGCTCACCACACGGCAATCTTTTATTAGATGCGGTCACTAGGTTACATCGTCCCGTTTTCTTGAACAATTTTTCGCCAGCTCAATCCCCAGCACGGCCTCGTGAAGCAACATAAGCTCCCTTCGGGAGCAATAACCAAAATCTATATAGTCAAAAGAATCTTTTCAAAGGGTAAAAATTGTCAGAAAATTTTAAACCTAATGCAAAATGATAATCAACAGGTACAAAAATTCATGAGAGCACAAAGCACAGAGTTTCTTTGATCTTTTGAAATTTTGAAAGCACTATTGAATACATGACCTGTTTTCAAAAATGTCCACGTGTGCTATCGACGCCTACGTTCCTACTGTCATCGGTTTGTCAAAAATAAATTGAATGCATGCACAAAACGCAATGAATGACGTAGAATCCGAGAATTAATGTTAATTGATTTGATACTTGTAAAATATTTTATGCTATTAGGTGAGACCAATTTAATTTGTTGTTCTACGGGCGCGACCGACCCAGCATTTGCTGCATACGAAAAAATAATAATATTGAACTTCCTATGCCACAAATTTCTAATGCTAGTTAAAAATTTAGTTAAAATTTCTAAGATGTCATTGATGTAAATAATTCATTGATCGCCATTATTTTAACTGGAGTACTGGCATTAATTTCAAAATGACAAACACGTTTCCGAATACTTTTAATCGAATACAATGCTTGGACGAGTTAATTAAAGAAACAAACATTTCGGCCAAGATTTTTAAGGCCTAGCTGTCCTTGATTGCAAATATTCATCTTTGCAGAACAATGTAAAGTGACAATTAATTATTAGCTGGTGGTGTTAGGAGTATTATCACAACTCTGTTGGAGTGAAAACCTTTACTACAGTTTCTACAGAAAATGTGCAAAGTTAAAAACCAAAAAGTAAATATACTTCCCTAGCTAGCTGGAAACAGTTGAACAAACCACCAGAAAAGATTGATGATGGAAACCAACAGCAGTGGTGAGCCAGACCAGACACAGCAAAACAGTAATATGAATAACAACAAGTCTTGCAAGAGCAGATAATCCAAACACAAAAATAATTGTGCAAAATAATATGTTGATAAGATATACGAATTATGTTGATTAGATTCTAACAGACTATAATAAATCAGATCCTCTTCTTTTCTCAAAATTTGTTAAAAATATTCATAAAAAAATCAACAATCAATCAAACCAGTGAGTGATAGGCAGACAGATCCACAGCAGACAGAAAAAGCTTTTGTAGGTGCCTAAATAGTCCCTAATAGCAACAGCTTCAAAAAGTCAACCAATCAGGTTCAGATAAATCGGCCAATAAAAAAACATAGTCTACCAGTTTGCTAGTAGCGCGGGAAAAAAAAAATGAAAGGAGTTCTCTTGGTGCAACATGAGGATTTAGTGCGAAAACGGAGCGATCTGAGGAAAAACGAGTGTCATGTAGTCATTCACAAAAGAAAAAATGTTTAGCTCACATATAGGGACCAATTTAGTATATCGCGCGCACATTTTACCAAACGAGATACGCGCTGGAAAAATGTGCGCGCGATATACTAAAATTGGTCCCTATATGGCTAAATATTTTTTTAAATTCAGTGTTTCGTGCATGACTACATGACTCGTGTTTCCTCAGATGGCTCCGTTTTCGTACTAAATCCTCATATTGCAGCAAGAGAACTTGTATGATTGGTTTGTTTTCCCCGTTTTCCCGCGTGTTTATTCATTTGAACCGGTTGCTATTGCCTACCTACAAAAAACTTCTCTTCTTGTCAGCACATCAGCTTGCTGTGGATTAGATTGGAATGGCAGCGCAAAGAAGTGATTAAAAATCAAAGAAGTGTTTCCTGATTATAAATCATAATTCTTTGAAAGAAAATACATTTTGACAATGTTCCATATAATGAATACAACATTTAGAAAAAGAGAATTTCCTCCTTCCTCTCTCAGAAAAAAGATTTCAATAATTAAGAAAAATCAAAAGACAAATAACATTCTCCAGACTGTCCAGATTGAACGTACTTACTAAAATAAATTGTTCGAAAACATTCCAAAACATTTCGCAAATTTCACCTCATTGATTTCATCGAGTCTGATTTTTTTTCTAATTTTGAAAAACCCAATTATCACAATTTTTTTCTTCCAGATTTTGAACTCTCCCAGGTGAAGTTGACTGCTATGTATTACAACGTATACTTCCAGGGTTATATGCAGCCATTTTTTCCTTGGTAACCGCGTTTCTAATAGGGGTGGGGGGTCCCTTTTTTCCTTAAAAATGTTAGCACCTAGGCACTAAAACGGGGGTGGTGGTATCAAAGAGAAATTTTTCTGAAAATCAGGGTTAGTCCTGCAACTGTTCCCCCTCTGGCTTAAATCTATAATTACTTAATTCCCTTTTTAATTGTTTCTTTTCTAAGGTTGTTAGATTTTTGAAATCTATATCGTGTGTTGAGGCTGTTCAAAATAGATTTATTGAAGAGAAGGTAGTCATATTTGATTTTTTTTCTCAACTTTAATTCGAGCTAGAATTAGCATAGCAAAGTGCTCTTTATCCGTCTGTATGAAATGTCATATGGACCTATGAAGTATTAAACGATGCTCTTGTAAAATAAACCTAATGAATATTTAGCTAGACTGGTATTGAAGTCAAAATACAAGGTTCCTTTTCCATATAACTTAGGATGAAAGTGACAGCTTCATTTCATATTTTGTTGCCTTTTCCTCTCAGATGACGCCCGAAAATATTATAAATGCAGACGATAACATCCTCAAAAGGCATGGCTTGTTAGCGGTTGGAGACATTATCAGACTTCGAGTGTTCTGCTGCTTGATTGACGAAAACTCAATAAAAGTTGAAGAGTTGAAGAACACACTAAACACGTCTTCTAACAGTCAACGTCAGCAACAACAAAGTAACAATGAGCTTAAATCAAAAACAGTATATTACACATGGCAGAATTATGACCATAATTCCAGGAAATATTGCATTGTTAAAAGTAGTAAAGGGGGTGGACCAAAGAAAAAGAAAACGAGCTCAAGGGATGAACTTCTAGAATTGTGCAAGGAGATGTACTGGGACAAGATGGTAAAAAAACATTTTGATGATAATTCTAGTTTTCAGTTAGCCGACTATGCTGGAAATGCTATTACCAACACTTTGAGGGATGAAGACAACAATGAATCACCTTTCACAATTGGGAACTTGGTTAAAACCCATAATTTACATCGTTGTCGCATTTTCTTCAAAACACGGTCGATAACATTCCGCGATTTGATTAATACAACTCGGCAAATTTTTCAAGTGATCCTGATGATGACGACCTTCCACCATCCCTTCCACCAAGAAGGAATATCTCAACAGCATCTACATTCACACCACACTTTACTGCTCCAACAACCTCCACACCAAGCTCTACAGCAACCCCCACCGTTAGTTCAATTGATTTGACAAATATATCTTCTAATAGAGAATATGTTACAACAGTGGAACAAGAAACTAGTATCTCATTAGAGAAAGAAGAAAACACATCAGAAGAAAATGAGTATGCATCACTGCATGAAATAAGTGTCCAAAATTTGAATGTCTGAAAGCGAATCTATGAGAAATTCTTTTCTGCGCCTCAAGTATTCTCGATCACGTCCAACGTGCTCACTCGTCTTCTGAAACAGTATTTAGTTGATACAAAAAAAAAACAATCTTTTGGTATAAGATTGTTTTCCTTTTACTAAAGGGAAGGATAATGTTTGTGTTTTCGATGTATTTACTTTTGCTAGTAAACAGAATTCGTTTCTATACAATTGAAAATAAAATCGATAGAAATGTACAAGAATAAATAATATATGGGTTTTGAATAATTTATATATTTCAGAACAAGTACACACCTTTGCTCTATTCCATAAAAATTACACTGAGAAATTTCCAACTTAGAACTTAAATTATAGACCATGCTTAGACATATATTGTATCAACAAGAGAAAAACAAGAATACTAATGCTCGTCAACCTTATTCAAAAGCCGTGTATCTGTTAAGAAAAAAAGGCTACTTTTCACATTAGCTAAAAAATATATCATAAGCTATTATATAATATTGATTGTAAAGAAAAAAACAATTATAATAAATATTCTAACCAGGTTACCCAAGAAAAAGTTAGGATATTTTCTCAACGTTTTTAGGTCAAAAATATATCCGAAAAAGCTTAGAATTTTAAGATCTTAAAAGTAGATATCATAACTCAAAGTCTGAGCGTGTAACTTTTTGAGTAATCAGTGAAAAATAATCTAAATAATTTCAAAACTTTAGAATCAACTTAGTCAGAAAATGCTGTTAAAATATTTTAGAAATATTGAAAAAAGAAAAGTCTTCTCTACTTGAACCCAAAGAAAAAACAGGAATTATCAATGATGTTGAACAATCTCTATGAGCACTTTAGTTGTAAAACCTGTTGCAAGCAGAGACTGATAAATTTACAGTTATTTTTCAGCGCTAAGGGCTTGCAATACTTTTGATCTATAAGAAAGCTCGCGCGCCTAAATAAACATTAGTCAAAGTCAAAGAGCTGTAAGCGTGTTCTTGAAGTATATTTGCCCTTTAAATCTGCTTTTACAAAAAGACGGACATATTCATTCAATAAACTGCCTTGAAACTTTTGAAAATAGTCAATCAGCTAGAGAGTGAGCAAACTATTCATCCTCATTGTGGCTGGAGATCAAGTTGAACTTTTTTATGGCAGCTAACTAAGAAGCTGACCATTTGGGCTCAGGCCTCAAAGAACCAGGTCCAAGAACACTTTTATAGCTCTGAAATTTGGACTATTGACTTCTACTCTGAACATGATGTTCGTCCAACACCTTGAATAATTCGTCTATTTTCTTTGGTCTCCAAGTAAGTCTTCTAATGGCAAAAATTTTTCCATCAACTTCATCTTCATCTGACGATTCCATTTTAACAGCAAGGACTCTTCTCTATAATTGTTTTGAGCATGCATCCAATGTTGAGTCGTTCAATGTTGTTACACGTGTTAGGAGTTTCTGTCGATGAAGAAGTAATTGATGGAATGTGAGATTGAAATACAAACGTAACATGCAAATAAATATATAGAAATAGAAACTCACTTGTTCTTTACGGGATTTTTTGCCCATATCCTTCAGGTAGTTGGGATTCTTCTTCAAACGTCGTTCAGTATCTCGCATCGACTTACGTATGTGTATTGCATCTGAATAAATGAAACAAAAACAAATCATGATATAAGCTGCCCAATTTAGTCAAAAATGCACTCTTCTGAAAATACAGAGCAAAACAATTCGCATTGATGAAAGGTACAATTAAAAAACCGTTGTTACTAAAACAGGTAACGAGTGGTAAGGAGGTAACGAGTAGTAACCAGTTGAAAACGGTGGCCCTAAGTCTCCAAATTTGAATTTTTCGATTCTGATGGCTCTTGACGTTCTGCAGCAGGACCTGGCAGATCTGGTGAATGTGTAGCAGGAATTGGAGATTAAGTTGGTGATTCTGGCGAATGTGCATCAGGAATTGGTGGTTCTGGTGAATGAAATGGTGGAATTGATGGTTCTGGTGAATGTGAATCAAAGATTGATGGTTCTGGAGGTTCTGCATCAGGAGTTGGTGATTCTGGCGAATATGCATCAGGAATTGGTGGTTCTGGTGAATGAAATGGTGGAATTGATGGTTCTGGTGAATGTGAATCAAAGATTGAAGGTTCTGGAGGTTCTGCATCAGGAGTTGGTGGTTCTGGTGAATGTAATACTAGAGTTGATGGTTCTGGCGAATGTACAGCAGGAGTTGATTGTTCTGGTAAATGTGAATCAAAGTTTAGTGGTTCTGGAGGTTCTGCATCAGGAGTTGGTGATTCTGGCGAATGTGCATCAGGAGTTGGTGATTCTGGCGAATGTGCATCAGGAATTGTTGGTTCTGGTGAATGTGATACTAGAGTTGATGGTTCTGGTGAATGTACAGCAGGAGTTGATTGTTCTGATGAATGTGCAGTAGGAGTTGGTGGTTCTGATGAATGTGCAGTAGGAGTTGATGATTCTGGAGAACATGCAACAGGAGTTGGTGATTCTGGTAAATGTGCTGCAGGAGTTGGTGATTCTGGTAAATGTGCAGCAGGAGTTGGTGATTCTGGTGAATGTGCAGCAGGAGTTACGGATTCTTGTGAATGTGCAATAAGAGTTGGTAATCTAAACTTTTCTGTTTTGTTTTAAATATTGAAAACTGTATGAATTATTTTGCTGTCTTTAGATTTTTAACAGGCATGTTTAAGTTTCTCTAAGGGTAACTTTTTCGCCTGTTAACCCTTTTGGATTTTTGGGTTGCTCCACGGGTAGAAAGGTTGGGATAGTAAATTTTTCGTCTATTCGATTCTGACCCTTTTATAAACAAATCAAATTTTCATGAAAATGTTGTTTGATCCTTCAACTAACATACTGAGCTAACAGTTAAAAATGAAGTTTTTAACAGGGTATCCTTATTTCATCAACAGTTCTTAAAGTTTAAATACCTTTCCAACCTTTCCTCACGTAATAGGCCCAAAATGAAATGTAAAAATTTTCGGTGACGGTATCTGGAGTTAATTGTGTCCGGTATTCCGGTAATTAACCCCCCATGTTACTGCAACTCAACCCCAGACCATCTCTTCTGAAAGTCCAGCATCGATCTGGTCCTACCTAATTTAACAAAAAAGAAATCCCAACGGTTTTTCAAGTGGATAAAGGGCTCTGACTTTGAATGGATCCAATGTGATAGGTGCGACCAATGGTTCCATCTTGAGTGTTCTGGTGTTCCCTACGACAAAGAAAAATATCATAATTTTGATTATGCAAATATGGACTTTTCCTGTTACATTGAAGGTTAGATTTTACATTTTTTATTTACAACAAAGATATATTTTCATCTTTATTTAATCATCTTAATTTGTACACATCTTAAGAAACAATAAAAGATAAAATAAAATACTGTCACGTCTTGCGCACGTTTCGTTTTTCCTCGACTCGCCTGTTAATTTTTTGTAATTTCCAATTTTCTTCTTCAAGTTAAAGACCTTTGGTTTTAGTTATTTTTTTACAACATCCGAAATAATTTTATTGCCTGACGTGTGTATGCGCTCATAGCAGCTCTTTTTTCACCTACATCAACTAAATCATAGAAACCAGGCTCTTGCTGACATATATTCATGTCATTGCACGGGCTGTTAGATAAAAGCATCTTGAGGGAGCAAAACATTAAAAGAGATGACGTGAATGGTTTATTACTTTTCTCAGATGCAGTTTTTCTAGACATATCTGTCTTTTTATGATATATGAATGACAGAAGAAGTGTGGCTGATAAACTTGGTGAAAGTGCGAAAACAAATTTGTTGTCAACGTGATTTAACAGTAAGTGAAAATATAGTCTAAGATGTCAACGATCCCATGTTTTGACGGACCCTCCTAAGTAATGATTTCCAAAGATTTCTTTTGCGTGCTTATTATAATATTAAGTACCCTGAGTATCAGAGGTTAAGTTTTCAAAGAATATATTAACCTCTGAAGACCAATAATAGAAATGTTATCGCGCATGTGTCAATCTAATCACTGCAGAAAGAATCAAAGATGAAGAGCAAATATTACCCAATTTTTCATACAAAAACAACCATAACTTTTGATGCATTAATTTAGAATAAATTTCCGAAAAGTTTTAAACAGTTCAATCCTTTGCAGACAGTTTGAAAAAACTTCGAAACAAAAAGGTTAATTACCCATTAAAACTTAGCACTTTTTAGAAAAGAAGGTGATGCAACATATTATTAACGTCTTTTTAATGTTCATAACGTCATTTTTTCAATTAAATTTTTAGTCTTAAGGGATTTGATTAAAAAGCAATTTATAAAGGCAATTCGTTGTTAAAAGTGTTAAAGAACCTAAAACATAACTTTTATGTTCAAATACTAAAATCAATTTTCCAACTATGGTCAGAGCCCTTTAGCCTGGATATCCAAGCTCAAAATTTTAGAAAAAATAAGTTTTACCTCAGCCAGACAAAGTTCTAAAATTATAGAGCTTGGTTCACCTAGAAATCAGGTGAACCCCTGTTGACAGATTTTCCTGCATGAATCCCATGGCTGCAAATAAATATATGCACATAATGACATGCATAATTTCAAGATGCTACCCCAGCAGTGATAAATCAATTTAGAATGGCAACCTTGACCATAAAATATAGACAGTGTGGTGGAAAGTCTGTTAGACAGAAAGTGCAAAGTGAATTTTGGAGAAAAAAAATTATCAAAACAAAACTTTCAACCCAAAATACATAATTACAAAATTGGCAAACAGAAAAGAAGAATTGAAGCAAAATAAAGATATACCTTTAGTTCTTTACACGATGCAAACAAGTCATTAAGAAGATTAAAACAAGAACATCTAAGCAAGTAATTGAAAAGAAAACAACCAGAACATCTAAAAATTCCCATGTTTTGATCGTCCCACTTCTTCCCTATCATTATTGTTATTTTTATTTGGATGCATGGTCAAACACCCAAGGGAGATAATTAGGTATTCTATTGTTATTTATTCCGAAAAAGAAAAATCAGGAAGATTTGCAAAAGCACCTTACGCGCCTTACTGATCGCCCGCGCAGTCCATCCAAAAACTTAGGTGAACACTTCAACTCGGCTCGCATAATTTCTTATACGCACGCCACCATTCAGATCTCTGATTCGCTTGGACCAACCAATCAGAATATCCGCATAATCAGCCTCAGATCAGAATGCAGACCATCTAGGTAAACCAGACCGTAAACATAAGAAATATCAAAATCAAGAAAAAAGTTTACGGGCTGGATATCCAGGCTAAGAGCCCTTAAGCAGTTATTGGACAAAGTCGAATCCAATATGCAAAAACATTGGGCGTGCGAGAAAAGATATTTTTCATATTGGATGAGACTGCGTCCAAATAAATAGTTTATTATCCGTTTATCGCTAAAATATTTCTCGTTTTCAAACATAATTCCAATTTATAAGCTCGTCAATCTGGTTTCTTGGTAGTTTATTCAAAAGTTTTATTTTTGTTTCGTGACGTAACGTCAAAAAGAAGACACTCAACTGTCAGTGAACTCGATGTGCAACGTGAATTTTTGAAAAATGAAGCCTCCATGGAAGCTGTATATTCGAAAATATTGGAGAGCAAAGAAGCCAATCAAATGAACGAAACCTCGATCAATGAAAGGATTCAAAGTTGCAAAAGGACATGAAACTGAAAATAATTATCTTAATGATAGTGTCAGGAGGACCTAATGCTAGGTCATCTTGTATATTGGATTTAAGCAAATGATTCAACATTTGAGACCACGCAAAATAGCCATCTGAATCCATAATCACCCTTTCGTAACCCGTTAATGGCCCTAACAAACGGAAAGCATTAGATGACCCATCAAACGAGCAGTTGCATAACGTGTCCCAAATTTAGACGAAACACCCAATATAATGGCTCGCACAGCCCCTATAAAAAGGTCAAGCTAATGGCAATTAAAAGACAATTCTAAAAAGACAGTTCTTCAATGGTTCGAGTCTGTATCTTGGTTGAGCAGACAGTAAAGACATTAGACTTCGGGCTCTGCCCGAAGTTTAGTTAAAGCTCTCTAGTATTTCTACTGGTATACTAACTTGTACTAGATTATGCATTATAAACGAACAGTCACTTTTATTGTTAGCATTAAATATAACTTTTAATAAGAATTCAATCGAATTCACTTTGTCAACATTCTGATCTCTACCTGAGCTAACCGTTGAGTAAGGTCATTTGATAAGAACCAATTTCGACCAATCATTTAATAAAACACAATTTGAGCCAGTTGACAATAGCAATACAACTGTAAATACACATTCTCACAATGTTGAAATTCCTCAGTCTACGCCTGTCACCAACGACAACGCGGTAGCGGAGAGTGGCACATCATCGCTTCCTCAGCAGTCAAATGTTGTTCCTGTTGTTGATAATCCTGACTCACCAACCTCTTTTGCTAGCAAATTATCAAGTAAATTGACTCATGGGAAAACTAGAGTTTTGTATAAGCCCATGACCAATAGAAGCGCAGAACAGTAAATTCAACATACGTAAAAGACATGAAATCTTAAACTGTATTCAAAGCGCCCTGACTCTGGTTGTAAAGTTATTGGTATTTTAGAAAAAGTTTTCAATAACTTTTCAGTTTGTAAATCTTGCAATGCAAAGTCCACCATTGACTCAGGTAAGCTATGGCAGGTCTCAAAAACCCTGAAAATTACCATAATTTTTGAAGGCCATTAGCCGGCAGGAAATGAGGAAACCAATGATTTGCTACGAAGGATACCATGATGAAGTTTCGCTGTAGGGGTGTTACCTAATTGTTTACGCCCTTATTTTTGCGAAAAACCGCAAAAACCAAAAAGTGCTGACGTCAGCAAAACTTGTTTTTTAAATATCTCCAGTTTGGCTAATGGTAGAAACATCAAATTTGGACCAACGTTGAATATCATTAAAAGGATCTTTTTGCAAAAAAAAACTTTTCAAATTTTTCCTGTCGTCAGCAGAAATCAGCAAAATACGAAATCTTGCAAAAAAGTGCTGATGTCAGCAAAATTTCAAATTTTGTGCATAACGCATTGACAAGATGCAAAACTTCTATGGGCAGTGCATTAGGAATAATGTAGGGGGATAAGGAAAAGAAGGTTAATGATATTTGGTCTATTTTCAAGCAAATGAGCATAGAATATGGTAAAAAAAACCATTGAGGAACAGCATAGCTGTTGCCCGAAGGATGATGACTCATGGTGAAAGTTTTGATCGAAAAGAGAAGAGTATCATGAGAACCACCAGCGGCGGATCGCTAAGGGTTGGAAAAATCAAATCAAATTTCAGTCCCAGTAAGGGTCGGAAAAAAAGGAAAATTTCAATTTTTTACCCCCTGAAAGATCGAAATTTGGTCAAATTAGTCCCGCTAAGGGTCGTAAAATTCCCAAAATTTCCTTTTTAGTCCCGGTAAGGGTCCAAAGTTCGAAAGTCGTGCGGCACCCCCCCCCCCGTCAGCTCGCAATCCTAGTACCCCCCCCCATTATTTTACCTGGGGTTGTATGCGGCGTCGTTTCCGTGACAAACTTAGCTTTTTCTGCGCTACAAAATCTTTAGGTTATGTGTGTACGGACAGCTAGCTTTCGCGCTATAAAAAATCTTTATTATTATTTATTTTCTTTACGGGATTACTTATCTAGCTGCTACTGTGCTAGGAATGTTGAACCTGGTTCAGAAAATACATCCAGTGAAATGGCAAAATTGGGGTGGTTTCAAGGAAATTTCTCGAACCTGACCAACCGTTTTGAGCTTGGAAGATCTCCTACAAAAATAACTTTCAGTCGGATGTCGTCGCCGGCAGAATATTTAAAAAATTTGAAGGGTGGCCATTCGTAGGAATGGCCAATATCTCAATCAATGTATGATTTTGCAAAGACTCTGTGTGATGGAATTTCCATCTGCTCTTGTTTAGTGTGCTGCACAATAAAAAAAACTTAAATCACTTTTGCTTGATTAATAAAGTTTGGAATTTTTGTGGGAAAGGACATTATTGATGAATAATGGAATAAGCTTATCGTGCATGGCTTCTTGAATCACAAGATTTACGTTTGGCTCTTCTCCCATCGTTGGGTACTGGTGCATTTCACATGGAAAAAAATCTACTTAGTTGTATATGGATCACAATATTTACGTTTGGCTACGTTTCGAGAGATACTTCTCCCATCATCGGACATTGGTGAACTTCACGTGGAAAAAAATCTACCTAGCTATGTTTTTTAAAAGTATTATGAAAAAACAAAACAAAATTGGTTTTAACAGAGACTGGAAGAAAGGTTCAGGAACAATATTTTAGTAATTTGAAGGTGAACTTTTACACATGCTTCAAGATATGTGATGCAAGATAATATTTTTGGTTTCGTCATGTCACGACAACAGAGAGTTCATAGCACTTTATATCTGCAAAACAAAACTAAGATTACTTTTACGTGATCATATGAAAATATTGTACTTTGATACAAAAAGAGACATTGGTGACCTCTACAAAAATTACTCTCTTGTGTTTAATTTTAGGGGGTCGTTTTGCGGCTAGTTCGAAACACGGGTCACGGGGCATACAAATTACAGACCGGAAAATATATAACGATATCATGACGTATAAATTCATAACACGTATTACATAACACATATAATTATATGACTGATTTTATTTAGGTTGCGCGATCTTATCCTACGGCGGGTATTATTTTGTAATACCCTGCTTGATTTGTAATACCCCGCTCCCGCCAAAGAATTTCTGATAATATGCCCTCTTTTCCGAAGTCCAGCCACAAACAAAACGCAGTTTACAAATAAGGAAACAACAAAACTGTTGAACCATTCAGGAAAAATTAAGATTATTTACTTCATTTTTAAAAGTAATATTTTTGATCAAAACCATTTTCTCCTAACATAATTTCAGGCGCCGAGTAGTGTTCGAATTTCCAAAACATTCCATTATTTTTGACAACATTCGATTTTTTTAAAAGAAACACAAATATTTTGAAGATAGCCGTTCGAACAAAATCAAAGGAGGAAAAGTATAAGGAAATGTATAAAGATGACAACAAATTCGAGCTGTTGGATGATGATGTTATTCTTTTATTATGGCAAAATTCTAAAAACACGAACATTTGGATAAATGCTCTTCGGAAATGGGCAAAGTCTCGTGGACTTGAGGAGAACGGGAGAACATATCCGAATACGAACCATATAATTTGAACACTTCATTTGTGACCATTTTGTGTTTTATGTTTTATGTGGAGATACCCGAAGAAAAGAGTATGGCACTGGATTACGAACCGTCAGGTTCGCGGATAATAATGCAGGCGTCTTTGCAAAGGAGCCAAAAATACAATTTTTATGAAGAATCTTCTTACCGATAATATCTTTTGAAAGTTTGGATAATGGATTATTAGTTTTGTTGTTTGACATTATATTTTTGATATATTCATCTGCAACAATTTGAAAGTGATATGGGATGAAATGATTTGTGTTTTGAAGCAATACATCATAGTGAGGTCAGGTAGCACATAAAAACGTAAGAATACTTCAGATGGTGATTAAAGCATGAAATTTGGCACAGATGATCCTTAGAGTGTCTAAAACTTAATTTTTAACAGTAACACCAAATTTTGCCACCTGGCCACCTGTCAGATGACGTCATCAGGTGGCTGGGCAAAAAATTATTTTTTTGAAAATATTCAAAATCTGATGGTTCCAGCGGAAAGAGCATGAAATGCTGATAAAAATTGAGGTATAAAACATGCCTTGAAAATCTTCCTATCAAAAGTTATGGAGGTTGAAAGTTTTTTGATGACGTCATCATAAGCCTTTCCAGTCAAAACCTAAAATCCCGTAATAACGGAACTAGTTGACCAAATTTAGTGTTTTATACATGAATCCATGTCAAAATTTGAAGTTCTATCTGATGCTTGGGTCTAAACAACATAGGAAGGCTTAAAACATCCAAAAAAATTAGTTGGTTGTACACTGTGCTCCTGAAGGGAGAATGCTGCGTTGATTTGCCTTGTAAAGCTCAAAATCTAAGTTTTAGTATTCTGTAGGATTTAAAGCTTTTAATTCAATTTGAACATCGGAATCGGAAAGAGCAGTGAATTTTGATATGAATTCATGTATAAAACATGAAATTTGGTCAATTTGTACAAAAATTACGAGGTTTTTAAGTTTTGCCTGGAAGTATTTTTGTGCTAACAGACCTCACTATCATGTTTGTACAATACATCATAAATTTTCTGTCTCAATTCTGGAATCCCCATTTTGGATAGCTCTTTAAGAAATGATAAAATCAGTCATATAATTAACCAGGAATGATATGGCATTTCGTGAAATTAGGATTAATACCCCACTTCGTTCGGGCTATTTCAGAGTATTTCAAAATGAAACTCGGGGTATTAATCCCTAATTTCCCTCAATGTCATATCATTACTATAACTAATAGTACTACTACTAGTATAGTATGTCTGAAACAATTATACGAATAGTATTATCATGAAAATTTTTAAATAATATGTGACCCACAAATTTTGACAAAATGATATTGAATGACAGAAATATTGTCAAAATCATGAAATATAAGGTCTCTGAACCAAACAGCAAAGTGGTTTTTCATACTCAATAGGATGCTAATCATGTGACTGGATATAGATTGACATGTTTTAGAACGATTAAATGCTGCAAGATAGTGGTTTTAGAGATATGAGTATAATTACGTCATTTTTATTAAAAATTCATAATGGTAGGTGGAAAATATTGACATATTTATAAATTACCAACATTTTTACGTTATTATCCATTAAAATTATATTCGTACTCAAGGTGATGGAGGGGATATAATAAGATATGACTTAACAATAGCCGTACTATCATTTTCTTGAGAAAGCTCAGTTTACAGGTGATGGGAATTGTAATATGCATATTACTTACGTATAACATATAAATTGCATGTAGCACTAAAAGTGTATTATTGATAATAAAAGCTTGTTATATGTATGTAATATGTTGCGGTGTTTTCTGGTCTGCGTTGTACACGAGGCAAACTTCGAAAGCACGTGGTTAGATTTTGAAGTTTTGAATAGTCATACGTGGATAAAACACCTTCAAGTTGATGATTTTTTCGATAATTTCTAGCGTTTTTAAAACATTTTCTGTTTGAATTACTTTGATCAGAGCTGCCCGTCACCCCGTGACCCGTGCCCGATATCAAAGACACTGTAAACGGCCTTCATACTGCTTTATACTAAAATTAAACTTACTCCACAGGCTTTCAATCCTGCCAACCCATAATTCGTTCCCTTGTTGCTTTTTGACTTCTTTCCCAATAGCAATACCATCGGGGGAGATCAGCTTTGTAGTCTTACAATTAACAGGGGAACAGCCACTGTCGTTCCACTCTATAACAGCAAAACTCATTTTGATGGTTAAATAATTTCTCACCAGAGGATAAACACCGCCTGAGCTGAAGTAAGCTTCCAAGGAAAGTAGCGGGAAAATGTAAATGAGACTGGGACGAGAACAGGTTATGAAATTAGCGGGAAAGTAATTCAACATTTTACAGACTGTATTTCATAAAATAATTAGGCAAATAATGTTAAATATCTAAAATTATAAATGAGTTTGGATATGAAATTAAACATGTTTAAGATTACAATCTTCATAGTAACCTAATAATGAGAAAAAAGAGTTATTATAAGTGTTTGAATTCACAACTATTGGTCCTTAATTTATAGCGATTCCAGTATGTCGATTCCGTACCTTTTCACAAAATTTATAAACAAACATGGCGGATCCTGATGTTGGGAGTGTTGGTAGTGGTGCTCACCAAAAGCCTAAGAAACCTCGTACAAGGAAAAGGTGTGGACCTTATTTGCAATATCTATCATCACCAGATACTCCTATTCCAGTCAGCAGTAAAAGGTATTACAAGTTGAAAGTACAAGAATCAGCAGAAAATGAAGCAGCAGCTGTTTTGAAAGACCATGCATCTTCAATGACTTTGCCATCATCTTCTTCAACTTGTTGTAATAGTTTTGGTGACCAAGAATCTATTCAAAAACAAATAAAACCAATATTAAGTGAAAATACTGAAGATATAATTTGTGAGGAAAGCAATGAAAGTATGAGTGAACCAGTTCAGGAAAGTACTGAAGAACTTTGCATCCATCATGATGAAGTTACAAGTCAGTTAACTTGTCCATCATTATCGCCAGCACATGAAACAGAATCATTAACTTCCACTGAAATTCTAACATTAGGTCAAGTAGAGACAAATCTTTCTGTTACTGATGATGGCCACCAACAATTTTATTGTGAAATTGATTTTGAGAAAGACCCAGCTCTTTTTCCAAATGTAGATGAAGAAGAAGACACTCTGGATGAACACGATGAGGATGACGATCGTACAGATGATTTCAATGATGAAAATAACAACAGTGAAGAAGATGAAAACACAAGTGAAACATACTTAAATAAGTTTTTAAACTCTGACAAGAACAATGAAGAAACAACTGACTCGTTTCTGCCAAAGATACTTGAAGCTGCAGGATGTCGAGATGATGCCCCTATATACAAGGGCTCAAATCTCACCCTCGGAGTTAGCATTATGCTTATTATGACATTTGTCATGAGGTTTGTTTTAGTTTTTTTTATCACTTTCCAGACGGTGTCAATCGAACGAATCGAACGCCGAATCAATTGAACGCAATCGAACGCAATCGAAGATTACCCAGGATTTGCCGTTCGATTGCTTCGATTACATTCGATTGTATTCAATTATGTTTGAGTACGTACTATTGATTTAGATTTTATTTGCTTTCGTAAGATACTTAATAAGCGCTCGGCCACTCACACTAAAAAGCTCTAACACAATTACCGTGAGATTAGGTAATTGGTGATTCCACTTCTCGAAAGTCTGCAGTCGCTGTTCTTGTGTAGGATTATTTTCTTTTATTTTTATAATTTAATCTTATTAACCCTAAAGTTTGATCAAGGTTGAACTCCTATATTTACTTAATAAAAGTTTTTGCATAGTCTATAAAAATTTCTACCCAATATGTCTCGACTTGTTGTGAAATCGAGATAGTGTCAGAAGACAATGGAGTGCTATACGGAATAAAAGAAAAATCATCCATCAATGTCCTTTATATATATGCACAAAAATAAGAATTCCATCAATACTATAACTTTTTTATTTTCTTACTACCTCAGATGAAGGCTTCCTTGATAAATTAAGATATCCTGTTGACAGAACAAAATCATCTCCGACTAGCATTGAGGACATCATTGATGGAAAGGTATTAAATCTAACTTATTGGAAACAAATTTCATGGGAAATTAATGAGCCATAGAACATTTTGCATAGGAAATTAGTTATTCCATTCCAGATAGCTATTTCTGGTAACTGGACATTTAATAAAGGGATAGCCAGATGAAAATTGAAATTCAGCCAAAAGATTCGCCCCATGTTCCATAGCAAACCTCCAAATTTCATGGGCTTATTTTTTAAAGCTGAGATATTTAAATTTGTAATTTTCAATGTCTGCTCTTAAAATTCAATATAATTTCAACGTGAGGTACGTGTGAGGTACGAAAATATGAGATTTCAAATCATCATATCTTAACTTTGGAATGTTGTCAGCAAAAATATTTTGAGGTCTTAGACCATGGAAGGAATCTTTTAGCCAAGTTATCCCTTTAAGGTATGGAATGTTACTATGTCAACATTATTTCTGTTTCAGGTGTATAAAAACAATTTTGCTGCTGATGGATTCTTGCATAAAACAACTGCAGAACAAAAACAAAATGAAATCCGTATTTCATTACAGATGAACACTGATGGAGTCAGCTTATTTCAATCCTCCAAAATGCAAATCTGGCCAGTTTATTACACAATAAATGAGCTCCATCCTAGATTCAGGTATGATCTTTGATCTTTTAAAAGTTACAATATTATTGCTTAACCCTTTCAGCACGCAGACCTTTTTGAAAGAGTAATTTTTTTGCAATTTCTTTCTTGTCAAATTGTAAATTTCAAACTGGCGTTAAAGCTTGTAACTTGGAACTTGGTGAATTGGGAGCTCGTTTTGGTACCATTGGAAAGCTATTTTTATACTCTTTCTAAAAGCATTTATGCCCTTTTAAATCAAGTTGTCAGGAGCTATGGCCTGTAGATGGGGGATAGGTATTTTGCCTATTTTGGAACGCCAAAAGTCGTCTTTCATGCCTGAAGGGTTAAAACCATAAGAAGTTAGTAAAGATATACAGTTGGGTGAAACTACTCTTGGGTACATTCTCATTTCAACCCTCTGCTTATTAATCTTCTATATTAACCCTATTTTCAAAAATTTCCTCCCAGGACATTATAAAATTTTGAAACATTTCCAGCAATCCTGCTTATTTCAGACTGTACCCCCCTCCACGTATATTATTAGGTGCCAAAGTGTAAATTCCTGCAACCTTTTTTCTGCAATCACTCTTTTTTTCAACCCAAAATAATTTTATTCCTTCTATTCAGATATCAAAGAAAATACAAGATATTTGCTGGGCTTTGGTTTGATGTTAAAAAACCCGATTTCAAGACATTCCTTAATCCATTTATGAAAGAACTTAACACCTTTGGAGCGGAAGGTATTATTTTATTACAATTTTTAACTTGAGATAATTTTTTCTTTTTATAACCATAACACTTATAAGCATATCCAGGCTCCAATCTTGGAAAACTCCATATGCTAAGCCTCAGTTATATAAAACACAAGATGGAGCTTCTCTGTACCTGCTGAATTGAAATTATGTGCCATCTTTAAAAAAGTAGACAACAATAGACTACAGTTTGGTGCCAGAAATTTGTTTAATCAAATCAATTCTCATCTCCTTGTTTCTTGCATTTTGCAAGAAGTTTCTTTGAGTGAATAAATTGGTCCACTAATAGTAAAGACGGCGCATAATTTTGCTTCACCTCAAGTTGTGTGGGGAACACATAAAGCTGCATCTAGTGTTTTATTTAATTATTTTAGAAAAAGTGGGGGATCAGTCAGTCCCCTTTGGAGATTAAAGAATCCCACCTCTTATGATTCTAGAAATGTCAGTAGCCTTTTTTTAAGAAAAGCTGAAAACACATTTTTTAGCCAACCCAATTTACAATCAAATGGTTAGTTAGGGTAAGTAGGCAGAGTTAGTTTGGTCTATGAGTGGTAGGCATAGTCAAAGCACTCCCCATTTAAATGTATTCAATTTTTATGTTTTAGGTGAAATCCTGAAAACATTAAAAGGACAAAAGAAAGTGCGTGTTTTTCTCTTATCTTGTATTTTTGACGCTCCCGCCAAAAGTCAATTCCAAAACATCACTCAATTTAATGGAGAATATGGCTGCTCATACTGTTTAGAGCCAGGCAAAACTGTTAAAGCTGGCAAAGGACATACACACTGCTTTCCTTTCAACCACAATAATGTTAATGGGCATGCAAAGATGAGGACCCACGAATCTATGATTGAACATGCTACTAAAGCTCAAAATCAAGTAAGTTATACTGTACTTTAGTGAGTTTGATTTTAAATGATATTCCTTCATATTTGTTTACTACCAAAAACACCAGACCCTAGATTGAGGGGGTGTTGGATTTAGGATCAAAGATCAAGTATAGGAAGCAAAGATTTTCTGGGGTTCAAAATATTTTAGCCCCCAGAATAGGGCTAGGGAAAATCATTCAATTTCAATTTCTGTTATGAAGTATCAACTTTTAAAAATCCTTATAGATGATGGAAAGTGGCCAAGAATCGAAAGTGTGTGGTGTAAAAGGTTTGTGTTGGCCGATGATGCTACCTCGCTTTGATATTGTAAATGGCTTGGGTTTGGACTGCATGCATAACACATTGCTCGGTGTGATTAAAATGTTAATGAAGCTTTGGTTCTTCAAGAATTACAAAAAGTGTGCTTGGTACGTTGGTAATCAACTCAAGTCGTTAAAGCTACCTAATCTAATAAGTCGCGTTCCCAGAAGCATTGAAAAAGATTTTGGTCAGTGGAAAGCCTCTGAATTTCGATCTTTTTGCCTGATATATTCTATACCGTTGGCTAAAAACTTTCCACCTGAGGAGTATTATGATCATTATGTTCTCCTTGTTCAAGCTGTAGCTATTTTATTGAAAGAAGTGATAAGTGAAAAAGACTTAGAGGAAAGTAGATATTTACTGAAGAAGTTTTGTCTACAGATTGAACGGCTTTACGGTGAAAGATATTACACCTACAATGTCCATAACTTACTTCACATGACAACTGCTGTTGAAAACTTAGGGCCATTATGGTGTCAATCTGCATTTTCGTATGAGGACTATAACGGTGACTTTAAGTATTTATTCCATGGAACACAAAGTGTCAGCATGCAAATAGTAACTAACACAATAATCCAACATAAGATCCCTGAGATAGCCCGTTCACTCTTACCAGGCTGTACCGGTTACACATTGTACTCTAAAATGACCCTTAATTATCATCAACTTGCCAAGAATTCTGGTGACAAAATAAGTCACAATGTATTTACTGTTGGAAAGTTTTCAAGCACTCCTTTGCCATCAAAAGATAGAGTTTTAGTTGATCATCGTTTGAACTCTTTCCAGGAAATCAAAGTTTTCAAAAGAATTTGTTTGAATGGAAATATAATCCAGTGTGAAGAATATACACGTGTCACCAAAAGGAACTCTTACACAGTCAACTATAATGGCAGATATGGAAACTCCTATGGATTTGTCAAGTATTTCTTAAGAGCCAAACATGGCGATGCTTTTGGTTACTATGCTGTCTTAGAATTGCTCAACGTTTACTCTAGAATGAAAAATACAACACATATTCTAACAGTTTCAAAAGACATAACTCTTGATGTATGCAGGATTGATGATATAATTGATCTGTGCATCTATATTTCATGTAAATCTGGCAATTACATTGCTCTTTTTCCAAACAAAATAGAAAATGATTAAGTTTAAAGATGATACAATTTGCTTGACATTACTTTTACAGATAACTTTTAATGGACAATGCCAGAAGTCATCACTTTAAACCTTCCCTCTTTGGATTTATACTGTTTCATATTTCTACTGACTTATTGGAAATTCTACGATATCATAATATCTTGATTATCAAGAAAGAGTAAAACTCAGAAGGAGCCGGCGAAGCAATTCTTTAGAAAAGTTAGAAATATATGTTCTTCATCTTTCAACCTAATTTTATTACTGCTTTATATTACTATGATAGTTGAACAAAAAATAAAATCTACACAGTTTAGTACTATGATAGGAGATGTTCTGAAATCTAGGAAAATCTTTTTGTCTACATATTATATTTTTGAAAGAAAGATGTTTTCTCAAGCTTTCTAAGGTTTCTAGGCAGCAAATCACTTCAGCTTTTCTCTTAATGATACCCCTGTCTCATTGAAGGATGTGATCTGAAGCTTTTTAGGGTCGCCTAGGTAATATCATCAAGGATACATCAGTTTTTCTTTATGATAACCCTGTCTCCTTATTTTAGAACACATCTAGTTTTCTAGTTCTAACATGCGCCCAGAACCCATCCTTAAAAAGATCGTCTCGTCAGCCCCTTTCGAAAGCCCTTATTATTTGTTTATTCCTCTAATTTAATTTGTTACTTTATTTAGTTTGTCCACATACTTTGTAGTTCGTTGACATGTGTCTGGAATATATTTTCCCTTGCTATGATACTCTTGTAGAATTGATACTTCGAGCCTCACACTGGTGCTCTTGGCGAGAGAATTCTTAAATGCTCTACCTTGACTAAACCCCATTGAGAAGTTGCTCCATAATTTCATCCCAATTGAAAATTAAATATCGTCCAGACCTTTATTTAGTCGCTTTTAGAATAATATTGATTCATGTTTTCAAGAAGTTTTCATTCCGTGACAGTTTCCCATTTATAATTTAATCCCATTTTTTATAAGAACTGTGTCTGTATATGTTATTTTTTTGCTCTTTCTTAAAATATTATCTGTTGTTTGAAATATGTCATAAATACACCTAGGCTCAAAAATTTTATTCTCGTTATATGTATAATAAAAATATCAAAAAGAATAATTATTGCCAAATAAAATTACTGGTTGCTGTTCATCCACTTGATAATGTGATTGAAAGATTGATTCTTTAGCCCACGGCATTGGCTTCTGTGGATCTTAGACCCTCTACAATATTCATACTTTTTGTTGTCGGATGTCAAAGAAAATCTCTTGAAAACTGATTTGGTAGGTGAGTCACTTGATTATGTTTCACATTCAGCTAGGACCGTTTTGCAGTTTTGGATAGAGTTTATTCATTGACCTTAATACTTACTTTCTTTGGGTTCTAGGACTGCTATGAGAAGTGAAATTTTAGTGTAAATTAAGAGAGTTAGGCTCACATAAAAAGATAAAAATAGAAATTTTTGGTTGGCAAAAAAAATTCATGATGGGAATATTCTTAGAATTATTGTTAATTTTTCGGCCAATTTCATCATGAAGATTCTTATAAAGTATATTCTTATAAAAAAAGCGTGTAACACGGAAAACTCCATATAACTTTGGAGTATGCTATTAGTAAAGCATTTTGGCTTGCTTCAAGAGGTATGTTTTGAATTTTTCAAAGTATTGTAGTATGTTTGTAGTATCTGGTAGTTTGTATCCTGTATTTTGACACGCTACAATTTAATATACTAGGCCTATACTCCAAGCTTAATTGAAGTTTGAAGACGGTTGAAGTATTTTTTGAGTACTCGCTGACTTTTATTTTTTGAAAAATGGGAGTTTTTGTGCGTTGTTTGCAAATCTTTATGACATACATTTTTAATACTTCATCATTAAAGTATGAGAAAAGTACGTACCTTTTTCATACTCCAAATTGGAAGTAGAAAAGAAGTATGTTGTACTTCTTTATTTCAGTAATATTTTTGACATACCTTAATCATACTACACTTTTGAAGTACAAAATAAGTATACGCATGTTATACTACGTGCAACAGAAGTATTGAATAAGTATGCTTGTAATACACTTAAAGTATAGTTTATGACATGAAAATTTGGTAAGGGCGCTGGCTAATGAAAAAAGAGTTTTTTTATCAAAGCTAATTCAGAACTGTACTTTTAAAGTTAGGAATTTGTGCCCGAAGGTGAAAGCAAGTGAAATTGCATGCTTTCAGTGGAGTTTGTGGACGAAATCAGAAAGAAATTGGCTAAAAAGATTTTCGTCACAATACTTGCTTTTTTATCGGTATGTAGTTGGAACTCCTGACTGTCCAAAATTTTACTATGCAATTGTTGTGGCTGTTCTCTCCTTCATCATGCTTGTTTTCAGGGTAGAGCGGAAGAAAAGGCAAGAGGAAAAGCGGGCAATAAATGTCTACCCCCATATCGCCCTGGAAATTTCTGGGGGCTGCAAGGGACGAGTGTTAACGATTGGTTCGATTGACTGTCGATTACGTTTGATTCGTTCGATTCATGGACAATGATGTTTGATTGCATTTGATCGGACAAGGCCGCGACCACAGAATTCCTCTATCAAGCGCCGCCCCCTATCAAAGCCACCCTCTATTTAAAAAGCTCGCACCTAAAATCAAAAGCGGCACACTTAGTTAAAGCAAGTAATATTCAATTGATTCGATTATATCTCATAATCGAATGGCAATAAATCCTGGGTAATATTCGATTGCAATCAAATTGTATTCGACAATCGAATTAATCGCATCATTCGATTGCGCTCGATTCGTTCGATTGACATTGTCTGGAAACGGGCATTAGGCTGTTACAGTTTAAGACCGTAAAATACCATCTAAATTTGGAAATATTGTTGTTTTAGAGGTAGGTCGGGATTAGAAAGGGGTGGTCAGGATATAGACGTTTTGTGGCCTATTCTACTCGATCTGAAAAATTTATATTCCAAAAAATACATACCTCTTGTTTTACAAATGAGCAAGCAGCAAACAACACAGTAAAAGGATGAATAATCACGAAAAATAAAAATATCGATTGTATATCAATAAATCTGTAAACAGCAACAATCAAGATCAATCAATGAAACAACAGCGTCTGGTCTGAAAATGTCAGAGTTGGTCTGATATTTCAGGAGGAGAAAAAGAAAAAGTTTTAAGAAGCTAGACTTTTCTTTGCTATTTTGTGAAATTGAAAGCCGCGAAGCCTGGAGTTGAAGTTGAAGTTCTTGTCCACTTAATCCGTCATTTTGAGCTATAAAATGCAAATAGAGCGAGAGCTACAACAACAACAACATAGATAGACTAGTAACTAGTCGTTGTATTTCACTCTGCAGCTCCGCTTGCAACAGACTCGCTCCCTTCACTGAATACAAACCGCAATACGGACGCTTGCTAGTCTACAATTTAGAAGGAGCGCGGTTTTTGTAAAAACGAAAACGAAAGTGGGACGGACAAACAGACAGTTGCTTTTGAAAGGCCCGTTTGCTAACGCTGGGCCAAAAAATGTTTCAATTTTTCAAAAATACAGTTGCGCTAAAAAATAATTTAAAGATTCTCCAAATTTCATAAAAGTCTCTGGAAATCTATCGAAACACTTTACAATTTGTTTTTGCAAGAAAGTTCTTTCAGCTCCCTGATTGAGCATGTGCTTGAAAAATTCTGAAATTCTGGGCAGAACATCTTCAAAAAGAGTGCATCTAGCAAAATGCGTAGGACCTCAGAAAATATAGAACTGTAAAAGATGATTGATGGTAAATTACTATCTTTATGTGGCATTCTCACAATGAAAAAGGGAAAGGCCAGGGGCGCTGAGACACCCCTGCAAAACATGCACTCGCAGGGTATGCTCCGGAGTTTTTTTGTCGCAGCTTGTTTTTAGCCTACCCGGAGTTGTTTTTCCTAATCATTCGTTAGTGTCATTAGATTTATTTTACTGACTTAAAGTCCACAGTAAATATAAGAAAACTGTTTATCAAGTCGTCTCACAGGAAGCGTGAATTCGAGTCTGTATTTTAGGTTTTGTGTACAAAAGTGTTTTGCAGGCCTGCACCCTGCAAATTTTTGCAGAAAGACCTGGATGAGGTCAAAATGCAGGGTCTGCCCGGGATTTGATGGCTGTTAGTGTCAAAACGTTAAAAGTCAAGACTCGTCAAATGGCTTTAGATGCTTGGAGAACAAAAAACAAAATATACAGTCCTGGTTTTATCTATTTTGTCGCAAATTCTGAAGAATTTGAAGCCTGCCCTTATGAAAAAATCCAGTATGCATCAAGTATGCACATATTTTCATACTTGAAAACAAGTATGAAAGTTGAAGTATGCAAACAATAGATCAAGTATGCAAAGTACAATGCAAGTATGAGAGGGAATATTCATACTTGATTGATGTATGCAAGAAAGAGGCATACTCAAACCGAGTATGCATATAAAAGTACCATTAATCAATTAAGTATGAATGAAAATCTTCATATTCAGAAAAACAAAGTTTGAGAAAGATAGCAGACAAAATCTGTTTTACTTGAATAACTCAAGTAAGGGGCAGTTTAGTAATAAACCTTAAAGTAAAGAATGTACATCTAAAGGAAAAACCAGGGACCCCGGGAGTTACCCAAAGATCCAATGCGCTAAATACGGCCTTTTTTCATGACTCTTAGCCTACCCCAAAGTTATTAGCTTCGTTTTGGCGAAAAACTCGTCCCCAGGCCCCAAAAATCAAAATTTTTAAAAAATGAAAAAACTCCCCCAAGGATGAAGTGTGCAAAATTTCAGTCTGATCGGACCATCTTTGAAGTCCCCAGCCTGTCCCAAAGTTCTAGCCTCGTTTTGGCGAAAAACTTGTCCCCAGGCCCAAAAAATCAAAATTTTGAAAAAATGAAAAAATCACCCCCAGATGTTCACCCAAGGATCAAGTGTGCAAAATTTCAGTCAAATACAATCATTTTAGAAGTCTCCAGCCTGCCCCAAAGTTTTAGCCTCTTTTTGGCGAAAAACTTGTCCCCAGGCCCCAAAAATCAAAGTTTTGAAAAAGTGAAAAAAATACCCCCAGAGATTTGCCCAAGGATGAAGTGTGCAAAATTTCAGCCCAATCAGACCATTTTTGAAGTCTCCAGCCTGCCCCAAAGTCGGTGGGACAACGGACATTGTCAGAGATTCTAGCTCAACTGAAATTGAGAACTGCACTGAAGCACTGGGCATTATGTTTGAATATTCCCCGCAAAAACATTCAAACATAATTATGGAAAAAAGAGTCATCTATAAGATTAGAGGACATATAAATATCATACCTTTATATCCCTACAGTTAGGAGCTGTAGGAGCACCCTGCCTCACTTGAATGCCTTTTTGTTTACTGTTTTGTTTTTCTTTTCCATCGTATTTTGCCGCGCGCGCGTTCGCGGGCGTTCGAACAATGCAATGACTTCCATTCGAATGTTTTGGTCAAATTCGAATGCTTTTGCTATTTAGCTGTCTTGGTATCCAAAACAAAACATTTCTTTCAAATTTTAATAGTGACAAGATGATGAAGGCGATGAAAATGGAAAGAAAAACAGAAATAATAAACTTTATTGCAAAGACTTATTTGTTTCTAAAAGTTTATGTTTTAATTACATATTATATGTTCACCAGTTTACTATCAATCAATGGAAAGCAGGAAATTTTAGCCATGTATGGAGGTTTTTGGATAGATTGGAGTGGATTAGAATCAGTTTTCTATATAGTTTTGTAAAAAACAAATTATGTGAAGTTTGTGATTATGTTTGAGTTGAGTGGAATGTGATGGAAGAATGTTTCAAGAAGTTTTGATGACAAGCAAAGGAGGTAGCACAAGACAGTTGGATCTCTGTAAGTTCTACATATTTTATTTTTATTCATCAGATTTTTAAAAAAATACGCAGACGGGTTCCCGTCTAGTTGCGCCTGAGCTAAACTTTGGACAAAACAAAAATTTCAATTGGGTTTTAAAATTTCATGTCTTTGTCTTGAACTTGACTGTCTTCGACTGTTTTGTTTTTTTCATCAAAAAATTCTTCCAGTCCTGATTTGACAAATGAAAATAATGATAAAAGTCTAAATTGTAGTGAGCCTACATTTTTTTGGATTGCATGTACAAATATGACTTTGTCTCAATAGCATACTTCGATCCAAGTATGGCACCAGAATTTGCATAATTCATAAATCAAGTATGCAAAACCAAGTATGAAGAAAATCAAGTATGCATACTTCAAGTATGATTTGTCTCAAATGCAGAATTGATTCCAAGTATGAAAATTCAAGTATGCGTACTAAATCAAGTCTGTATTTTTAAGTCTGCATTTGAGACAAATCATACTTAAATTTTCATACTCATGGCATACTTAGCTGCATACTTGGCATACTTCAAATATTTTCTTAAGGGTGTACATTTTCGATCTTCTCCAAATTCGTCATCTGAGGGCTGCCATCAAGGTCATCTCAATGTTTGTTTTTCTTCTTATGGTTATCTTCTGAAATCCATTGCAACAAGGAAAGTCAAATCTGTAAGGTATGTGGTATTTCTTTCTATTGTTTTTTATTCCTGCATGTTATCAATTATAATCTGATAAGTGCAGGAGAAACTGCTTCCCTTCCCCCTCTTTCTCTACTTATCTGCCTATGGCCTATGACCTTTCATAATTTTTGGTTATCAACAAAACCACTTGTTGTGTGTGGTGGTGAGTCAGAGGCCAATCATGAAATACCAGGTGACCCACGAAAAAGTATAAGAGTTTGGAGGGTAACTGTGTCCGAAAAAAATTGAATTTTAACTAAATTCTTTTGGTAAAGAAGAAAGGCAAACTTAAATTTTGGTGTATCATTTTTTAATTTTGGAAAAGTAGTTATCGAGATATGGAGGTATAAAGTCAAAAGTCATTATTAAAAACAGTCAAAAAACATCAAAAAAGACAGTATCAAATTTGTATCAGAACGAACAACTTTCCGTTGATCATTTGCTATTTCTTTGTCTTAAAAGTTTCGTTAAGAAACAAATAAGTAATATCGAATTTTAGACAATTCCCAAATTGTCCTTTTGGAAATAAATAAAAAGTACCAAAAGTAGCATAAAGGATTTCCAAAATGTCTAACAATCGATAAGTTGCAATCGCCAGAGCTTGTAACAACTAGCTTTGTCCGCAAAGGAAACTGTCATGGCGGCTCGTAGATGTCCGATTTTAAAAAAATGTTTATCTGTCTTATTTTTGAAAAGTTCTCTAGCTCTTTCTTTTTGTACATTTGTAGAAAAAAAGTTTGAAAGTAAGGCTAGTATTCCAAGCCAGATACATTTTTAAAATCTAATGTGAGAAAAACATCATTAGACAAGAAATCCAGCTTATAGTGACACAAAATTTTGAATTGGAAATATATTTCCAAGACTTTTCCCAGAAGAGCTGAAACAAACATACATAAGATTTGAGTGTCTTGGCTCCACTGTGATATAAAAATCCTTTGGGGGTACGTGGTGGCAAGGTTGTTTTTTTGAAATTGAAGTTTGAAAATTTCCGAAGTCAACAATAAATTTCTTATACACAACACGTCTTTTGCATCTTTCTCAGCTTGAAACATCATAACGACTTATAATTATCAATTAAGTGGAAGAATCTGACTCTCACAGGAAAGTTTTGAGTCTCTTCTGGGAATTGGATGAGTGATTTTCGATAAGAAATGCAATAAAAATGCTTCGAAAAATAATTTAATGAGGGAAGGAGAGTGAACAATACTATCATTACTGCGGACATAGCTAGTACACGAGAAATCAGCAAAAATCTGTTACTTGTATATCCAGTGTATAATAAATCCTTGATTTACTGATATGGACCAAGCTGAGGTGAAAACTAAAATATTCACTTATTTAAAAACAGAAAAAAACTCAATATAAACGAAAGTGGGTTTAATTATATTTATGCTAGGTGAGAAGGGAGAGAGAGAAAAATCAAACACGTTTCAACAGGCCCTGAATTTATTTCTGATGCAGTGGCTTTCAAAGACTTGTCAAGTGGTACTCCAAATAAAAATATTCTTGTGTTGCTGATAACCCCACTTCCTGGTCAACCAAGCCAGAGTAGAACTGGGACTTTGAGTGTCAATCAAGACAATTATGCTTTCACTGAAGTAGGAAACTCAATGGACTACTCTAGTGATGATTCTGATTTACCAAATGCTTTTGGTACTAACCCAAATTTATGTAATAGTTCTACACCTCAAGATCAATCTTCTTCAAAAAGAAAGAAATCTCCCTTTGTTAACAAGCCAAGAAAATCTCAAAAGAAGGTAATTTATTTTCGATGCTGTCATTGGATCTGTAGGTTTTCATAGGTTTTGCTGAATAACGAAGTCTCTTCTCTGTTTCTGTAAAATTCTGTAATTAAAATGAAACTTTCTTTAACACATTGCAAATTTTGAAAGTTTACCAAAAAGCTCTCTATTCGCAAAATTGCCATTAGGTCTATCAGGTGATTTAAGCCTAATTGTCATCTTTCCTTTTTTGGCTCCTAACTTTCGAACAAGGTTACCAAGGGTACAGTATGTGGCCCCCAATATGTCGGTCGGTTCAGTCCTCACAAATCGTTCATTATTGTATAATAGGAACGACCCTGCTCAACTCCTCACAATTTAATTTCAGAAAGGTTTTTAACTTTATTGAAGTCATTTCTATTTGAATATCCTATCCTGGAATATGTAGCAACAGACGCACCATAGCCTTGGCACTATTAAGTCTACTGGTCAGAATTCTCATTAGAATCAAAACGGACTGAATTTAATTATGCACTTTCTGATTAAAATCATATATTGTTGATTTAAGTTTGAGTTGATTTAAATTTGGTGAGTGGTAAATGATCAATTCTGTAAAATTTGGATGAAATTTAATTTAGCAAATGCCATTATCAGATATCTTAAAAAGATTGTCTACTTAAGGTATTTGATTTTAAAGTTCTTTCTTGTTCTTTCTTAAACTATAGCGTAATGTGGTTGTTCTCAACTCAAGTTCAGAGACTGAAGATCCTGAAGAGTATCACCTGAATTTCAAGGACTTTGATAAAATTTCAAAAAATGGTAAATGCTAAAATAAAAATTAAAAATTCATTTTATATTAAGTGTCAAAATTCTTTTTTCTTATCAATTGAAATGTCACTAAGAAATATTTTCTCCCTAACTTGTTTTTGAGACAGAAAGTAGTATAAGAGTGGGATAATCTTGATTTAAGCTTCTGAATTAATGACAATATCATACTGTATAATTGAATTATTCTCGAGCGCTAACTTACTATTTATACAAATACTTAAATTATTTTAAACTTACTTGCTCTATTATAGCATACTGTATGGAATGTGACAACAACACCTTACTTTCAATGTTGACTATTTTGAGACATTTAGCTCCATTTATGCATTCACTCAATCTGGCTATAGAGCTGAATGGAGATAATGCATCAAACCTGGAACTCTCACTTGCCCAGGTGAGTTGAATTATCATTGTCTTGAAAACATAGAACACTTATTTGTTGAGAAAAACGTGTTCGAATACCAGACCTAAAAAAACATCATTGAGATAAAACTTTGTTTCGTTTTAATTTTATTTACATCGTTAGGGCTGATGAAAGTAGTATTTGTAAAGTTATTACATTTGTATATGTTTTGCAGGTAGATGATGATACTTTTTGAGAACGAAAACCTCAAGAGCTGCTGGAATATGGCTTTAAGTGAATTAGCAACTATCCTGCGTCTCTATCCTAACTTTTCTGTTCATGACACTTTCAAAGTTTTACTAAATGCACTACAAAATATTGATAGTGAGATTAGTAAGCTGCTACCTATTCAGATTTAATATTTTTTAATCAAATACCTTTTAGAAAATCATTTTTTCTGGAAATAATTTTGGCACTTTTGGAAAAATTAGTTGCCATCAGCCTGTTAAAAAGTATTTGCATTTTCAAATATACATGCCATCTGCTTGTCAAGAATTTCCCCATCAACAAATATACTGCACATTGTTAGGGTTGATACAGGATCGTGATTTAAAGACAATATTCTGGCAGAATTACAAAATGTTTTGGTGAAACTTTCAAAAAGACTCCACACAAGGTTTTTTGGGGTCAATGTAACCCCAATATGATGTAGAATAACAACATATCCAAAGCCTCACTCTGAGAACCTTGGGGAAAAAGTTTTGTGGATCAAAAAGAAAACGAATGATGGGTCATTTGTTAAATTGGTCAAGTCCTCTTTAAGATATAGTAAATTAAAGTTCCAAAAGACAATTTTGTTTGAACGGTTTTTCATCAATTATCAAAAAATAATGGTAAAAAAAAAGGCACAAGACACCTCAGCACGTTTAAATTTATGGTAATTATTTTCTTAATTGATGTAAAAAGACTTGAATTTTTATCTATTGAGCGTGTCATTGACAGAAAACAAAACACGGCCAGTGAAAAATTTTTCCAGAAAAAATACAATAACTTTTTGTGGGAATTGTTTACTTCAGCGACACTATGATTAAAGTAAAGTCTTATGCGGTTTCAAAAATGTAATAACATCATAGGGCTCAGGTGTCACTAAGTCATTTTTTGTGGCTCATTGAAAAACCATGGGAACTTTTGGGAAAATTGCCCTAATTTCCTAGATAATAAAGTGTAAGACTTGAAATTTTTTCAGGAGATTTTATTTTATTTTACTTTTATGATAAGAATGCCTAAAAACTTTACTCCATGATTTGAAGTGGCCTAGATCTTGAGATCAAGAATTTGGTCGAGTTCAATCTATTTACCCCTGTCTCGTGCGGTTCCTACCTAAGGGCCTCAGAGTAAGGCTTTGGATATGTTGTTCTACACAGTATTGGGGTCCTGTTTGCACCAAGAAACATAGTGCAGAAATTCTTTCAAGGTCAAATTTCAATTCTATCAGACTACAATTGTTTCTTGCGCGAAATGAAATTTTCCTGTTTTATTAAAATCTTCACCTTCACAGCAACAAACCTTTTACACAAAAGTCAATGAAAAAAGTCCTCTACTCATCTCAAAGACAAATAGTGGACTTTTTAAAGGTTTATTTTTCTTTTTAAAACATGGTCACAATTTTTCTTTCTTCCCATCTTATCCTCTGAACTGGTTACTGAATACCTTGGTGAAAACAGTTTTGAACACGTTCCTGATATTGGTAATTATTTCTTGCAAAATATTATTAGATCACGAGTTTAAAAGTTCTGAACGAACATAAATTGTTTTCATCTTGTTATATTGTTTTCAATTACAAATTTGGAACCCTATCTAGAAGAAAATATGCACATGCCATTTGAAACGTCAAATCTTTACAAATTTGATAATTTTTTAAACGTACTGAAAAACTGTGATTAGTGGATGCTTGTCATTGGACCAGGTCATTCGGAAAAAAATGAGCGTTTCTTTAATTAGATATCGAAACGATCAAGTTTGACGATGTTAATGAAGTAAACAATATGCAGGTTGAATTTGAAAGCTCTCTCAAATCCGCAGGAAAAGATATTTTACAAAACTTTTTCTGCTTTTAAAACTTCAGCACCTCTACTGTTTTTCTCAAAAGTTCTTTTCCCAAAGTTTCAACTTGAACAATATTTTTCAGTCGCTTGAAGACAGATAGCTTTTTTTTTCATGGCCCCCAATATGTAGGTCAGGAATTTTTGTAATTTCTCCAGATATATTTGAGTACAAGTATAAATTTTTGACCATAGTCTGGAAGTATAATTTGAAAGATGACGAGTATAGATTTGCTAGATAAAATGTTCACAGTATCCCTTGTTGGTTAAAATGTAGGTTTGTGGCCCCAAAAATGCAAGTCTACCTAAAATCAAACTGTATCGTCCAGTGGTGTTAGAGTGAAAAATCATTGGTATGTGCTTGTTCTCCTATAAATTTTCCAACTAACTGATGTAAAATTTGGTAATTTTGATAAAGGATTTCAGGATTTTCGATAATGCGAAGTTCAAACCGAAAATTTTGAAAATGACTGTTTAAATGAAATGACATTTTGATTGAATTTTTGAAAACCATTCTCTTTTGGAATTAATCCTATTTGGGTATGGATTACGCTGTAAAAAAATCAGAACTAAAACTTGGCTCAATCCAAAGATATGAGGCTTTAAAGTTATTTTTCTCTTATATTTTCCACGGAAACGATAATTTTTCCCGATTTTGCTTATTAAGCAAATATTATTGTATATTAAGTTGATTTTCTGTTGCAAACTATGAAGTTAAGTTGGTAGCAAAAGAATTCCACAGGTTTTAGCTATTACCCATCTTTAGAATTTTCAATTCTATTTATGCTAATTCAAGGGCCCCCAAACTGTTGGTTGACTTAAAGATCTTTCATTCTACTTCTCAAGATATAAAAACATCTGGATTTTTGGATAGTTATTATCTGTAGAAAGCATCCTATACTCCATCTTCATAACTTAATTTAAGTATATAAAGAGCTACATACAAGGAGTTACATATAATTTTTGGCAGATTTTGATGCAACATTTTTTCATTTAGAAGTAAATTAGCTACGTCAAATATGTTTTAGACCACCAAAACATGTTTTTCTTAAAGGGACCCCTCGCTTAAAAATGATAACAAGACACTCACTTCATAATCATATGAAAAGCAACTTCCCAAAGTATTAGCATGTAAAACTCTTTCTTCGCTCCATAATTACAAATTATAAATTTTGATGTTCACTCAACTTTCAGAAATTTCAACTAACTTCTGAAGGCCTTCGAATTTTCTCGCGCTCTTGTCGCACCAAGTTGTCGACACAAATGCACCGGAAAATTACAGTACGAGTGTAGAGGCCAGCTCTGGTTCGAACAGTCTAGAATCCGCGCTCTTCTCCTAAGAAAAACCCTTTGCTTGGAGTCGAGTTGCAGGTTTATGGAGAATCGATATCGGCTTCAGAACTCCAAATGAGCCCCAGTTGTGTTGGTTTCAGTTAGACGGAGACACCATACTGTTTTCAGAGGAATTTTTCGATATCTCTACAGGAACTAGCAGTAAGTTTTATGTTCTTTGAATATGTTGTTAGGGGTATTTGGACCGATATAGTTTGATTTCCTAAAGATCACAAACAAGCGAGGGGACCCTTTAAAGAAGAAATACTAACCTACCAAAAAAAATCAAAAATCATTTCATTTTGACTAATCTACAGATCAGAATCCTCATTAGACTATGCTATAGTCTAAGACGAGTTTCATCTAAGAGGAACCAACGTGAGACGGGAATTTTTTACGGGAGTAGCTGTTGTCTTAGACTATATCAATTTGGTAGAAAAGCGGAAATTTTGGATTTTGGTTAGCGGTGTGATCGGCCGGCCCGGTTCGAACAAATGTAAACAAACAGTTGGGTCTGACTGGTAAATCCCGCGGCAGTTCTTGCTGTGAATACAGATTGACCCGACTGGAATAATGATTCCAAAACAGAGCGACAGAAAGTTGATCTATATGTGTGGAAATGTTTTATGCAATTCTATAGCATTTTAGTCTCTTATCCTCCTATTAGTTAGTACCTTAGTTTGTAACTTCTTTGCAACAAGGTGTTTTATGTAAATGGTTTGTTTTGAATTCATTTTTAACAATCAGAACTCAGATTCAAGCAAGTATCATATATATTTTTTCAAGAATAAAAGAGGGAAGAGGTATAAGCAGTACGGCTTTTTTCTTTTATTTTGAAAGACTAATCTTTTTGTAATACAAACTTGTATCCACCAGGCTTATCTCCAGTGTATGGGGCTTGTTTTGTCTGATTGCTCTAGGAAAATTTTATTAGAGCGGCATTTTTCAATCACAGCTTTTTTACAAGTTTTACAAGTGTAAGTGTGATGCATTATTTTTCTTTATCAAAATTTTTTTAATTTGTCATTTTCTTACAGGCCGCAAGCTAACGAAAAAAGAGGATCAGTTTGGTTTGCAAAAAAAGAATGAATCATACTCATATATCATAAATGGTATTGTAAATAATTATACCCGTGAAAACATCTGCAGTCTATAACAGTGAAAATCAGAAATTAATTCTTTTTAGAAATGGTGTAACATAGATTTTAATAGAAAAGAGACATTCACATATCCCGTGAGAATACCTCTTTTCATTTTTAATAGCTTTCTTTTATTACTTTTTAATGATTTTAGACGAATAAATTCGTAACTTTTTAGATTTTCAATTTTACTATTCTATAGCACTGATAATGGAAAGACCGAAAAGCTTTTGCTAATTTTAAATGTTGTTGTTTTTTATTTTTTATCAGAAATTAAAGATTATTGGTGAATTGCAGTTTTATTGAAAAATTGAGCATAAAATTCTGAAAAACTTGAGAAAGCTTTTCAAATTTTGAATAAAGCAATACAGTAGTCTACTAGTCACTATATATACTACTAGTCACACATAGCAAACTTTTTTTAAATCACCATGATATTTTGGGTGAATTTACCAGATTTCATTTTCACAATTGCAACTTTTTAAAGTGAATTATTTGAGTTCACCCGAAAATCAAGGTATATACTTTGTTAGATTTTTCCTAAGTGAATGATCGGCATTAACTTTGATTTTTTAAATTTTAAGTGCGGTCGGGGCCGTAAAACAACAAATCAAATTGGTCCCACCTTATGGTCTTTCAAAACTTTTCAAGTCCAACACAGAAAAAATTCAATGTAAATCATTGCATGACTTTTTAGTGGATTCGCGGTGAAAAGCTGCAATTAATAATTCACGATGAAAAGGTGAAATTTCACCGTGAATTGTTGTCAGATGCCAGCTTTTCACCGTGAATTCACTGAAAAGCCAAGGTGAATTTCATTGATTTTTTTCCTGTGCGAAGTTGTCATATACTGATTATAATTTTGATAATTATTAAAAATATGAAAGTTTCAGAACAAATAATCTAGGTAGTTTCAAAATAATGAAAAATTATACAAGTAGCGTATGTTAAAATTTTTTATTTTTAGAAAAGTATATATAATAAACATTTCCAATGATGTTGACACCAACTTCAATTGTGGACAACCAGTAGCAACCATTCCTAGCAAGATAGTCATTAAGAAAAGATTTTTCTTTATTTATCTTCTTATTGACTGCTATATGTTAGTAATAGTTGCTATTTTGCCCTACTGTATTCAAGATGGGCATTATATAAGGGGCCATCCATATAGTACGTACCTTAAGGGAAGAAATTTTCGCGGAAATTTAATTTCGCGGTTGGTCAAATTAATTTTTTTCGCGGGAATTTAATTTCGCGGTTCAGCGATTTTCGAAAAATTCGCGGGAATTTAATTTCGCGGTTGCAGGATATTTTTGGCCAAAAGCGTTATTAAATAAGCAAAAAAACCTGTTTTAAGGCTTGAAATAGTACGAATTTGAGGGAATACGCGAAATAAATTAAATTTCGCGGGAATTTAATTTCGCGGATTGACGATTTTGTAAAATTTCGCGGGAACTTAATTTCGCGGTTTTAGGCAAAATCCGCGAAATCCGCGAAAACCGCGAAATTTTGTTCCCGCGAAAATTTCTTCCCTTAAGGTACACAAAGATTTTCCAAAAATTTGATACTCCCTCCCCCTTTTACGCAGAGAACGATAGAAATTATGTCATTTAAACAATAGATGTACGCTTTTGCTAAACCCCCCTCTCCCCCCTTCACTGCGTACGTACTATATGGATGGCCCCTATGGACATGACATTGTATTCAATATTTATTTTTGTCATGCAAAAATCAATGTTGTATGAATTTTATCATATTTTTGGTTATCTTTTTTTTTCAATTTTGAATAAATATTCATTTTTACGTGTTATTTTATGGGTATTCCACTTGGATCATTTAAAAGGATATTTGAGTAAAGAAATTTATTTTGAATAGGTATTTTTTGCAAAGCATTCGGTTTACAGTCAAAAACGCCTTCTCAGCCTTAGGTCTAAAATTGAAAATTTGAACCACAGATTTTTTGGGGAATTTTTTTTTACAAATACATTTCAATCGTCACAGTGACCCTACATTTGTAAAATTTTCGATGAAATTTGCAAACTATATCACAAGAAAAAAACAATTATAAACCTTGACTATAGATGAATTGGCGGTGAAAAACTGTAATCTTTCAATAATTACTTGATGATTAGCTGAAATTTCACCGTAAATCATTAAAAGATTGCAGCGTTTCACCTTGAATTACCCTAAAAAAATGAAGGTTAATTTTTATATCTTGCATTCTGTGTATGGTCTGATTGGGTAGCAGATAATTTTGCATTTCTCCAGAAGAATGTGGAGATTTGAAGTGAAAAAAGATTCTTTTCGATACAATTTTTTCTAACATCGTAGAAATGTGTCCTAAAAATATTTATGGTTCAAATTTTCAATAGACCTGAGGCTTAGAAAAGCTGTTTTTGAACGAACCAGCTGCTGCCCCAGCTGCGCTAAAAATATGGTCAAAAAGAAACTTTTTGTTCAGATGTTTGAAGATGCTAGAGTACTGCTTTTGTATCATAGAAGGTGTTGTTGTTCAGATATCGTGGAGGGTTTCCTTCAGTCATAATGAAAAGTGTTGATCAGCCACCGTGGAAAGTGTTGTTTAGATATCGCAGAAAGTGTTGTTTAGACACAGTGGAGGGTGTCGGTCTGATATCGCATGTGTTGGTTGAATTTTGTAGAAATGCATTGGTTATTGAAATATGCCAGAAAACCATAGTTTTTAAAATATTGCGGGTACCACTGTACTTTCACTCAAGTGCCAAGCTGAAAAATTGACTATCAACAAATATAAAAGATAGCTAAACTTTAAACTCAATCAAACCCAACAAAAATATAAACAGAAAGTAGAATCTATTAAAATTCACGCCTTCTTTCTTAGAAGAAACTTTAAAGAGATTGAAGATTTTTGACGTGCACAAAATCATACTTGATGACAGAACTGGAAAAAGTCAATATTTCAGTCTCAACTGACACTGATTCCTGCTACCATAAAAGAAACTACAAAATCCAGTGAATGTAAACCTTACCTTTAGATGCTACTTCAAGCTTCAGGTGTCAGGCATCAAGTTGAATAAAATTTCCAAAAAATCAAAGTTAGAATTTGTTTGTGGGCCTTGAGGAAAACAATCCCTTCTAACTAATATTGTCAAAAAAGCTAAAGAAACAGCAGATGCATTTATGTAAGGTCTTCAGCCTCCAATTTATCCTTCAAGAGCATTCTTCTTCACCAGACCCAGAACCATCATGCTCAAAGAAAACAACCATTTTTTGGATAAAGTTCACTTGCATCCCTCCCTTCGATTTTGTGTTATTTTGGTTTTCTCTTCCAAGTTCGTCTATAAATCTGCAGGGATTTTTCGCGAAAATCACCGACCCTTCTCCAAGGTCGGTAAGGGCAAAAGCAAAATCAAGAAAAGCGCCAAATTGATATCGTCCGTAAACACAGACTCTATCCGCCGCGAAACATATTACGTTTTATAATATACAAACTATGTTATATCATAATAACATATTATACGGACGATAGCATCGTCTAAATCCGCATTTGAATTAAAACCTACATATTGGGGGCCATATACTGTACTGAACACCTTTATGGAGAGAAACAAATGCAAGTTCCCATATGGTGATGAAAAGTATATTATTCAGAAAGGTATGTGTTCTTAGAGATATAAAATGTGTCGTGGTTTAGTAGCATGACTGTCCTCCAGGAGGTCAGGGTTTGATTCTTAGGTGATGTTGTGATACACTTGGCAAGATAATGTACCTTCTTCGCCTGGGCCAACCCGTGCACGGTGAGGGAATAGGGTAGACATGATTCGGGACTAGCATTTAGGGTGGGGGCTTGTGTATAAGATGAGTGATAAAAACAAAAAGATATATATGATTTATCAACATTTTGACATATGTTGTTTATTTTAGATTTATATATAATATATGTCATGTACAAAATTTTTTGAAAATTTTCCTGGGTTTACAATTTGCATGAAATAAATAGAAAACTTTTGGTATATAACATCTTCATTTTAAGAAGAAAGGTATTTGGCCATTCTTGGCATACATAATAACCAAAAATTATTTAATTAATAGAGAAAGAGAACAAAAGAGTTGTTAGGGCACAAAGATATTTTTCTAGCCGGAGATAGCTAAATTGTTAAAGGGTAGTTAAGAAAATTTATTTTTATTAATAAAATTTAAATTAAAAAATAATATCAAAGCCCTCCATCCACCTACCATAAAATGGTAGAAGAGCTATCTGGAGATGGAACTGTCATCCTATTTCTAAAACAGTTTTCAAGGAAAAAAATTGGTTCAGCAATCATGTGGAAATTCAATATTTAATTTCACCACACGTGTGTACCCAGTGGGCACGAGCTGTTTTCGAGTTGTCTGGTTCTAATCGTAATAAGATCATGACTATGACATCAGCAGGATGTTTACAAGACGTCATATTATGGTCTTTTTAGCATCTTAATTGCAGACATCTGTTTTGGCGATATATATCGACGTCCGTCACAACGTATTTAAATAAGGCGGATGGTTTTACGACACTGCTGAGATGTTGTCGAGACTTTTTTCAGAAATAGAACTTTTTATCACCCATACACGCTTTTTTTATAAGAATAGTGTACTTTGGCTGAGGGTGAGCGTTATTCTTATTTTTCTATTGTTCTCAACAATAGGGCTATCGCTCTAAACCCGAAATCTCACCCTGATATTCTTATAGAAGTTATTCCTATAAAACAAAAAGCGTGTAGCCATTTTTGAGCCCGGGCAACGCTCAACTCCCGGACACCAAGAGAAATTTTGGCAATTTTTCAGTTTACCATCCCACCGGACAATACACACTCTTGGGAGAAAGTTAAGGGGATTTATTTACATTGGACTTTATGTCATGCGAAATAGTTGATTTATTTATCCCATTTTCTTTAATTTTAAAAAGGACTTTCCACGGAACAAAATAATAATACTACTCATACAAAGTCTAAAAGACGGCTGTTTTTAACAAATATGCAGTTTTTTCAGCAGAAAATAAGTATATTCTTAAAAAAATCTGACAGACCATTACTCTTCAGTGCCTAATTAAGGGAGGGTTCTTATTGTACTTTGTGACAAATTTCAACGGGTGGTGGGGGGGGGTTGAAAAAAATCTCAAAACTTAATAAACGGGGGGTTGGAATAAGAATGGCCTGGGTAGAAAACTGTTGAAAATTTAATTAGCGGGCTATTACGGTAGGTACCCAAGAGTTATATGGTCCCCCCATTTAACTAGCTTTTTTTTTCTCGGAGTGACAACCCTAAAATTAGGCAGAGAAATAGAAAAATGAAACCGTGATAAGGTCACGTGGTATTAATATAAAATTTACAAGGACCTGGAAAAACATTTAAAAAGATAGGTTACAAGTCTAAACATTTAAAACATTTAATGCTCCCTCTATACTCAGCCTATCCGAGGGCTCTTGAGTTTTCATATGGCGACCAAGGTCAATCAATGGCTCGTACTTCAAAAGTGCAGCAGTGTGCTTAAACATATAGCCAATTGAGTATATGTCAGTCATTTGGGTTTGTTTAGCATTCTGTAGGTTGCGTAGCTCAAATGCCAAATGTCTGTGATTTAAATTATATGAAACTTGACCTGATTTGTTCAGATTGTATATAACCGGACACTTCATCATGGTAGCTTTTCCCAAATCTATCAGGACAACACGATCATCACAAACTACAACATTATCTGATTTGATGTCATTATGGAGTATTCCTTTAGAATGAAGGAACTGGACAGCCTTGAGCACTTCTGTGAAAATGTATTTCATCGAACTGACGTCAATTTTACGCAAGGTATTGAGCTTAGCTAAGGTTGGGTACGGAGAATATGTATCACCGTCAGTTTTGCCAAGAAACTCCATGAAAATACACTTTTGCTGATCTAATAAACCATAGCAAAATGGGAAATGCTGATTTCCTGATAATGTTAGTAGAGCTACAACTTCGGCAAGGAGACTTTTTTGAGATGTTTTCTCATCCAATACTTTTACAACAACGATTGTTTTAAGAGTATGAATTTTGGCCAGTTTTACTGAGCCAAACACACCAGCACCAATAGTACAATCCAATGCTTCAAAATTATCTTTGGAAATTTTTGGTATTCCTTCTAGTTGTCGAATTACAAAATCTTTGGACGTTGTCACATTTAAATGATTTTTGTGGTGAGTTGCAATAACAGTTCTCGTAAAAAAAAGACGAAATTTTTGGTAGTTTTTTACGTTGAAGTTGGTGCAACCTTTCCTGTAACCTTTTGATAGTATCATCTTTTTTTATGAGTTCCAGTTTTGATTTCAACTTTGCTTTGTTAACTCTTTGTCGGACTTTAGTTTTTTGATTTTTCTTCTTTTTCCCAGCTTCACTTCTCTTGTGACGATTTTTCCTACAAAATAAAATGAGAAATAAGGTAACAATTACAAAAAATTAATTCTGTCTTTCTTTGTGAAAGTGCTACCTTAAAAGGGAAGAAATTTTTGGAGAATTAAATTTTGCGATGTTAAATCGCAAAATTTAATTCCCGAAACAGGAATTTTCTCAGATTTTCAAAAATAGACCTTAAAATTAATGCACTCTTTTTGATTTTTTAAACTTTTCAAGACAGTGGCGCTCTGGACGGCACATCCTGTTTCCGGAATTAAATTTCACGATTTACAACTAACATTGCAAAATTCGATTGCGTTCGACAATTGAATTTCAATCAGTCGATTGCGTTCGATTTGGTTTGATTGGTTCGATCATCGATTCCGTTCGATTGAGATCGTCTGGTAATAGGGTTCAGTTTATTTAAATACCTATGAATGGAACAGCTGGTGAAACGGACAAAAATCGATTATTGGATTATTGGAATCCCGGAAAATAATGAAAACATCACCCTTGAAAATGTGAATGGATCGGGGGTTCTGCTTTCTGCTTTCTGTTTCTCTTCAGCAGACTGAGTTGTGTGTGGCAGTGCAGTGGGTGAACTTAGCAACTTTTGCTATAACTAAACCCAAACCAAATAGAAATAGGCAGCTTTGTTATAATAGGCCGCTACACTAGCAGTTCCTGGGTATTTTTCTAACAAAACAAAGTGTTAGACACTGAAAGAACACTGAATGACTCTCTACACACACACACGCTATAAACCATATAAAGACCAAAGCAAAGCAAAGCAAAGACTTACCTAGCATGTAGTTTGTTTTGACAGTTCCCAAGAGATTCGTTCGGGAGTTCAATCTGGATTGGTAAATTATTGTTTGCTTTGGAACTCATTGTCTTCATTTTACAACAAAGTTGATTTTGATGGTAAATCAGCTTCAAATTAAATGCAAAAGACCAGTAACCGCAATTGTAACTGCTCTAAACCAGTATAAGCCACTGTTTTGACGGTACAAAATTAAAAATGGTGGTCGCAATATCGGACCGCACTTACTAAATCAAATTTCTATAAGAGCCATCCAATTCTATTTTGTGCGTGTGACCGCGTATGGATAACTTAACGGTACCGAAAGCCGCACAGTTTCAAAATAAGGATTCCTGTGGTTATGTCTCCTCTTTCTTGTACATTCTGATTCTGTCAAGTGTCTAATTACTGAATTAATCCAATGTAATCTAATCGATATTACTATAAGTAACAAATCCTGTCAATGTCATGGTAACGTATGAAGAAAATTTTTTATGATGTTCAGGTTATTTAGAGGGGTGATAGGAATAATTTTTCTGTTAAATTATATTTATCCAGTTTATCAGATTATCTCACTAGCAATCAGTGACTTTGGATTTGAAGTTTTTTTCTTTTAATTGAGCTATACATAGCATTTACAAGGTGTGTCCTGACCAGCATTATCTCTATGATAGTGTGAATTGACTCGACGTACAACTTTCTCTTTGAGAAAAGTTTGAATGATTGAATCAATCAAATGGTCGGACGCCTCCTTTGAACTGCTTGTATATTTTGGGCCAGTTTTCCAAGTTTTTAAAAAGTTATATTCAAGTCTTCTGTATATATTGCGGATAAATATTTTTTAATTCAGAAAGGTGTTTTTAAGTCAGTCAGTCGGGAGGGGAGGGAGAGGGGTTGAATGAAAAAAGTACGTACTAAACCAAGGGGGATTAACCCATTTGTGTACGTTTGCGTACATGGAGGGAGGGGGTACTTGATTTCAACATTTTAGTGTGTACATACTTTGTGGACGGCCTCCTGGTGCACAAGTAAATTCGGCCACCATAATTTTTGCATACAGTACAATATGCTGGATGGAATGGCAAAAAGGTCTATTGATTGTCTCTTCAGTTTTCTGGTTTTCAATTCTCAAATATACTTTAAAGGAGGAAACTTTTGCTGTTTTCACAAATTTTTGGCAAATCCGTGAAAGTTATTTCCACAAAAAGTTTTAAAAACTCGATTTGCGGAACTTTATCCTCGCCAAAAATATTTTGTTTAAGTCATAAAAGTTTCTAAAAATGTATTTTGAAGAGCAACTTTAGGGCAAGTTTGAGGCTCGTCAATTAAATTTGTGTAAACAAAGTAAAATATAAAGACATTTAGGTGTACAAAATTGGGCACACCCTTTCTATGTCTGTCTGTTTGTTACTTTTTACTTTGTTTTTTCTCAAGAATAAAAAAGTTAATTATTAGAGATGTCTGCTAATTATCAGAAAGAATGGCGGCTAAGAACCAGAATGGAAGAAGAATTTTTGAGAGACTGTGAAGAGGAATTGACATGTAGTGATCTAAGTGGAGGTAGTTCTGAAAGTGAACATGATCCTAATTCAGGTGTCTCTCAAAATGAACCAGATAACATATCATCCCTTGATGAAACTATTCCAACAGATGATGAAGACCCTAGGGAAGTAGGCAGTCAAGATTCCTCTAGTAGCAGTTCAGAAGAAGAGTTTGACTTTGATTTCCATGATGAACGCCCATTACTCAATGATAAACTTAGAGATTGGGCTTGTAAATTCAATTGTACACGTGGTGAAATAGGTGATTTGTTGACAATTTTGCGTGATTATGGTCACGAAGAACTTCCTAAAGACCCAAGAACACTTTTAAAGACACCAAGAGAAATAGCAACAGAGCAAAAGTGTGGTGGAAGGTATGTATATATTGGTATAAAGAGAGGAATATTGAGATGCTTGGAAGATTTTCCAGACTATAACTCAAATATGATTAAATTAACAGTGAACGCAGATGGAATCCCTCTATTCAAGTCTTCAGCAGTCGATCTGTGGCCTATATTGGGAATGTTTGTTTATCCTCACCCATTTGTAATCTCCTTATATGTTGGAACTGGTAAACCTAATGACCCTGAGGAATTCTTGGAAGATTTTCTAAATGAGTACCAAGATCTTAAAACAAATGGGATTGTAACCATTGATAATAGACATTTTGATTTTTCAATATGGTGTTTGACTTGTGATGCTCCAGCAAGACAGTTCATCAAATGTATTAAGGGTCATGGTGGTTACTATGCATGTGAGAGGTGCACCATAAAAGGACAAAGGATAGACAACAGAACAGTTTTCCTTTCTATAAATGAGCCAGAAAGAAATGACGAGGAATTTAATCAGTTTTCTTATGAAGGAAGCCACCAACACACCCCAAGTCCAATCATTGGCTCTGGAATAAAATGCATCAAAGATTTTCCTTTGGATTATATGCATCTTGTGTGCCTTGGTGTGGTCAAAAGATTACTTCAATTTTTCAAAGATGGGCCTCGTTTGTGTCGTTTATCACAAGGTCAATTAGCACGCATATCTCAACAGTTGCAAAACTATAGAGGCAAAATGCCATCTGAATTTGCAAGGCAGCCGCGTGGACTTGACCAATTGAGCAGGTTCAAAGCTACTGAGTTCAGATCTTTCATTGCATACTATGGATGTGTTGTTTTGTCAGAAATACTTCCAGAGCCAGCCTACAAGCATTTTCTTTCCTTGGTATGTGCCATGAGAATTTTACTGGATGAAAATGATGCTCACCGAAATTATTACTTGGATTTTGCTAAACAGCTGTTACAATTTTTCACTGATAACGCATTTACATTCTATACAAAGTCCTTTGTGGTCTACAACCCTCACAATTTGATTCATTTACCCGATGATTGTCGTAGGTTTAATGTTTGTCTTGACAAGTTATCATGTTTTCCGTTCGAGAACCACTTACAGATATTGAAAAAACTTGTTAGAAACGCAACCAACCCTTTAGTTTCTGTTGTCAAAAGAATCACAGAGCTTGAAAATGCTGGAATGAAAAAAATTTCTAAAGTAATTTTTACAAAAGTCTCAAAAAATCCACGTGATAGCTGGTTTTTACTTGACAATGATGAAATCATTTGTGTTAAAGAAATTCAATCTAGTACCACTTTTCTTTGTGAGGTTTACACACGCAATGAGCTGGATGACTTTTTCACTGATCCACCATGTGATTCAAGTTTAGTTGGAATCTTCCTTTTGCCAAGAATCAGAATGAACAATCGTGAGAGACATATAGTCTATCGAGAACACATTAAACGTAAAGTATCATGCCTCAAAGTGGAAACAGGCAATGTTCTAATCACAGAACTTCATGATGTAAAGTTTGAAAACTGATTCATAAGTATTTGTTTAATTTGTTTGTATTGTTTTGTTAAAGACAAGGCTACACTCTGCTACACTACACATTTTTCCTTAAGTTGATGATCAGTTTCAGAGCTAGTTTGCTAAGCTGATTTACTTTCACATACCATGAATCTTGTTTTTTTCTGATAATATTTTTACTTTTTGTCATCAAAAACATTGAAGATAAAAACAATAGAAAAACATGAATTCAGATAACAATAATCACTCTGGCAAATATGCTTGTGTTGTTTGCATTGAGGACAATGGAGAGGAGTCTCAGATAGTAGTTCCATCAGCTTGGGTTGACGAAGAAAATAAAATAGTACACTGGTCAACTTCTTTAAATGCAAGAAGAGAATTTGAAACTTGTGCCAATCCATCAAACAAGTGGCCAACATATCACCTTGTAAAAACTATTTTTATTGGGGGTAAGTAACTTTTTTTTTCCTATAACGTAGTAATCAAACAAATCAATAGTAAATGATGCTCAATCCTTGCTTGCGTTTCTCTAGTTGAAGTTCTCTAACATTATTGAAGAATGCAACAAGTTTGAAGTTCTGCCAAATGTTGCCCAATTGTGTACTATAAGATTTTTTGATATTCCTTTAGAACATAGCCTTTGCAAACAGGTGTGGGAGGAGTATAGCACCAGCACCACAGAAGAATCACCAATAAAGCAGCAAAAGCAAAAATCTCCTGAAAAAAGAAGCCAGTAAGTTTTCAGTCATTATTTTCAGAAAAAAAAATCCTTCAGGTCTGATAATGATCTATTAACTTAACATTGGTCTGTCAAGATATCACAAGCTATTTAAGTAATTTTAGTCATTCTCTTTTCCAGCAAAATTGTATCCCAAGCCACCACCAAGGAGAAACACTCGCAACGACAATGCTAATAATTCAGCAATGAATAAATCTGAGTCTGAAAGTAAATCTGGTAAGTATCTTACGAGAAGACATTTTGGTGGTAATTGAATTTGATGGATGGCCTCAGAAATCAATTTGGCAGATCAGCAACAAAATTAAATTTGATTTGGTGGACAATAGATTTAAAATTTCCAAGTCAAGTTGACAATGTTGAAAACACACTCCATTAGGGCCTAAATCGTCACAAGTTAGCTTATTTCTATTTTCTATCATTATCAACCTCTTTTCAGCAAACCCCAGTCCACAGTCATCTAGGAGAAATACCCACAGTGACAATTCTGATTACTCGCCAGTACGAAAGAAGCCAGATTCTAAAAGTAGATCTGGTAAGTATTATATTAGTTTTTGGAATGAAAACTTTTCATTTAATAAAGGAATTTTTCTCTTAAAAGTGTCAAATAAACCAATAATTATAACTTTTTCTACCTAAACATCACAAGTCAGCTTAGTTCTATTTTTTATCAACCTCTTTTCAGCAAACCCCAGTCCACAGTCAACATCTAGGAAGAAATACCCACAGTGACGATTCTGATTGCTCGCCAGTCCGAAAGAAGCCAGATTCTGAAAGTAGATCTGGTAAGTGTTATATCACTTGGAATGAAACCTTTTCATTTTAAGGAAATTTTTTCTTAAAGTGTCAAATAAACCAATGATTAAACTTTTTACCATTACCATCTAACTTTTTTTATAACTTTTTCTACCTAAACATCACAAGTCAGCTTATTTCTATTTTTTATCAACCTCTTTTCAGCAAACCCCAGTCCACAGTCATCTAGAAGAAATACCCACAGTGACGATTCTGATTACTCGCCAGTACGAAAGAAGCCAGATTCTAAAAGTAGATCTGGTAAGTATTATATCACTTGGAATGAAACCTTTTCATTTAGTAAAGGAATTTTTTTCTTAAAAGTGTCAAATAAACCAATGATTATAACTTTTTCTACCATCTACCATCTAACTTTTTTACATATAACTTTTTCTACCTAAACATCACAAGTCAGCTTATTTCTATTTTCTATCAACCCTTTTTCAGCAAACCCCAGTCCACAGTCAAAATCTAGGAGGAATACCCACAGTGATATAACTTTGTTTACCCAAACATCACAAGCTACCTATTTTCTTTTTTATCATTTTCTTCAGCAAGATCTCGATCAGTATCAGCAACAAGAAAAAGGATTATGCCTGACAACAATATTGATGATTCGCCAGTCAGAAAGAAACCTGACTCTGAAAGTAGATTATGTAAGTTTTAACTTTAACATTGGTTCAATCTTTGTTGAAATCTTGGCAGTATATTTTGCCAAGCCCTGTTATGATGGAAAAAATTGTGAAATTGCAGAATTGTAGAGGGTTATTTTATTGCATTAAGGTGCATTTGGAATCATGATAATAAATTCCGTAATATAATTGTGTTTTCAGGCAACAATACTCTAAATAAGGAAATATATCAGAAACAATTGTCTACAACTCGACCTCGCCCAGTACCACAACATTCAGCGTATGGTTGTGAATCGGATGAAACGAACAAATCTCTTTTAGATGACCATCAATGTGAGTCATATGACTTTTGCTCTATTCTTTGCCGTCTATATATATAAATTGCCAAAAAACAAGAAAACAAAACCTTCCAACAATCTCTTCAGTGAACCCCTGTTTTCATCCTTATCCCCATGCAAGATAAAATATGTTTAATTACTAAATTGAATCAATGTGTGCACTCCTGGTTTTACATTTGGCCCTTACAAATTCTTAAAACTTACGCTATTTTTTAAAACAATACTGCTTCGACAATAGAAACTGTTTGAATAATGAATTGCTTCACGAGGTGTATTACAAGGTTAATTAACTTGAAGGTTCGAGAGTGTTTCTACATATCCAATCCTGTTTGATTATTTCAGTCTATTACAGTAACAATTCGCATACTTATCGCTAGTAGTATAAAAATTGTATTTATTATTTTCAGCTGGATACAAAAAATCGAAATCTTCCTGCCAGAAAGTCCAAAAACGTACTCATTCCCCAATGTCAAATTTTATTGACTTCGTGAGTTCACCTAGAAGATCTCCAAGATTGAAGCAAAATGTATCAAGAGCTCGAAAATCACTCGGCTTTGACTCGCGTCACCAATCTCGAGGTGTGTTTGATATTCTGTGTTGTCCAAACCCTTTGTCTTTTAGTCAGATACTTAAAAAGCAAAAATATATTCTATATTATGACAACTAAGAGAGAACAACTTACTCTTTTGTGCTTAATTATAGGGGGTGGGTACTTGGAGAAAAATCAATAAAATGGAGGGTCATTATAAACTGATATTGAGCGATTTTCCCCCAAAACCCCTTCACTAATCTATGTTTTACTTCTTCAGAAAAAGAGGGGACACAGGAAAGACCATCTTCCTCCAAAAATAAGGATCAATACCCTCTTTCTGAAGCAGGTAATCTTTGTTTATGAACTTTATACGTTATACTTATGGTTGTCATCTAAAGTATGTCTATAAACAACCTGGCTACTTTATTTTTCCTTTATTTAAGTCTCCTTTCCCACCATTAGACTTGCTACGTTGAATTTTGCAACAACCTACATTTCTTGATTATTTTTATTGGGAGCCTCAGAAGGGGAGGACTTGAGGCTCAAGTATTGTTAACATATGTCTGTTTTTTAATCAATTATTTTCTCCTTTTCCTCCTATTTCCCCTGTTTTTACGGGAAACTGAATGTAAAAAATGACGTTCTACTTCTACTTCATTAATTTTTCAGCCTTCCAACGTAAAATGGTGAAACTTCTTTTGGATATTAAGTCTGAGATAAGAAAAAATAATCGTCAGCATGCTGAAAACCTTTACAATAGAGGGGCCCCTGCCAAGTGCACCACAATTGAACAATTGCTCCAGTTTGAAAAGAAACTCGACAACCAAGAAGAATATAATAAGTTGGTACGTACTTTAATATCAGTTTTGCAAATTTTATGTTTCTAGACAGAGATGCCTCCACAAAAATTGGAATACCATACAATTCTTGCCTAATTGTAGGGAGAAGGGTTAGCAAACACGACATGTCGTGAAAATTAACTTCCACTTTGCTCTTGTAGTGAAAATACCAAATCAACGTAGAGCGTGAGGCGGGGCAAAGCCGACATAGTACCTTGCTTTTTCGTAGTAATATTTTTTGTTCACTAGAAGGTCCTCTTTCAAATGAACCAAAAGTTTTTTTGATTTTGACGATTTTTTGAATTGGATCTGTCTCGTGTAATAGCTCTTCAAATATTGATTTTCGGATATATTTTTTGTAATCCTCATGTTAAAACCTTTCTTTTAAGCCATATTTGAGCTCTTAATTTTCACTTTCATTTTCAAGCCCCAGCAAAAGTGATGACATCACATGGGGACTAGTCAAATTCTCAAAACCCAGTTCACCATAACTTTTTGTGACCTTACGGACCCAAATGATCATTTAAAAAAATTAGTTTGCTTCTAACAAGCCTGTGCACACGAAGGATGTTTTTGGAACAAAGTGGCTCTCACTAAATGGATTAGTCCATCTTTTTTGGCAAACTTATCCAATTGGGTACTTCCCATTTCTTTTAGATTGATTTGTTTATGACTGTTGGTGGGAAAGATCTTCGGCTTGTTATCAGGAGGATGCTGCAGTTGTAAGTAACATTACATTACACCTTTTACACTTCATCAGATTCTTGGAAATACCGGAACAAGGGATTTCCTGTTATTCACATTTCTTGATTGTTTTTATTGAATGAACTTAACCTAGCTTACCGTGATTTGGAGCCTTAGAAGTGGAAGGGTTAGAGTGTTAAGCATTTTTGACATTTTATTTTTATTTTTATTAAAGGATCACCACGAATGAAGTATTATCCTGTATAAATTGGGATGGAAACGGAGACAAAATCTCCTTTAACAAAAAGCTAAAGAACATCTTCCAAGCTCTTGTGGGTAAGCTCCTTCATATATTTATTTCCACAAATTTAACTTGACTTGCCTCCGGATATAAAAACTTTACACCCTCCTGGAAAACGGAAAAAGTTCGCAATTTTTTCAGTATACCTTGTATAAAATATATCCTCCACTCCGTACAAGAATTTTTTCAGTTGCCTTATGGGAACTAATTTACGTTCGCGTTACGAGGGTCTAGTATAATACGCGGACTAATCTTCGTGCACGACACCCACTTTTGACCGAAATTCTTTAATTTTTTATGAATTTTTCAATTTTTTTTAGTTCCCTTGAAGTAACCAAAATTTGTGCATAATGAAAGATTTCTGGTAATTTGTTAAATGTATACCTAATACTTTGAAGCTGTTCTTGTTCTTAACCTTAGCTTGTGCAAGCCAGAAATTCAGAACGACACAAGAAGATGTGAAGACCAAACTTCAACTGGTGTTGAAAGATGCACCCGATCGTGAAGGAGGCCTTCGTTGGGCGGAAAAACAAAGGAGAAAGAGTTCCTAGCTTATTATAATGAAATAAAAGTGTATAGAAGAAAATGAAATTCATTCTTTTCATACCCTACCTACCTACTATTAAGAAATTAGAACAATTTATCGAGGAAAAAAATTCGTGCTTGAAAATTATAACCTACATATAAGTAAGTTACCGCCAAAATTTCTTTTTTTTTCACCATCCGCCAAAATGAATACCCGTAAAAATTAATTTTTCTCAAGTGTTGCTCGATTTTTCACTGTGTATTTTGGTCATAAAAGGAGGTTTTCTTAACATTTTCACCTTAAAACCCATCGTCCGCCAAATTAAATTGCCTCTTAAAAATCTTTTTGAGCCATCAGCCAAAATTTCTTCCAATAAAGCACGTCGGATCATTCAACTGTAAGACATCTCTTCAACGTCGTGTAGGCTGTATTTTACTGATTCCACTCCAATAAATGATATCTGCATGGACATCTCGCGAGACATCCTTCAACCTGACCTCTCACAAATAGCTTCAATGAGACGTCTAAAAAGATTTTCATTTCCCGACATCTTCAAGACGCCTGGCCAGGCGTCTGATCGGATGTCCAACAAGACATCTCGTGTCCACTGGGTAATCACCCTTGCAATGTTCTTTTTCCAATGTTTGAAACAAATAACGAAAGCTATATACAACATTGACAAGCTTACGTAATCATCCATGACGAGAGAAATCGATTACATCACGCAGAGTAACTTTCTTATCTGAAGTCACAGTTAAAACATTAGTGTCAGTACGTCTCAGTACGTCTACTTTGTACTTGTGTGTCGTTTGGTGTTTCGTTTTCACTTTCACGTCCTTTGTCATAGTCAATGTCAAGGTTAAAAAGAAAGGAAGGGCCAGAAAGCCACTTATCTTGAAAAAGAGCAACAAAATCCTCAAAGGTCTAGTAGGAGCATCGGCTGGATTGTTAGTACCAGGAACATGAAACCAAGACTCCCGCCAGGAACAACTTTCCTTATCTTAACAACTGTTTTCCACCCAAGTCTCTTTTATACTCTTCATAGTTTGTATCCAGAGGTTTGTCAGGGGTTTGTCCAATATCATTCAATTCTCCTCAATCAGACGTAAAACCATAGGCTGGAAAAAAGATCGTTTGTAATAATTGATTATATCAATTATGGGCTCCCCTGGCATTGTGTAAATGAATTGGATATCGCTTGGTTCTGATAATCGTCAGTTTATTAAGCGAGAGGAGTGCAATTAATCGTTAATTGCAGTTAGTGGGCAGGGAGGGGACAATTTTCCCCTCTTTATTATTCCTTTCTCTCCCACGCCCATGTAAAGCAATTCAATGCAGAGACTTCTTAACTACTATAACAAAAGAGTCAATTTCTATTACAAAGTGCGTCAGGCAGGTATTACAAAGTGCATTAAGCTCCTTGAAAAGCTCTTGACATCTCCAGAAATATCTTCCTATCAGTCACACTTGACCTTTTAAAATGGAATTATTATATAGCCAAGTGGCACCAAATGAAATGAAGCAAAAGATGACAAATTTATCCCTTAATTAAATCAACACTTTACCTTTTTCATTCGTGCAAAAGGGACAGCTAATTCCATTTTTTATCATTCTCAGACGATCAGGAGTTGTTGGATATCCTTCAATCTTTCAAGAAATATATTGAGAATTCCGGTTATTTTGACGTTTTTCGAGATTTAAAGTTCGGGCGAAAAATCCGATTTTGGGCTATCTCTTTAATTTAATCGAATATTTCAATTTGAGACAGGTAGGCAGACTTCCAGGCTATAATCGGAGCCTTACTGGACCATTTTTGAACTTTTGTCTTAAGTCTAGCGTTAAAACTCAGAGTTAAAACTCTACCCTTCGAACCTACTTTAGAGCACTTACAAATCGATTGTGGTTTCGAAACTTCCTGGGGAATTTCCCATGTCTCAAATATTTCTTGAAGGATTGTTGCTGCAATATATCTTCGTGGACTTTATCTATAAAATGCACCATTTTTGTTACTTTCGTTTTCTTATTACCACCTGCGATGGAGTCACTATTATTAACCGGAGTTGAACAAAAGACTATACGATGTCTTACTCTGGTTCCACGGGGCTATTCGGAGTTCAACTCCGTATGGAATTTCACTCCGGTTGGAACAATACAAGTATCAATACAGATCAATAAACACAAATTTTCAAAAAGTAGGCCCAGAACCCGGTTCGACACCTAAAGTCCGTGCAGCCGTCTGAAGTTTCAATTTTTCAAAAATGCAGTTGCGCTAAAAAAACATTTAAAGATTCTCCGAATTTCATAAAAGTCTCTGGAAATCTATCAAAACACTTTACAATTTGTTTTCGCAAGAAAGATATTTCAGCTCCCTAATTGAGCATGCGCTTGAAAAGTTCTGAAATTCTGGGCAGAACATCTTCAAAAAGAAGAGTGCATCTAGCAATGCGTAGGACCTCAGAATATATAGAACTGTATAAGATGATTGATGGTAAATTATTATCTTTATGTGGCATTCTCACGATGAAAAAGGGAAAGGCGTCCCTCTTGTCAAACAATTTGTAGCGAAAGAGGATATTTTCAATGCTTATATCTAGATCCAAAAACGTTGCATGTGTTCCATGATGTTCAACTTTCAACTGTAGCTCTTCCGGATATATATCATTATAACATGAGAAAAAATCAACTCTATCATTAATAGTGCAAAGGTACGGTAGTTTGTTAGGGCCATACACAAAACATATATAATTAGCTAACTAAATGACTCAAAACGCAATATTTTAATGACTTAGCGTACTAACTCGACTTAGCGTACTAACTCCACTTAGTGTGCTAACTCGACTTAGCGTACTAACTCGACTTAGCGTACTAACTCCACTTAGTGTGCTAACTCCACTTAGCGCGCTAACTTGACTTAGCGTACTAAACTCGATTTTGGCGGGAAAATACACGAGGTTATAAACACATCCACTGAAATGTTTACCATGACGTAATACTCTCAAACTGCCGAGTTTGATTGGCTCATTTCACAAAATAATATTTGAAAACAATCCGCTGAACTGAGATGGTGTGCTGAGATCAGGAGATTCCATTCCATCTGGAACCAGCCAGTCAGCAGCTATCAGCTATGGAGGGAATCAATAACAATGAGGTAGATACTTGTACTTTTTCCTTCTGCTACTCTGTCTTAAGTTATTTTTTAAAGTTCTTACAACCAGGCTAGGTTACAGCAGATTTAAAGTGATTAAAAATCAATTTTATCTCATTAACTACCTGGTTGGGGAATTTTTTATTTTTCATGAAATAATTTATATAATGGATAATTTATATAATGGATATACACAAAAGACTTACTAGGGTACCCGCCCTGCGGGTGCGTGGGACTGAACTGAAAGGGTTAACAATTTGAAAATTGTTTTCCCCAACCAGGTAGTTAATGTATAATGACATGATTGATTTTCAATCATAGAGCCTTAGATTACTAGGTATTCAGTTAGGCTTTTACCTTCATCGAGTGAGGAGCTATTTTATAGAAGTTAATATGACTGCTAATCGAAATTAATCGAAAATAATTGAACGATTAAAATTCGATTATCAAATATAATCGATGATTAATCAAAGTTATAAAGAAATTCAATGCAATTACAAATGGATCACCTTCGATTACCGTTCGGGACCATCCATATACCGTAAGATGCTCTAATACCAACCCCCAGGTTCTAATTCCGACATTGTCGTAAAAAACAGACAACTTTTTTTGCAATTAAAATTTCTTGCAAAAACTATTTAAAAATTGTTTTTATTTTGAATAATTCAGTTTATGACATGAAATTCAAGTTTTTCGCAAAAAAAATAATCATTTTTCTAGCATTCGATTTTAGAGCAGGGGAGTCAGAGTCAGTATTAGAACATCCTACGGTAGTACGTACGCAGTGAAGCTGAAGGGGGAGAGGGGGTTTAGCAAAAGCGTACATCTATTGTTTGAATGACATCATTTCTATTGTTCTCTGCGTATACAAGGGGGAGGGGGTATCAAATTTTGGAAAATTTTTGCGTACATACGATATGGATGGCCCCTTCGACTCCCTTCGATTACTATTCGATCACTTTTTCGATTAGTATAAGATTACTTTCAATCCTCAATTCTTGATATTCATAACTATATTATAGTGAGGTTATAACTCGCACTATGACAGATGAATTTTTGAAGCCTTCATTCGCGCTACGGCACTTTTCTACAGGCTATTTACATATTTGTAAGTATTATCGAGCATAATCGAAGCTAAAGGAATACAATCGAATTTAATCGAACTGTAAACTAATCGAATATAATCGAATTAACAGTGAAAAAATGTAAATATTCTATTAGTATTCGATTAGATTCAATAATTGAATTTTAATCGTTCAATTAACTTTGATTGACTTTGATTGACTTCGATTAATTGGATAATCGAAATCTTCGATTGATATCGCCTGGAAAACATAGTACCAGAAATCAAATTTTATTGGCCAGTGTTGTCGTTGGTATCAAAATTTTTAAATTGATCTTGCTGTTGGTATCGGAATTTTGTTGACCTTTATCTTAACTGTGTCAGAATTCTGCTAAAGAATACACCTATTTCCTATTAGCAGATTCATGCAAAAGTCACGAAAAAACGTCGAGTAAACAAACTTTGATTGGCGGAGGCATGCAAAGATTACCTCATACTCTGGACATTTTGAAAAATATGCTTGTATATGCAATATTTCAGCCAATCAGAGACTTCCTCGACGTTTTTCGTGACTTTTTTACATGAATCCGCTAATAGGAAATACGTGTATTCAAATTAGGTATCAGAAATTCCAGTAATTTTTTTGTTGCTTTTGTTTCGGAAATTGCGTGTCGTCCACTAGGGGGGTAACGGACTATAACTGGAACGGGCCATTAAAATCAATAGAGCGTGGTTTACATCAACTACAGTCAGATCAAAAGCTATCAAACAGTGTCTCTAAAAAATTATGCAATCAGGGATTTTGTGTCTCGATAAGTAATCTTTTACAGTGCGTATATTAATTATTTTGTTGAATCATCGAGTAATCCAGTGTAATCCAGGGGGTAAAATTACTTTAATTGATCTAGCGATCGAAGTCCCTGGTTGGGAATCTTTATTTTTTGACTGATGATGGATGAAGGTATGTACAACGAGTGTGCCAAATTTCAAAATCCCAACCAGGGACTTCTTCCAAAAATGAAGGAAATGTAAATAAGAAGATTTCAACCAACGAAGGAGCATGTTCAAATATGGAAACAGTAATAAACATCCTTCCATCAACTTTTCTCTCCCCACGGAATAAAGCACAAAATTGCGGCAATTCATTAAAAATTCTAATTCCTAAAGGCTAGTTTACACTGAGCCGTAAAATTGACAAGATTGTGGAGCAAGATTAGTTTTAATGAAAATGGGGCGTGGCAGCACGGGGCGTTGGGGTGGTGAGGTGGTGAAAGGGAGAAGAAAAGGGTGCTGATAGTGTAAATAAAGCCTACCGCATGTGAATTATTCCTCCCCAGGCTCCGTTGTACTTACTTTCATTTTCTCACTCGCGCTGTCAACAAAGTCATAAGGGAATTGAAAAGTCTTGTTATTTGTTGGACTCTTTGCGGTTTTAATACACAGCCTCTGGAATATGGTTTGTTTACATTTAATGAATCCACAGTAGCTTCTCTCCATCATTTATCTTTTTTTTCCGTGTGAACGTTTGTTTATATTTTTTTAGAGACACTTGTTTGATAGCTTTTGATCTGACTGAACTAACTGTCATCGGCTCGAACTTGAGATGAGTGGTCATATCATGGGATGGTTGACTTTCTGGTCTGTATTTTCACTTACTGCTAAGTCTCTCTTGACAACAAGTTTGTTGGAACTACCTGGAGGTCCTACCGTCAATTGGGGTTACTTTCATAAGTGAGCCGATTGTCGTGCCCAAAAAAAGATTTTCTTCAATTTCTCGAGTGTTACTCATATTTCATTCAGGAATTTTTGCTCTATTCTTTCGCTCGCTCTTTCATTCGTTTACTCGTTCTTTCGTTCGTTCTTTTGTTCGTTCATTCGCTCGTTTTTCAGGATCTTTTCCATCAATGTCTTTCATCATCAGGTAGGTCCAATCAGCATCCAACTTGTTTTCTGTGAGATTTGCGACTATGTTAATTGAATGACTTTGGATGTTTCGGTAAAATGATGGCCGAATTGCTGGCCCATGTTTTATCAGACTGTCCCAAGTTAGAGCCGTTGACGATATTGCAGTGTGCAATAGGACTGTGTGATATCAGTAGAAATTAAATTAAGGAAGCTGCTAATTTCTCTCTATTCATTCCGAGAAAAATCTTTTGTTTAATTTGTTTTCAAATCTGTAACATCAAATCTTTGTGGAGATATCACACTGGTGGAAACAATCAATCTTATCACCATATTTTCTAATTACAAAAAAAATTATTGCAACAATAGCTCTATCACACTGGTGGAAACCACGCTTAGCTAATTGATATCAATCGATCAATTACCGTTGTTAGACAAAACTGCTAGCGTCAGCACCCCTTTGGGTTGGGGGGTTACAGCCTAAATTTTACCAAAAAAGGAGGGGGCTGGAAGTACGTACCCCTTGTTGGGGGGACCTATGCACTTTAGGGGAGCTAAAATCTCATCACTTAGTGTTGGGGCTGAATAATTCAACTTAATAGTTGGCTTCAATTTCTCAAACTGAAGCTCGTAAACCTGAAAAATGTTTGCGTTTTTATATATTTTAGATCATTCAATTTCTTGAAGAAGCAAAAGTGGGGGAAGTTGTGATCGAGAAATTCAAGTGTGCCAAGGTAAATTAATTTTATTTGTGGATTTTAGGAATTCCTATTTCTGAGGTTTCTTTGTTATATTTGATTTTTCCACACAATAGTGTGATGTCCAATATTTCTGTCCACTTTTGACAATTATTTTCTTATCTTCGAAACGAAAATAACTTTATTTATTTACTATTTTTCCGAAAATGAGAACACGAGTAAGTCAAAGGGAAAAGAAATTGAAACATATGTAGTTTAACTCGAGACAGCTTTCACACTTTATCTTATAGTAAATGTCGAAGGAGAAGCCCTCAAACGAAAACAAAATACACCATACTTTCGATACTCCTATAATAAAAATAATAAAAAGTATAAATTATTTTCAACTAACATAACACTTTGCATAAAAGTCAGTCAGTGACAGATAAAGCATCTTCCACACTTCTCTTTAAATAAATATTGTTTTCATTCTTCTGACCATCAGTAATAGGTTTCAATTAAAACGAGTAAACCACTTTCTTTGAACCTCTTCTTTATGATAAAACACTTCGAATTTCGTTCTCCCCCGGACAAAAACTTTCGAACCCCGGTGGTCAAAATTGGGTGCCCAGACTGCCTCTGAAAACTGGGCTGTTTGAAAGAAACCGTAAGGAGTGGAATTTCGAAAATCAGATTAATCACGTCTTGTATGCACCCTCGCAATCTTGGAAATCATATAAATTGCAATTTGTAAATACTGTATCACGTTTGACGACTGTGCACCCTAGCACGTTCAACATCAGAATAAACTAAATTTGTGAATGAAGTGTTTTAAAGACTGTGCGCCCTCGCACGAACATGTGATTTCATTACTTTACTTGATACATAGAATAATCAACGTAACTATTATCGAATTATGACCTGTAACCTTTACGAGGAAAGTTGCTAGAAGTTACATGTTTGAGGCTAAGTTCGACGTGTGATTAAAACTATTTTTGGCTACCCTTTTGATTAGCACGCGAAACTCTTGAAATCTGAATAGTTTACGGAACGCTCATTTTGGTCAAAGTCTACATTTTTCAAAACGCCTCAACTAATTTACGGAACGCCAACTCTTTCGGCAAAACAATTTTCTCTCAAACCGTAAATAAATTCATTTATTTTCTTATCTTCAAAACGAAACTAACTTTATTTATTTACTATTTTTTCGAAAATGAGAACACGAGTAAGTCAAAGGGAAAAGAAATTGAAACATATGTAGTTTAACTCGAGACAGCTTTCACACTTTATCTTATAGTAAATGTCAAAGGAGAAGCCTGTAAACTAAGAGCATGTGTGAGAGAGACGCCGTGAAGGTTGACAGGTTTGACTTATACGCCTAGGTTTCTAGAGATAAACAATAAACTATCAATATCCTCTGATATATACTTATTCTTTACACACCAACTGTTTTCCATCTACCATGTTTTGAATCAATCTATCTTTCACGCCCATATTGGCAGCAGCCGATGCTCCACCGGATCGTAAGCTGTGTAAGCCATATAATTTCGAATTCAACCCAATACTTTCAATGTTAACACGAATTGATCTCTTATCGAAGAATAGCTAATCGGAACGTCCTTTTTTCGAAGAGTTTGTCGCTTGGTGCTACTTATGGCCCTGAAAATAAATTCATCAGAAAGAGCATTAATACCGACTCTATTGATATACTGTATCAAATTCATAATTGGACAGAGCTCAGTATTAGTTCTGGCAATCATAACCCAGTGACCTTCACGGTAAACGTCAGTTTTACTTTTCTCAATGAATATCATAGCATAGTCTTGAAAAAATTTTGTCCGACCTTCTGATATTTTGGCACTCGGAGAATCTCAAAAACCCAGCGAAGGAGAGTATCATAATAACTTTCATACGTAAGCTCTTGATGGATAATTTTTTACTCAAGAAACGACAAGCTATAGATAATTGCTCTACCGTTAAAGCCAATTAATTTTTAGGCTTATGTTTTGATATACGTTTAATTGCCTCTAAAACATGTTTTACCATTGAATTGCCTGTGAAATTTACATTTATGAGAGAATGGAAATACTTGATTGCGGACACTGTTGCCTCTATTGATGTGAAAGATTTGCCATTCTGAAAAGAAGCTACAATAAAAAGAATAATGTATTGCACTTTCGTCGGAAGAGGATTAATCTCTCGAAATTTGCTGCACCATTCTAACCACTTCTTAAAATAACAATTATATTTTTTCAATGTATTTGGTGCTCTCGACTGAGTAATAAGATTGGGAATCATAGTAACAATATCTTTTAAGTTCTGGTCCTGAACATCAAATTGAGATTGTATTCCTCGAGACAGTATCGTGTCTAAATAAAACAATAACATTCTCACTGAGATTAGTCTTTCTCTATCCTCAAGACATAAATTGGGTTATCGTAATGTTCACTCCCCAATAAAGAATGCTTAAATTCTCCTAAAAGGAACAATTTTGAGCTAGATGAAAAGAATTTGTAATCTTTAATAAAATCCTTGAAATTTTGATTATAATCTACTAGAAAAGGCCAAAATACAGCAGATGGCCAATACGGTACAATAAGAACACCCTTTACGGGTCCTTTACAAGCTAAAAAATGCTTAACACATTTCGCTATCAGATATGTTGGGGGAACCATTAGACAAACTTCGCCTGACCAGTCAAAAGAGAATGCATCAACCCTCATAGTTCCTGGGCACCAATACTTTGAACAAAAACGTTGACATTTCGCATTTTTATTATCTGCAAAAAGGTCTAGAGAGAATGGGCCCCACTTCTTTTGAATGTATTCAAAAAACTCTGATGATATAACCCAATCATCGTAATCTATACTTTTACTAATTTCGTCCGATAGGCTATTTAAGTCCCTAGAGATCCAAGTGACTTTAAGCTTTATCCCTTTTTCTCTACAAAATTCATATATGCTAGTAGCGAGTTGTTGTAGATTAAGTTTATTGCTCCCAACTCTTACAATAATAGCGGCACTAAAATGATCTGTGTGCCACAACAAGTTTCTGCCTTTTATAAGCACATCAAAAGATTGAATAGCATGTAGAATAGCCAATAGCTCCCTGAAGGTAGAATTTTCACTCTTCTCCTCGAAATTCAAATTGCGATAGCAAATGTGTTGTTGAAATATGGCTCCTATTCCCGTGCTACTTGCGTCTGAGTATACTTTTACAAAAGGAACTTCGTATTTGATAATGGGTCTATTGTTTAGTTCTCTAACATTCAGTTTCCAAAAAAGCAACTCATGAATAACATTGTGTAAAGATAAGATACTGAATTTTCTATCCCATGAGACTCTGCTTTCAATTGCTTTGTATAAAAAACGTGTTTTTAACCTTACAATCGCTCCCAAAACGAACTTTGTTGAAATAATCTTTCCAGCAAAACAAGCGAGTAATCTAGCTGTCACATTCTTTGGAGAGTCAAGAATATCGTTTATGGATGCGAGAATAGAAGAGATACGGTGCTCTGTGATCGAGTAAGTTTTCTTTGTGAAGTCTAAAATAATACCCAACCATTCCATAGAAGTAGACGGTTCCCACTGAGATTTCTCAGTATTAGCTATGAATCCTGATGAATTTAAAGACTTTTTGACAAAATCCGAGTTTTCTTTAGCCCTTTCGTCTGAATATTCTATCCCCATACCATCGTCTAGGAAACAAGCAATTTTTATAGAAAAAGATCTCCAATATTTAACGAGAACTCTAACCACTTTCGTGAAAATAAAGGGAGCCGAAGTTAAACCAAAAGGGAGGACTGTGTATTGAAAATACTTTTTTGAGCCGTCCTTGAATGTCCAAGAAAATCCAAGAAATTTTTGAAAACTTTTGTGAATATCTATATGAAAATAACCGCTCTTCAGATCGAATTTGAATAGATATGCCTCTGAATCCGAATCTATAAAATCTTCAAATATTTTCCAGTCGTCAAATTTGATCTTTTCTTTCCAAACAATTCATTGAGATAGCTCAAGTCTAAAATTAGTCTCTTTTTGCCTCTTGAATTGTATGCTACAGATAAAGGGCTCGTACAGTAAGGCTTGTCTCTGTTGTCTACTTCACAAACAAAGTCATTTCTAATTAGATCAAGAATAGATTCTTCAACAAATTCGTTTTCGGCTAAAGCTTTTTTGTTGTTTTTCATGTCATAAGAAGGAGGCATGTATCTAAATGGTATACAATAACCAAATTTGATAATATTGAGAATAAATTCGTTAGCTTTCAAAGTGGATTTCCAAAAGTGTGAATGCCTCTTTAAACTACCCTTAACCTTTAACTTAGGTTGAGAAATATTAACATCTTCCATACCTTTCCTATTAGGGCACGAATGTCTCCAATGGCCAATCTGACCGCACTCGAAGCAACCATTGACGGGATGTATTGGATTCTGCAAAGATACGATTCTTGGAGAGGTTGCTTGCTGTGGAATAAAAAATCGTGGTCGTTGAAACGATGGAGGTACCTGATTGAAATTCTGTTGGAATGATGGCACCCGATTTTGCTGAAAAGGCTGCAACTGAAGTTGTTGACGATATTGATGTGTACGAGTTGTGTTTGACCTGGACTGCTGCTTCTTTTTCTGCAACGCTCTACTCTCGGCTTGACGGATACGTTTATCGTCATCGCTATCAGATGCTAGTTCGTCCTGTACGTATTCATCTACAGTGGCCCAACCGCCCGGAGATTTATCTGCAATACGGATTACTTTCTGACGTTTTGAGATTTTCTCTTCGATGTCTTCTAGACGACTGGCCAACCTTTTCTTCGAACCAGCTGCAGAAAGGTCCCTGGCTTCGTCAATTGACTCTCTGATATCTTCCAAGAAATTATAATTTAGCCTGTTGTTTTTGTATTTAAAAAGAATCTCTGATTTTGCCTTCTTTCCTTTACTGGAAAGTTGGATGTCCATTTTCCTTTTGATATCCTGTGTATCCTCTATCAGAGAAATTAAATTTTGTTGAAAAGCACCAATCTGAGCCCAAGGATTCTGTGAAGGATCAAAAGCAGGGATAAAAGTGTGATCACCTGTTTCACTTGTGGTGCTTGTGTCCTCTGTGTTTGTAGACATCTCTAAAAGAGGGTTTTTCGACTTCTGGCCCTTCTTTGTTTTCTTTGGAGGACGGTTCTCGTCTGCCATGATTCTGGTTCTGCTCATCAAGTTGCTAGAAGTTACTTGTTTGAGGCTAAGTTCGACGTGTGATTAAAACTATTTTTGGCTACCCTTTTGATTAGCACGCGAAACTCTTGAAATCTGAATAGTTTACGGAACGCTCATTTTGGTCAAAGTCTACATTTTTCAAAACGCCTCAACTAATTTACGGAACGCCAACTCTTTCGGCAAAACAATTTTCTCTCAAACCGTAAATAAATTCATAAAGACACCTAGTATTGCATAGATTTTTAAAAATATAACCTGTGGTTGCAAAGTGAAAGATTTGCTGAGAAATTGTTATTGACAATAAGCGCACAAGATCTGTACCTTAATAAGTGGATTAATTTTGGCGTGGATTTACTTTGGCAATTGGGCAAAATGCGATTTTTGGTGAGGATTTAATTTGGCGAATGATGAATTTTGTAAAATTTTGCAGGATTTAATTTGGCTAATGTGAGATATGGTTAAATTTGGCGAAAGGCACAAAAACATTTTTTTTATTCATGCGTTATAATGTGTTATAGTATCAGAACAGAAAAAAATGTATATACATAACATAAGATGGCTAAATAAAGGTAAAAATAGGTTACTAAAATGTACTTACATACGTAAGATCCTGCTAAATGGAAGTAAAATTATTTTGGATAAAATTTATATACCCAACACGAGATCGGCTAAATAAAGTCTCAAAAAATCGTTGTTTTTAAAAAAAATGTTTGCGTGGATTTAATTTGGCGAATGGGAGATTTTGATAGATTTAGCTTGGGTTTAATTTGGTGAATGACCGATTTTTAAAATTTTGGCGAGGATTTGATTTGGCAAATTTTTGCAAAATTCGCGAAATTCGCCAAATTTAATCCACGCCTGTCCACGCCAAAATTAATCTACTTAATTAAGTAATTGTTTTTTATCTTTTTGTTTTCTCTTAGGTCACGCTTGACAACATTCACCACTTTACAAAAGAAGATTTCTTAAACATGTGTTTGCCGTTGGGAGATTATTATTTATTGCATAGGAAGTTTTGTCAAAAGCAAAATGAACATGACAGAAAAGAGATTCTCACCAATTTGGTGAAAAATGTCCGAAGAGATCGATCTTCAAAAAATGTCAAGCATAAATCTGCCCCATCCTCCTGCAAATGGTACAACTACGATCCTAAGAAGGATAGATACTGCATGGTTCGTAGTGAGACAGGTGGTGGTGTACATAGTAAATCCATCCCACTCAGTGAAGATCTCCAAGAGATAACTGCAAAATTGAAAAACTTTTTCTTCCCCGGGGGAGTTAATTCCAAAGATGAGCATCTCGACTATTTCGGATGGTCTGTTGCCGACCAACAACTAAACGAAATTAAAGATCCAATTGACACTGAGAATTCTGTTAAATTCACAGTGGAAAATTTTTTGAAAATGAAATTTTGGCAAAAACCAGTATTTGTACTGAAAACAAAGAAACTCTCTTCTCAACAATTTATACTCAGAAAATATCACAATAATAGAAAGAATAACGTTGATGACAGTGACTCATCAGGATCTGATTTCGAAATTCCAAAGAAAAAGCCAAAAGATCAAAGGATTCAAAAAACACAACTGAAAGAAGCAACACCACCCACACCTCCATCATTGTTAAACAATCTTAATTGTCCATCATCGTCACAACCGCAACAGCCACCAGCATCAATTCCTGGAGGGTCATCAGAAATTCGATTCCAACAAGACTTGGAATATCTTGATAGTCTGAAGCAGGACCAACTGAAAGAAATGGTAAGTTTTCCAAAACTGTAAAAAAAAAGTTGTTCTGCTCTAAGGATAAGCAGTGTCAAAATGCCTTTTTTTTATATTTGACATTCATTTTCTCACCTGTTGTCTTACCTACCTTAAAAATGAATTTTTTTCCACACCCCCTGTGTATTTGGTATCCAAGAGTACAATTTTCAATCAAGCTCCTTCTTTACATTTTTTCTGAAACTACTTTGGACGTAAATTGACATCTTTTCACCCACAAGCGTAGTTTGACAGGTTGCTAAAATAAAGGCAATCTTTGCACAGATGGGGCCATTCAAGAAGTACGTTCGTTGCTGAGGGGGGAGGGGGTCAGCCAGAAAGCAAACAAAAACGAACAGGGGGAGGGGGGTCAAGTTCGTCAAGTGTATGTACGCTTTTGAAGAGGTGAGGGGGTCTAGCTTCAATCTTAATTTTATCGTAAACAATTCTTTCTTTTCTTTACTGATTGCATTTTTTATATAAATCACAGAGCTGACTAGACCATAATTGTTATAATGGGCGTTCTCTTATCTATTATCAAATGTAACAAAAAACTCTTTGAAGTCATATTGTTTAATTTTCCAACAATTATCTTCAAGACAATTTTATAAACTCAAAATTCATTATCATTTTAATAAGTGTAAAATTAAACCTTCAAAATTGGAGGGGGATCAGAAATCTAAGATTAAAAACGAACTTACTGAGGGGGGGGGGGTACTTTGAAACAAACGCCGACGAACAGAGGGGGGAGGGGGTCTAAAAATAGGTGAAAATGGACGAACGTACTTTTTGAACGGCCCCATGACAGAATAAAAGTTAGATTATAAGTCAGATGGATTTTTCTCTAATGTTTGTATTTTTATTTTTCTCGATGTTTAAAGACATGTGTCTGCCAATTACCCTGTCCCCTAGTTGGCCCATCCACTATAGTTATTCATGAGACAAATCTCAAATCTTATTGATAGTAAACTTTTGCCTTTTTTCATTTTAGAATGCAATCAAGGAGAAAATGCAGAGTGAAACAGAGTCTCTCAGAACCTCAATCGAATCATTGCGAAAGAAAGAAAAAGAAAGAGAAGCTCGGCAACAAAATCTTCTACTCGAACCAGAAGACTCGGAAGATTTCATTATGGTTTCTGTGATGCACATTGTACTTGGGAAAATTCAACGAAAATTTCCTTTAAATTGTCAATTAAGACATGTTTATGATTGGATAGGCTCTTTAGACTAGGTTAACTTTTATCTTAGTTTACCTATGCAGTTGAATTCACCGCTTCCAAAAGCAGAATCAATTGATATTTGTAAAGGGACGCTACTTCGTATGATTGAAACCAATGAAGAAGTTGCTGAGCATGAGTTGACCTCATGGACATCTAGTATTAAGAAGATCGAAGAGAGACGTGAAATGCTAGCTGATCACCTTGTGCCCATTCCTAGGAAACTTATTACGCACGAGCGAGCGCAGCGAGCGAGTGCGTCCCTTTTTTCAACGGCGGGCGGGCGGGCGAAAAAAAACCGAAATTAACCCGAAAATCAATACTATGCGTGTTGCATTTTCAAATCTTTAACTTTTTTGCAACTTTTCGAACGATTCGAACGTTCTACGTACAAACTCACTAAGATGACTTTACATTTACGAAGTTGTATTTTAATATGGTAAGTGCAACCAACTATAAGAAATCGGGAAATAGGCGGCAAAGTCAGTAATCGGCAAATCGGGATTTCTCCACGACAACAAGAAACTAAACAATCAGTACGTGCTTGACTTCCTTCGTTCAAAGACGTTCAAAGAAGAAAGAAGCCGTCAGAAGTTGATGTAAACTGAGCTGCTTAGTCCCCATACAATCGAATAATTGAAGACTGAAACAAAGTAAGAGATAACAAAATGTTAAATTCATCTCCTACTATTGCTGAAAAGGTATATACTTTCGGGTTTCTCTTTTTTACATCATTTCTGTAACTGTAGTTTTCTGTGGTTATTTGTATCTGTAATATATGCAATATGGGAACTTCTTAGAGAATTTTTTTTAAAGTTTTGCGTTTACTTTTTCCTCTGGAGATGCTGTACCCCATACCGATACCGATATGCAATTGTCGCTGTTACCGAAACCGTTCAAATTTTAATAGTAACCACCCGAGTAAGTAAGCAACCGACCAAGTAAGCTTAAAGGTTACACAGACAGATTAGTTATTTTCTCTTATTATAGACTTTTTATAAACTTGTTGCGATTGCGTTGATACTTTTGGGTTTCTTTTTTTTTTTTTGAATCATTTTTGTAGTTTTTTGTATCTGTAATATATGGGAACTTCTTAGAGAATTTTTTTTAAAGTTTTGCAATTACTTTTTCCTTTGGAGATGCTGTACCCCATACCGATACCGATACCAATATCCAATTGCCGCTGCTACCGAAACCGTTTAAATTTTAATAGTAAGCACCCAAGTAAGTAAGCAACCGACCAACAAGTAAGCTTAAAGGTAACACAGACAGATTAGTAATTTTCTCAAACTGCGTGATTATTATAATTATAGACTTTTTATACACTTGTGTTGTGATTGCGTTGATACTTTTGGGTTTCTCTCTTTTTTTTTGAATCATTTTTGTAGTTTTTTGTATCTGTAATATATGGGAACTTCTTAGAGAATTTTTTTAAAAGTTTTGCGTTTACTTTTTCCTATGGAGATGCTGTAGCCCACACTGATACCGATACCGATATCCAATTGCCGCTGTTACCGAAATCGTTCAAATTTTAATAGTAAGCACCCAAGTAAGTAAGCAACCAACCAAGTAAGCTTAAAGGTTACACAGACAGATTAGTTTTTTTCTCAAGCTGCGTGATTATTGTAATTATACACTTTTTATACACTTGCGATTGTGTTGATACTTTTGGGTTTCTCTTTTTTAAATCATTTCTGTGGTTTTTTGTATCTGTAATATATGGGAACTTCTTAGAGAATTTTTTAAAAAGTTTTGCGTTTACTTTTTCCTTTGGAGATGCTGTACCCCATACCGATACCGATATCCAATTGCCGCTGTTACCGAAATCGTTCAAATTTTAATAGTAAGCACCCAAGTAAGTAAGCAACCAACCAAGTAAGCTTAGAGGTTACACAGACAGATTAGTTTTTTTCTCAAGCTGCGTGATTATTGTAATTATACACTTTTTATACACTTGCGATTGTGTTGATACTTTTGGGTTTCTCTCTTTTTTTTTTAATCATTTTTGTAGTTTTTTGTATCTGTAATATATGGGAACTTCTTAGAGAATTTTTTAAAAAGTTTTGCGTTTACTTTTTCCTTTGGAGATGCTGTACCCCATACCGATACCGATATGCAATTGTCGCTGTTACCGAAACCGTTCAAATTTTAATAGTAAGAACCCAAGTAAGTAAGCAACCAACCAAGTAAGCTTAAAGGTTACACAGACAGATTAGTTTTTTTCTCAAACTGCGTGATTATTATAATTATACACTTTTCATACACTTGTTGTGATTGCGTTGATACTTTTGGGTTTCTCTCTTTTTTTTTGAATCATTTTTGTAGTTTTTTGTATCTGTAATATATGGGAACTTCTTAGAGAATTTTTTAAAAAGTTTTGCGTTTACTTTTTCCTTTGGAGATGTTGTACCCCATACCGATACCGATACCGATATCCAATTGCCGCTGTTACCGAAATCGTTCAAATTTTAATAGTAAGCACCCAAGTAAGTAAGCAACCAACCAAGTAAGCTTAAAGGTTACACAGACAGATTAGTTTTTTTCTCAAACTGCGTGATTATTATAATTATACACTTTTCATACACTTGTTGTGATTGCGTTGATACTTTTGGGTTTCTCTCTTTTTTTTTAATCATTTTTGTAGTTTTTTGTATCTGTAATATATGGGAACTTCTTAGAGAATTTTTTAAAAAGTTTTGCGTTTACTTTTTCCTTTGGAGATGTTGTACCCCATACCGATACCGATACCGATATCCAATTGCCGCTGTTACCGAAATCGTTCAAATTTTAATAGTAAGCACCCAAGTAAGTAAGCAACCAACTAAGTAAGCTTAAAGGTTACACCGACAGATTAGTATTTTTCTCAAACTGCGTGATTATTATAATTATACACTTTTTATACACTTGTTGTGATTGCGTTGATACTTTTGGGTTTCTCTCTTTTTTTTTGAATCATTTTTGTAGTTTTTTGTATCTGTAATATATGGGAACTTCTTAGAGAATTTTTTTAAAAGTTTTGCGTTTACTTTTTCCTATGGAGATGCTGTACCCCACACCAATACCAATACCGATATCCAATTGCCGCTGTTACCGAAATCGTTCAAATTTTAATAGTAAGCACCCAAGTAAGTAAGCAACCAACCAAGTAAGCTTAAAGGTTACACAGACAGATTAGTTTTTTTCTCAAACTGCGTGATTATTATAATTATACACTTTTTATACACTTGCGATTGTGTTGATACTTTTTGGTTTCTCTTTTTTAAACCATTTCTGTGGTTTTTTGTATCTGTAATATATGGGAACTTCTTAGAGAATTTTTTAAAAAGTTTTGCGTTTACTTTTTCCTTTGGAGATGCTGTACTTTTAATGTGTACCCCATCATTAGTCCTCTAATTCATGAGGCCCTGTATAAGGATAATTTGTTTTTTCTTCCTTTTAACTCTCTTACTTATTTTTAAGTAAGAAGTAAGGCAATTACTTTTTTATTTTCTGGTTTACGGACATTTGGAGATGATCTTTTGGACCGGAGGGTGGAAAAAAAATAAAAATAAAAATTCTCTTTTCAAACTTGTTGTAAAAAATTAAAAAATTAAAAAAATATGTTTTGTATTATAAAAAACATGACATTCAATATCATTTCCACAAGTAGCTTAGTAAAATACTGAAGGTTAGATAGTGTATATAGCTTGATAGATTAATGAGAACTGTGTGTATAATTTAATAATATATTCCTTTCTTCCTTTCTTCCCTTTAGGTCGTTACCCAGTCACCAAATGAGACTCAAGCAGATAAAATTAGAAAGAGAGCCCAGTCTATGGTAATCAAAGCACGTAGTATTGGACTTAATGTTCTTTTAAACAATCCAACACCAGGCGATGGGAATTGCTTTTTTCATGCTGTTATAGAACAAATCCATCGTGCCAGTGTTTTTTTCAAACTTCCAGAACAACTAAGATATACAGATATTGGCGATTTGAGAAAAGATGTTGTCACCTTTGTCGAAGATATGAAAAATGATTCCCCATTTTATCAAATTATCCATAATTTTGGTCAGCAAAATATGATCATTGACGACAAACAACAAGACAATTTGGGAGGTGATAAATGGAATGTACTTTTAGAAAGGCAGAAACGAGACACTGTGTATGTTGAAGTTATCATATGCTTAGCCACAGCATTTTTTTTCGATGTCAACATTCGTGTCACAAGTGAAAATAACACTCCGACCAATCCGTACTTTGACTTAAACCCAACAGCTACTTCTGAAATTGACATGTTTTTATCATCCTCATCAAACAACCATTTTCAGTCCTTGATTCCCTGGGGAGATGTTGTTTTACCATTTAATGTGACAAATTTACTTAATCCATATGTCACCTTTGGAAAATGCCGTTCACCAGAGCAAGCTCTTGCTGAAAGAGCACAATATATGGTAGCAAGAGCGCGTAGTATTGGATTAGATGTTTGGATGCACCACCCAACTCCGGGGGATGGAAATTGCTTTTTCCATGCTGTTATTGAACAAATCCATCGAGGCAGTGTGTACTCAGATCTTCCAAGAAACTTAAGATATACAGATATTGGTGATTTGCGAAAAGATGTTGTCGCCTTTGTTGAAAATATGCAAGATGATTCCCCATTTTATCAAATTATCCATAATTTTGGTCAGCAAAATATGATCATTGACGACAAACAACAAGACAATTTGGGAGGTGATAGATGGAATGTACTTTTAGAAAGGCAGAAACAAGACACTGTGTATGTCGAAGTTATCATATGCTTAGCTACAGCATTTTTTTTCAATGTCAACATTCGTGTCACAAGTGAGAACAGCGCTGCAGCCAATCCGTACTTTGACTTAAACCCAACTGCTACTTCTGGAATTGAGATGCTTTTATCATCCTCATCCAACGATCATTTCCAATCCCTAATACCCAGAGGGGATGTGGTACTTGTATTCGAGGTAAAGAATTCACTCAAATCAGTTTTCGCATTTTCTCTCAATGGACAAGACCAAAAACAATATCAAAACCAACCAAAAACAAAGCAACTCCAAAATTCGATTCCATTAAGAGATATTGAAGCTGAAAACAAGCTGCTCAAATCTTGTGTCGACTTTAACATCGACTACCTAGAGCCACCAAAGCAAGAAACATCATCCGAAATGAAAGCCCGTTTTAAGAAACTGAAACACAAGATTCAATATCAGAAGGCCAAGCTAAAGAAGGCCCAAAAATCTCAAGTGTCAGTACCTTTACCTGTTTCACCTCCGATGCAAAATATAAGTGAACAAGATACCTTACCTGAAATGAACATTAATCCCAATAATGATGGTACCAGTGCTGCGGAGCAAGGTAGTCAATTGTCGAACTCTCTTCACCCAAATCCTGAAGTTGGTCAATCTCTCGTTGATTTTTTAGAAGGTGAAAGTAATCATGGTGCGGCCACTTGTGTCGTATGTAGAGAAACACGGCCAGTATACACTCCATCCTTTAACAATGATCAAGCTCGTGTGAAATTGAAGACTTGGAAAATTAACAAAAATGGCCTTTGTGAACGTTGTCGCAAGGATCGAACAAGTAGAAAATCTGCTACAACCCGATTGAAGAAGAAGCGCAATGATTCCAAAATATCCAAAAACAATATTCCAGAACCTTTTCAAAAGCCTGCTAAATACTCTGGATATCTTACTACTGATGATCAGGACTTAGGGCCACCTACAGACCGAATTCGTCATAATGGAATGCATTTCTATCCTGTTCCCCCATACCTACAAAATCTTACCATGGTCGAGAGATTAATGATAGCCAAAATATCTGTTTGTACCAATGTACACCTACTACGCCATGGCATGCTGGCAAGTAAAGGTCACTGTGTCAGCATCCCTAATAAAATGTCCATTGCTAGACACCTGCCATTGCTGCCAAATGAGATTGGTGTTATCATACTGAAAAGGAAAAACCAAAACACTAACAGCAAGCAATATGGTGTAAGGAAGTTGAAAGTTGAGGAAGCACTCAAGGGAATATGCTTTGGATATCCAAATGGTGGACTTGAAAATGAGGAACCTGGAACAGAAAGATATGATGGGCCAAACTGTATGGGTGTTCAGTTAAATGGAAGATTCTTTCAATACCTTCCAAATAGCTTTTATGCTGATACAATTATTCACCAAGACCGAATTGATCAACTTCCCGAGGAGGCAACTCAATTGCCAGGATTAAGAATCGTTGAAGCCGAGGATGAGTTGACTGAAGATCAAAAAGGGCCTGCTCCAAATCAATTTTTCATCCCATTCGACCAGGGAGACGACAGTGTTACAGGCTCTGGCATCAGCTGTCCCATAGATCCTCAAGATGCTGATAAGGAGCTCAAGATGATTGTCAAAAAACTGACTGGGTCTGAAGAAATCCTACATCAAGGTGGTGTGGCATCCGCTGATTGGGAACAAACTCGTGCAGATCCAATCAAAGAATTAAAAACTCCTGGTTTCTTTACAATGGTTGCGCCTGACATTTTTGTAAATGGAAGTTGTGACAAAACTTGCAACAAACTGGTATCATTAGATCTGGATGAATGGACACAACACATTTACTTTGTTGGGGGAGATCGTGTATCAAAGCATCCGTTTCTAAAATTCCTTTTGCATAACCTCAAATTACGAGAACGAGCGCTTAATCAAGGAAGCTTTTTGGTTGCCCAGCAGTTGAATGATGCACATTTGAGTATTGAAGAGCTTCGGACCAATTTAGAAAACAATGATGAAAGTGTTCCACACAAGATCATCAAGATGGGAGCAAATCTTGTCAATACACACCCATACTGGATGGAAAGAAAGAAAGAACTTGAAGCGTTTATGTTCTATCGCAGAAAGGAGATTGGGGATTTGCCAGCATACTTCCATACAAATTCCTGTGCAGAGTTCCATTGGACTGGGCTGGCTTTGTTACTGTCTAGGTACAAGGCTGAATCATGCAATATCAACCAGGAGGAGTTCTACCAACAACTAACTACTGATTCCAGATTCTTTCGACAGACAGTTTTGGATAACCAACATATTGTTACCAGCTATTTCAACGCCAGGACAATAAACTACTACAATACAGTGATTGCCAAACTCTTACAGACAGACTCTTTTTGGTTCAGATATGAATTTGCCAAGGGACGTGGTCAAATTCATTCCCATGGTGTAATATTTTCTGAAAAACACGCGAAACTGGTAGAAGATTGTCTAAATTTACCAGAAGATCAAAGGCCAGGAGAGTTGTATGAATGGCTTCAAACTGATTCTAAAAATACTCAGAATGTTTTCTCACCAATGCTCACAAGTTTGCACCCTGCTGGAGGCTCAGAAATGTTAAATGATGTGGGTGATTTGGACTGGAATCCAAATAAAGAAGACTGGCCACCACCTGAAGGAACACGGGATCCTCCCGAATATGACCCATTAGCAATACCTATTCTCGAAGCTTGTACCAATGAGGATGACTTGAATAAGCTTCACATAGATCTCGTCAATATGGTTGCTCTTCACTCTTGCAATGGATATTGTTTGAAAAAGAAGAAGAAGGAATCTAAAACACGTTATTGCCGTTCACATTTTGGCAAAGAAGATCCAATAACAAAGAAAACTCCTGGTAAAGAGCTGCATCCCTTTGATCCTCGCATCATTTGTGCTGGTCATCCAAGATATGAAGGACCTCGTGACCATACTCGGATGCTGAATCACATCAAAACTTTACTGATCTCCTGGCAGGCAAATTGTGACTGCCAGGCCCTCATCGATCAGGATCTTTTGAACTTGGTAAAGTATATCTGCTCTTACTGTTGCAAAGGTGCAACCACTACAGAAGAGTTTGTGACCATTTATCGTGAGTTGTTGGATTCTGCTGATATCAGCACAACTGTGAAGAATGTTGCCCATCGATTGCTGATGAAGATTGTCGGTATAGTAGATGTTCCTGCTGCTGCGGCCGATTTTATAAATACTGGTGGTCAACTTTATCATTCAACAAACAATATCCAAAGGGTTGGATTGAGTGGCTATCGCCAATTAAACAGTAAAGGCCCTAACAGTGATGAAAATGCTACTCTGGAGACACCCTTAGACAAGTTTCTAAGTGAAAAGCGTCGCGAAGAAGACCCTGAGATTACTCTCTATGATTGGGCCAAAACATGCAGATGTAAAGTTCGATGTGGACGTGACCATGTTCCCCTATTCACTGGTACAGCTGTCAAACCAATTTGGCCGCTGTCTGAAGACTGTTGCAAAGCCCAGTTAATGATTTATTCAAAAGGCACGTGGGAAACACCAGAGGATTTAAAAGATCAAGATGAACAGTTTTCGGATGCCCTCGCCGCTTTCCTCAATGATGATCCTGACTGCCCTGAATTCTTGAAGGAAATAATTGCTTTGTCAAAGAAAAAATACGACAAGAAAGAAGAGAGAGATCTGCGAAGAAACAGAAATGTTAATGCGGATGAAGTTGATGAAAATCGTGATGTACAACTCAGTCAACCACCATCGGAACAGCTGTCACAGGAATCTCAAGAGTCATCCCAAGATTCAATGTATAATGACCTTAGACTTGGAGAAGCATTGTTGCGTGATATACGACTTAACAACAATGTAAATTTTGATTCCATCATTGGCGAAGCAAACCTCTTTAATGGTGGGCCAGGATTTGATTGGAACGCTTATGCCAAAGACTGTTTTGGATCTGATGAATGGCCTGAAAACACCAAAACTTGGTTAAAAGACAAGTATAAGGAAGCAGAAGAGAGTATCAACACTCACCTTAACAACCTCAATCTCCCAGACGTCAATCTCTTATGGGCCAATCCGAAACAAAGACTCGTCATAGCAATCAACTTGGAGAAGCTTTTAGATGTCGCCTCCGGTGAAAACAGCTCAGAGCCCTTACGCCTCCTTGTACAGGGCTATGGCGGAACTGGGAAGACCTTCACAATAAATGACATTACATACATTACCAGGCGTTTATTCAGACGAAACGGATCAACACTCAATATTGCTCCAACTGGTGCAGCATCTACTTTGATTCCAGATGGAAGAACTCTCCACAGTACCACTCCTATCCCCTTCGTCTCTCGTAAAGAAAGAAGTACCCTCAACATGACAGATCGGCCAATGAACAGTAAGAAGTTGGATAAGCTACACAAAGTGATCGGTTTTAACAAAGAAACTCAGAGTCATGGCTTGCACACATTGAATATGGATGAACGATCCATGTATTCTCCAAGGTTGCTGGCGTGGTGTAACCAGAGAATGATGGAAGCCACCGGGGATTTCGATCACGATTTTGGGAATATTCCAGTCGTTAACTTCTTTGGCGATCTTGGGCAACTTGGTCCAATAGAAGGTAAAGATTTACATATCCATCCATCAAAGAACGCAACACCAGAAAATTTAAAGGGCCATGGCATATATCGTAATTTCACCCAATGCATTCTTTTGGATCAAACAATGCGTCAAAAACCCGATCAAAAATCTCTACTCGAAAGATTGTTACGAATTCGATCCGGTAATATAACTCAACAAGATTGGCTGGATATCAACGCAAAGCACGAGAAGAATATGTCACAAGAAGAAAAGGATGAATTCAATAATGGACGTGTTATAACCCTTAATGAAACATGGCAAGAAGTATTTGATGAAAACCGAGAAAAACTTGCCGGTTTGGGTGTTCCAGTTGCCACGATTCCTTGTACAGAAGGAAGAGGTAGATGTCATAAAACTACTGGTGAAAAACAAATGGGTCAGATACCAGGCATTTCTTTTATTGCTGTGGGTTGCCCTGTCATGCTCACCAAGAACCAAGGGCCCTTAACCACTTTTGGTCTAAATAATGGAGCCATTGGTACGGTTATTGCAATCCTTTATCCGGATGGAATCCAGCCACCTTCCATGCCAGATGCTGTTATTGTTAACTTCGAAAGTTACAGAGGACCTGTTTGGTTAGAAGGTCACCCCAAATGGGTTCCAGTCGTTCCAATGAAAACAATCTGCGATGTCCACGACTCTTGCACTCGTACTGGTCTGCCGTTAATTGCCGCTTATAGCATTCCTATAGCAAAAAGTCAGGGAATGACTGTCGGTGAAGGTAAAGCAGCAACTCATATGAGAGTAAAACTCCAAGAAAAGATTTTCATGGAAGCCCTCTCACTCGGAACGACTTACACAGCTCTCAGTAGAGTAGAGTCTGATCGAAGATGGTGTTTGGTCGACCAACTACCGATGGAAAGAATTTTATACTGTAACAATCATCCAGATATGCCAGGAAGGAGACAAGAAGAAGAGAGATTGAATACAATGTCCGACGAAACCATCGCACAATATTCTCACTACATGGAAGACATCGATTCTTATCTAAACCTGCTGAATCGATTTGACTCTGTTTGTAATGATGGAATCATTTCCACTGTTTGTAGAAGAAATGATGATAGTTGTCCATGTTTGCTTTGCAAATCGACTCATCGCCAATAAGTTTTCCATCGGATGGGTAAGAATAGGACACAAAATCGAACCATTCGTGTCCCCATTCAAAATTTACATGACATGAATTTACAGCTCTTATTTGTTACTCCAGAATTGTCATCATCATATATAATAATGTCCTGAAGAACTTCTCTCCAGCATTTCATTTCCAACTTAAAAAAGCAAGAGCGAGTTGGAATCACTTTCCAGCCATCATGACGAATAGGGACCTGGAGATAGCTCCTGGAGTCCCGGCGCCCATCCCATGACACACAGGCCATTACATTGTGTTGTTACCAAGACGAGCTTTGTGCCATAATAGTGGAATATTAGTACACGGCGCCCAATTTTGACACAGTTCCTCAACTGTTGTCTGCACTACAAGCTTATCTTATCGCTGGAATAAAGATTCCTCTTGCAGGACTGTAGATGGATCTCTTAGTATTGTTGAAGTAAATCTTCGCAATCCATGTCTTATTGTAAATTTTGAATGGTTGCATTACGAGTCATCGTACTAAGGTGTGGTTATGGGCTGACTATTAGGGGTGTAGGGAGGTCAGCCACGATGACTCGTGTTGGTTTCAAACTCATTTTAAATAAAAAAGATTGACACTGATTCTTTTGATGTCTTTTTAACTTCTTTTTTTTTTCGTCCATAGATTGGTGAATGCTTCTGGAGATCAACTAATCACAAAAGTTTGAAATTCAACTTTATTATTTAGCTATATCGTTTTCGAGTGCTTTAATCTACTAGCAAGTTGAGTATTTCTAATGACTATTATTGCTTATGTGGGACTTTCCAAAACGTGATTTGTAAATGGTTAAAACCCAATGCTATCTACTTTATATCTTAATTTTACTTCTGCAGATCAATCTTGACGATGGATAACGAACTTCATTACCTATTTTCTACCTATTTTCATATATCTACATACACCCGTCACGAGACAACAGGTATTACTTATAGTAAATCGGATTTATTTTTACTTATCAGCGTTTGAAAAATCTTTTTTGCGATTCTTCCAAGAATAACTTGTAACAGTTCCTGTAAATTTTCGTCAAAACTATAAAGTGTATTTTAAGCAAAATCTGATTACTTGCTAAAATTAATTATGTGCGATATTTACTTTCAACTTTTCCTGTTTTTACTTGCAGGTCCCAATCGACTATTCTCTACAAGACCAGAAGGAAAACGAATGCTATTTTAAGATATATAGTATATTCTAACAAATGTACAATATTCTTCTTCTTTAAGAGATTTATACTTTAATATGACATATCTCTTTCATCTTTTATTGAAAAATCCATTAAACATTCGGTTGAAGTGGTTCCCATTTCCAATTATTTTCCCAAGACAAAATATTTATTCTAAATCAAGAATATGCAATAGATTATAGAAAGGTAAGAGCAAAGTATCCACGTCTGGACTAATTTCCTCATCGAATCAAATAACTAGACTTTACAAACAATTGCCTTAACCAGTCATTTCTCTGCCCGAATATACTCTTACCAGCGTGGTCATCCTCTTGAGGAGACGAGCTAAACATCTAAATTGAATCTGCTCGATTAAGTAGTACCACCTTTCTTCGGTCCCTTTTACTTGAACTTCTTTACCCTTAAAGATTATTCGCATAAGTAATATCACTTTTATCAATCCCCCACTAGAGCAATACTTTAGGCGTACAAACTTTGAAACAGTGAAAATTCTTAACAGGGTAATTTGCGAAAAATTCCTAGAAAAATTGAAAATCTTGGAAACTTCGAAATCGTAATAAATATAAAACTTTTACTCTATTTTAAAGGTTAAAGAATTTTTTTGTCGGATTCAGGGAACATTCGTTACTTTCTACCTAATCTTCGTTCAAAATTGCTAACTTTTATCCAACGATTCACGAAAGTTTATGTTCGCGATAAATATTTTTTCCTGAGAAATACGCGAATGTAAAAGTTGTGAAGTTTGCGATTTTTCAACCTCGCGAAAGTTTTTACGCCTAAAGTACTTATCGGGAAAATAACGTTTCACGAAATAAAATCCTCACAAAAAGTTGCGTCCGTCGCACAAACAATCGAAAAATAACATACACAAGCAAGTTTTTTTAGCTTGTTAATTTGTTCGAGGTTATCCTCTTTTCTCGGTCTACTAGGACACAAAAAAACATTAGGAGCCAAAAAATCACTCAACATTAGGAAATTGATTACTCTAAGGATCTGTTTTCGGAGGTCCCGGCCGGCAAAATTATTTTTCCGTAAGCGGTCCAAGCCCTGATTTAGCGGCCCAAGACCTGGGAAACTTGCCACTTTTGACACTTGCTTTTTGCCATGATTTTAGAATTTATAGTGCTGCCGGACCTGAATTTTCGGCCTAAATGGTTCTAAAAAACTAGTAGAACACATTCATCAGAAGATCATCAAATTGAGGTACTTTTCCATGGGAATATAACGGTTCGTCTAAATCAGGGCTTGAACCACTTTTTTAGCGTGGGCAGATAAAGCTCAGCGTACTGTGCCAGAAAACAGGCAATCTGTTATCAGGTTACTCTTGAAACTCTTATCAGCGTAAAATTTGATGTCAGATGTACGTCATACGTTTCGTTCGAAAAGTAGATTCAATTTTTAGTAAGTTCTTTAACCTTATATGGAAATTCGAATATTCGAATATGATAATTAAGAATGTTCTTGATATAAAGAATGAAAGTTCTTCTACACATCAAACTCATTTATTATCAGTTAGAGAGGATGGCTGAAGAATTAGAAAGGCAAGCTGCTGAAGCAGCCATCCAGCAGCAAATGCAAAGTAAGTTCTCCCCTTGACACCTTATTATTCTTTGTAACTCCAGTGTCACAAGGCCTTGAATTTTGAAAAAAATTTTTGTTTTATGTGGAGGTTGGAAACATTGATTATTTCTTTGCCTAAAAGACAAAGACAGTTGGGGAATTTTTTTTTTTGTAAGACCTTATGTTTTTACCATTCCTTTGAACTTTTAAAGCTGTTGTGTGTGTTGGGTAGAAAACAGGTTTTCCCCGATTTGATTAATTATAACTTATATATTAAATTTTTTTTTTCAAGGAGAACGAGATCGCGCCGCCAAAAGAAGGGAGCAGCTCCTTGAAGAGGCGGCAAACGAGCAAATGCGTAAGTATTAATTTGCCTATTGCCACATAAATAATTTTGGTTAACAAATAGGGAAAGTATTTAACTCTTGGTATGATCTCATTTCCAGGTTTCTGTTAGCTAAAAAGGAAAATCATCAGCTTTATTTCTGTCATGTCAATTATGAAGCATTTAATTATAATATTGTGATAGTAGACCTTATGTTACATTTTGTTGCTAAATTTTCTGTTCAATATATTATTTTTTATGTATGAAAAAGTATTTGTTTAAATTTACAGCATTGTGGTTCAACGAATACCAGACCACGAAACCCAACAACAACAACAACAACAACAACAACCACTCAAGTAGGAGCAGTCATCACCAGCTCCAAAGAGATGAAGAGAGGGAGATGATGCATTTTGGAATGTGGGTGCACAGAGGGGGTTTTCATATACAGGCAGAGAATAGGGTGGCAGATAATGCAAAAAGTATGTTATTATTTCGTAATTTTCAAATGACTGATGAAAAAGCTTGTTTTTAATGAATCTAAATTGATTATCTTAAAGTGATTTTTGACATGCTCCTCCCCTGTTTTTGACTTTGAAACCAAAATGCAAAATACATATAGGGCTACATTGAGTAAACAATCACAATTACAATATATAATTTTTTTCTCAATAGCACGTGCATTTCAGCGCTATGCCAAGGCGAAGAAGAAGGCAAATCATCGCCATCCAACAACAATGCTAGAGTTTGGCAATTGGTGTGCCTGTGGTGGCTTGTTTTTTGATGTGCCAAGGAGCAGCAGCAGAAGAGACCGCAAAAGAAAAAGTTCCAGGTAAATTGACATAAACAAAACGTATCTTACTACCTACACTATATATATTATATAAATGTTGTATTAGGAAGATGAACATCAAACAATTTAACCATAGTGTAGAGGTAAATTACCTTTTGTCCATGTCAATTTACCTATTATTTATATCATAATATTTTTATATATTTTTGCGGCCTCTTCTTTTCTTTGGTGCATCATAAGATAGCATACCACTAGCACACCAATTCCCAAACTTTAGCATTGATGTTGGGTGATGATGATTTGCCTTCTTCTTTGCCTTCGAATTTACATATTAGTCATCTGCCACCCTATTTTTTGCCTACCCCTGTGGACCCCTTTGTCTAACTTCATCATCTACCTCTCTTCATTCCTTTGAAGCAGATGATGACATGAGTGTTTCCCTCCTTTGATGTAAACCAAAAACTTTTTCTTTGTTGTTGTTGTCGTTGTTGTTGTTGGTTAAAAGTTACTCCTAAATTGAAAATTACACTGATTAAGTATAGCTAGGGAAATTTCTAGAATCTAATGGTATTTTTGTCTCGACCCTTCATCCTATTTACGATAGATTAAGTATAGATATATGTAGTCATGATCATTTTACAGTTTCACAAATTATGAATATTGCACTATTGATCTTTCAAATTTACTTTACAATACTATCTTTCGTTAGCCTACTGATCTATATAGATCTATATAGTGATCTATATTGAGTTATTTATATATCAATACTTTTCTTTTTCTAAAATGACAGATATTACATATCTTCACTATATATACATTATGTTCGAAATAAGCAGACGTATTTGCTACGTATTTGTATTGAGTCTATCACCCGTGCCACCTCCTGTACCTCATAGTACTCTTTCAATAGAATGCCAATTTTACATTAACATTATTAATTTTAATAAAGCCAACTTGTCAAAATAATGTTATTGAAAATTTTACAGTATGAAACTTCAAAATAGTAATTATAGTAATATGTACATTTTTTGTATATAGATAAAATTTCCAAATTATTTATTATGGACAAATCTTTCAGATATGACGTCTAACATTAAAGTTATCATATTGACTTTTATTTTCACCACCCAACATCTAAATGGTAACCTTTTTATTTCGACCACTAAATTGATATCGTGATGGGGATTGTAACTTTTGAAATACCGTTTCCCGTCATAATATTTGCTGAATCCTCTAATCCTGGAAATTAAAAAAAATTATATCATGGTCACACAGGTTTTTAGATGTTCAAATACCGGAATACAAACAAAAAATAAGGCTAATCATCGTCACCGTTTAATTTTGAAAACCGTTTTCCCGTCACTTTTTCGTCAAATCCCGTATATTAAAAAGAGTTCATCCCGTCACTTCGTAAATGTACAAACCCCCTATAGCTATAATTGGTACTACCGAATTTTTCGGTTTTTGCCTCCTACCAAATATTTATATCTCCGCAAAAATTTTAGGGCGTTTAAAAAACCTTTCGCTTGCGAACACGAGACTTTCGTATCGTGCGTAACCCCTTTTACAATTGATTGTTAGAAGGGACTTCGTGTTCGAAGATATCGTGAACTTCTTTAGTGATAAAGAAGTCTTCGACTATAGATTTGAGGTTTCTTTTGATGGTGAGAATGCTGAGGGCAGGGGCGGATCCAGGATATTTGATGAGGGTATGAAAAAAATCCGATTTCCCGATTTTGAAGCGGAAATCCCGATTTTTTCCCGATTTTCGGGAAAAATCAGTAGGGGGTTTGGGGGGCGCTGTAAGCCCCCCAACGGGTCCAGGGCTGGCCCTGGTGGGGCTTCAGGGGGCGAAGCCCCCGAAAGCTGAGCCATTTTTCATGTATTGAACCTTAGAAATAGCCGAAAACAGTATACGAAAAAGCATTAATTTTAAATTAGATTGTTCTTTTTTAGGTAACGTTGATGTCCGAAAATTTTATGAATTGCAAAAAGACTAGTTGAAGAACGCAGAAACGATCAAGAATCTCAAGGAATTTTAGAAAGTTAACTTACACTGGAAGTGTTATCTTGCAACCCACAGAAAAAGAGAAATTAATAATTTGTATTTACAGACCAGCAGAATTACACTCCTTAAAATCAGGAAGGTGAAATAATTGGGATCGAAGTGAATTTATCATTTGAATTTTAAATATTATCATATTAGAAATGATTCTTGTATACGCTGTTAAAACAATGAAAAGTAAGTAATATTATATACAAGCTAACTAAATAATGTAAATTGTAAATCGTCTAAATGAAAGAAATATTCGAATTGATTAGCGAATCAAGACAACTCTAGATCTGTTCTTGTAGTCTATCCTTAGTTAGTAAGATAATTAAGCCAAAACTTCTTCCCCTTGTAAAGCTCGTGATTGAAAAATTTAAAAATATAAATCGAACAACTGTTGTTGTTGATGATGATTGTTGATGTCATGTCTTTTTTTCATGCATTGTGAGGGGATTATGAGTGATGAACTTGTGCTAAATAAATAAAACAATAAGAAGTTCGAATCCTGTATTTCGAAAGCTCAGAAATTTTGATTTCACGTTTGGATTTTTGACTATCATTTTACGCTTTAGCAGAGTGGAACGAAGGGCATTTTTGAGGTTAGGTAAAAGAAAAGAAAAAGTACTTGAGGTGTACAAACTGTTCTCAAATCAAAACAAATTCATGAAACTTTATACTCGCGAACTTTTTTCAAAAATAGTTGCATTGTTCAACTCCAGCATCTAAAGAGTAATGGCGCTATTTTCTAAGCCATTATACCCCACTAAAGTTAAAGACTAGGGCATTGTCTGAATTAACGAAGTATTTGTCACTCTTCAGCCATTTTTTGTGTAGAAATTTGAATATTCACCCCAACTTCGCAAAAGTTCATGCTCGCGAAAGTTTGTACGCCTAAAGTATACTCAAGTGACGAGTATGATTGATAAAAACAAACAATAATGTACAACGGTTTGGTTTAGAAAATTTTGTAAAATGAGATAATATCTCTGTCAGTCTCCTAAAATGTCAAGTAGTCTCATACGATGAGGATAGTTTTTCGCGAATTCATCAATAACATCTTCAGGGTTAAGTTCAATTTCACGATGGATGTAAACGAGTGCGAGTGATGTCAATCTATCCTGTAACATTCTAGATCGTAAATAGGTTTTCAATAGTCTTAAACGAGAAATCGATAGCTCACACGAGTTTGACGTGGCCGGAACAACAGCGATCAAACAAAGGATACGGTGTATGTTCGGAAACCATTTCTTGACGGAGTCGATGCTTTGTAAAGTTGCAACAATGGTATCTGGAAGAGCTGACTTTTCATTCTTATTCTGCTTCCAATAGTACTCCCATTGTTCCATTTCCATTTCGAGATTAATAGGCTCTGGCAGATCTTTTCGGTATTTATCAGCAAATGCTCAAACTTTACTTTTCCAAACTGAGGAATTTTTGGAACTGAGAATTGTTGTCGGTAACACATAGAACCCATCATGGTGGATACGATGCTCTTCACTAAAACGGGTTTCAAGCTCAGACTTTACTCGTTCTAACAGTGGAATGATAAGAGATAATTTGTAGTACTTTTTGATATCATCTGTTTCGTAATTCTCCCGAAAATTTGATTGTCCTGCAATCCTTTTCATAGAAGGTTTAACTCCAAACTGGGCGGCGAATTCAACGGCCTCATTGAACCATTCTTCATGCTTGGAATCGACGGCTTTTCGACATTGGCCCAATGTACCTATTACATTGTCAACAGATTTGTACACTTTCACAATATCCAACTTCTTCTTTTGGAGCTCTTCTGTCAAAGATAAAGTGTATGACATGACATAGCGAACGACAATCAAATGTAGGATAAACTGAAACGATTTCAGTGTCCAGTAAAGCCCCTGTGCAACGCTCCTAGCTTCCTTGTTGTAGGAACCATCATGGTTGTCAGCGATCAGGTCAAGGGTAATGAGAATTGGCTTCATCATTTCATGCACACGTTCCAACCCATCGATTCGTCTCAGCCATCTTGTTTTGCAGACATCTATGAGCGTATCCCTCCTGTCTGATGGCATGAGAGCTGCGATTTGTTGCTTCAGCAATTCGGTTTTTTTGGGTGAAAAATGAAATACTTCACTGCATTTTCGGATAGAATCCATCATATTTCTGACTCCACGAACATTGGTCGAAGAAGCAACAGCCAGATTGAGCCTGTGAGAAGCACAATGGAAGTATAATGCTAATGGGTAGAGAGACTTTATTCTAGCACTCACACCAGATTTTGCACCAGACATGTTACCAGCACCATCGAAGGACTGACCACGTAACTTATTCATATCAGCAGACATTGATTTCAAGGCTTCAGTGATTCTGTTTGCCAGATACTCAGCCTTTGTTGATGTACAATCAAGGAAATCGATGAACTCTTCGCGGACTTCACTATGTTCATCAACGAAGCGAATAACTAAAGCCATTTGCTCCGTGTTGCTTGTATCCGAAGCTTCGTCGGCCATGACTGCAAAAATGGTGCTTCTTTAATTTCAGCTGCGAGGGTTTTTCGGACGATGTTACCAGCAGATACGATAATTTCGTTTTGAATAGTTTTTGAACGATAAGAAGCATTCTTGGGACAAGTTTTGAGGTGCGATTCTAGAACTTTATCTCCACTATCAATTCGAAACTTCAGGAGTTCTTGGAAATTTCCAGGGTTGTTGGTTTTATCATTTAGATGTTTTCCGTCGTCTCTATGACCTCTAAATGCAATATTTTGTCGTGCACAAAACAAAGCAGTTTTCACGATAGGTACTAGCTTTTCCCTGTTTTGAGCAATTTGGTTTGAGACTTGCTTGTTAAGTAGCGTATCGATAGGTTGCTGCTCATTTGATTGTTGGCTCATTAGACTCTGCATTATCGAAGTTGAAGCTTTATGGACAGGGCTTTTTGATTGGTGGTCTTTAAATTTGGTATTCATAGCATTCCACCGAGTGAGTGGTTCAGTGAACAATAACTTCAAAAATTTTCGATTGATCCTTTCTACCAAACAAGACGCAAGGCAAACAGTAAACACCATTGTGATGGGCAGAATAAGCAAGCCATTTAACATATTTCGAAGATTTAGGATCGAGATAAGTGTAACTGAAACGCCATCGCCTTCCAAACTTAGAGTCGAAAGGAAACTCATAATTAGAAGGTGGTTTCCACACGGTTTCGAGGAATGACAACTTTTGATTTTCACTCATTCTGTCTACCCTTTGAAAAACAATGCCAATATCATTGGGATTGCACTCGATAGCTGGCTTGGCAGGTTGGATCCTATTTGATGATTCGGACTGGCTGCTTTCGGTGGGCCGAGCTTGGTTGAATTTCGTTAGAATGGAGTGATTAGTTTTTGAGACGGTGCCTTGATCACTTGTCGGTAACTCCAGGCTGTTTGATGACTCCGGGATGGGTTGGCTGGGTTTACATTGGGTGGGCGGTTTAGTTTTCAATAAACTGGTTCCTAGTTCTTGGTTTGATAGGTCGATTTTAGATAGACAAGCACTTGATGCTATGCTAGACACGTTGGCTTTGGATATGGTAGGACTTGTGCTTTGACTCAGCTGATCCATTTTTGATAGGGTGGTAGTTGCTGTTTGGTTTGGCTGGTTGGTTTTCAATACGGTGGTGTCTGTCACTTTACTTGGCTGGTTGGTTTTTAATAGAGTAGTGAGTGTCGCTTGCCTCGATAGGCTGTTGCTGGTTGGTCGATTACTGGTGCTTGTTGGAGTGAACGGTTGTTTATTTGAGGGATTTGACTTAGCTTTCTTCTCTGGGATAGAAAAGTTAATGGTTGATTGTTTCTTTCTTTTCCTAGATTCATCAGTGTCGATCTTGATTGACTGACTAAGCGCTGTAATTTTTTTTTAAACAGGCAAAATATAATTTATTCTTTAATATATACTGTAGGATATACTGTTAAATTTCACAATGGTTTTGGAAAAATTTTGAAAATATTTGATGAAAACCACCTAACAAAATTCGTTATATGTTATATTCAATAAATTCAAATAGAACATAAATGTTCACAGTCGCTTGAACTTTTGGAGAGTGAAGGAAGGTTATCTTTGCTCCATGGAGTTCGACTGCCCCGGAGGCACAAGAGAACTGAACTCAAAAGAGCAAAGACCACCTTTCTTCTAACCCAAGTTGTTGTGACTGACAAAGGTTCATCTCGTTTTTCGGATAAAAGTTCACTGAGTCTTTTATAGAAGCACTTAGTCTCTCTGCCCATGCCGCCCATAGCGGTAAAAACAATAGGAGTGAATGAGCCGTGCTCAATTTGTAAAATTCTCGAATTGTATACGCGCTTCTTTTCTTTCTCGTTCGAGTCACATGCTTTGGAAATAGTGGAATTCGAGAACCGTTTGGCAATTGGGTTGAAAACCCTTACGTCAAAAATGCCTTCTGTCCTGGAATCCAAAATCCCCTAGCAGCGATATCGAGACGAGCGTTGTCTTGAATGTTAGTTGACTTTAATCGAAACTCTCTCCTGACAAGGGGGTCAAAACTGGTTCGACCTTAACGTCTTTACAAACTTGTGCCAAGAGAGTTGCCGTGGTGTCGCGGATTGAGTTGTGTCTCTGTGTGATAAATCCACCTTTTTTGCACGATAGCGCGTGGTCCAAGTTGAATTGTACACCACATACACAAGTGGTTGGTAGACGACTGAGTTGATGACCATATCGTATCTTAATCAAGTCCCAGAATGATTGTTTGTCGATCTGGAAACCTTCATCTCTGATCGGGAGTGTCGATAGCCAGAGGGATGCTCCAGGCTCTTGATTGATTTCGATCAGTTTCTTCAACTCGTCAGATGATTGGCTTTTGATGGTGTCTAGCTGTTGACGGTTTATTTGATTTCGTTGTTTCTTGAAAGATGACTTCAGTTTTTTGATCTCGTCATTGTCGATATCGTTCAGATGGTTTTGTGTTTTGATGTTAGTCTGGAGCTGTTGCGTGAGCGCTTGTGAGTTGGAGAACTCTTGTTTCGAAAGGTCGCTGAATTTCGGGATACCTAGACCACCGAGACTTGGTGGTAAGACGAATAGCTCACGTTCGAGTAGATTTGGTTGAATTCCTCCCGTTACAGCTGGGATGAATTTGGTGGTAACAATTTCGTCCAGTCTTTTGAGTTGTTCTTGGATGTTAGGAATCGTCCTCAGGGTGAAGCTTAGCTTGTGCTTGTACCCTGATGTGAAGCATGTGTAAGCCTCTTGTGGAGCAATCTTTGCAATCTCCGAAAGAGTCTCGATCTCTCTAATCCAGGTGTCGACTTTTTCGTTGACGAATTCTTTGCGGTGATTTTCTGAACCAATGGCTGCCCCGAGGTGTTTCTTTCCCTCGGTGGTGATTTGAATGTCGGTGCCTTTGAAGATCTGTTCGGCTTTTTCGAGATGTTCTGGCTTGACAATGATCCAGGTCTTTTCTGCTCGTTGCAAGTAGCCGTATTTGGGTCCCCAATGAACGATGGTGTCCCACATTCGTTTGAGTCCTCGAAGGGTGCCTCCTCCGAAGACATCGTCGGCATACCCAGCTGCTTTCGTCTCACTGTTGTGGTCGCGAAGCTCTCCAACCGTATGTAGGATGAGTGGGATTGTTGCGATTGCGTATATTAAGCCGGCTATAGGGTCGCCTTGAGTGGTACCTTCTGAAGACGGGATTTCTAGTCCCCCAATGACGAAGAGACGGGATGGTGAACTGTAGCAGTTTATGGTGAACGTAGCAATGGATGGGCAAACGATCTTGACGTTGTGAAGAAATGCTTCTCTATTGACTGAGTTGAATGCGTTTGAGGCGTCTACCAGCATTACGGCTTCACATTCGTCTTGTTGGAAGATTTCTCTTAGAGCGTGTATGGCGGCTTCGCAACCTGCATCTTGTCCGGCACATACTTGTAATGAACCAATTGAATCAGTGATGTCTTGTTTGAGGAGCCTTGCTACGGTCTTACCAACAATTCTACGTAACGTTTCACCAATTCCGATTGGACGTAAGCCAGGATTTTTGTTGAGTGGGATAAGGCGGCTTGCAAGGAAGGCTTCTAGTGATAAGTTATTTTCGATGTTGGTACACAGGTGTTTTGTCATTTTTGCGAGTGATGCACATAGGTCGTTTGATTCAGTTTTGAAATTGTTCGAGCAAAGGATACGCCTCCAACTATCACCATCAAGTCCTGAGGGGCCGGCTCCTCCTTTCGTCCTCAATGCTGACTGTCGGATCATTTCGCCGTCAATATCGTCAAATCTGACCGGGTGAAGTTTGATTGGTGAGTCATTGAGGAGAATTTCTGGGTCGGCTGGCTGGGATAATGGATGCTTTTGCTTTAGTGTGTTTAGCGTATCAGAATCGAGGGGAAGGATTCCATTGCTCATGTTCTTGCTTAACAGCTTTATTGCTTTAATTCCCTAACCTACCCCCCCCCCTTGGCCGCCGCCCACCACGCCCTTCCTAAATCGGGCGGCGCCGTAAAGAAAGAAGAGACTCTAAGCTATCCAACGAGCTATATAGGAGCTTCTAATTCCTTCTAGATCAGGAGATATAAGCCCTTAAAGTTTGAACTAGCGATTTTTTAAAAAAAACTTAGAAAAAAGTTAGGTAATAGACGTCAATGAAGTCAGATAATTTGTGTCAGTGGTGCAGAAAACAAAGTGGTTGGGCTTGGTATAGTCAGCTTTCGTATTGCACCACAGGATTTGTATTGTGTTTGTGTTCTTTTTACCAATAGTACGAGTGTATATTTGAGATAGATTGGAGTCCCTGGAGTATATATTGAGTTGATACTACATCCTATGACTTTGCTCAAAGCGTAAATTGAAGCCATTGACGAGAAGGTACCAGGTTTTGTGACGAGTTTTGCTTCCTTTGCAAAGACATTAAGCCATTCTGGGTTATTCTCTTTCTCACTAATTGTGTCAAAATGGAGCAGCATGGTTATAAAGTCTGCATCCGTTTTAAATTTCTGTCGGAAATCTTTTGCCAACAGCAAAAATGTTTGTAAATGTTTATCATAGTTGACAAATATTTCAATGGCAGTAAGCAGTCTCAAAACCAAATTTAATGCTTCATCTCCATGCAAGCTAAGCGATACTGCATTGAACAAGCAGTTGCCATCAGGGGTTGTCCTGGAAGAAATAATAATAAATAATTAGGATTTATCTAAAATTCAGTTGATATTATTTTATTATATTTTATATATTTATTCAGTTGATTTATCCTAGCATCTTTGACTAGCATTTAAATTTTGTCACTAATGTGGCCTGTCTAAATTTTCAAATGGAAATAGCAGGGATAAAATGAACATACTCTTATTGTCTGTCACATGTCACGTCAAGTCATGTCACGTCAAGTCATGTCAAGTCAAGTCATGTCAAGTCAAGTCAAGTCATGTCAAGTCAAGTCAAGGTATGTCAGTAAATAGTCTAGAAAAAGTGATAATAAGAAAATAAATACAAGTTAGAAATTAAAGTGGAACACCCTCATCGACTGAGGTCAGAAGATTCAAGATTCTAATCTTACTTGAGTTATAAATTTTACGAAAAGGCATCCTTCATATAAACTTTTCCTTCTTCATGAGTTAAAAAAAACACAATAGTATGAAGTACTAAAACTGGTTTAAAGCAAAATACTTACCGTATAGCTTTGACAGGTTGTAATCCAGTTTGGAACAGATGCTTCAAATCGTTTGTTTGTATTACATTGGTTGCCACCTGGTCAATTGACACGGCTGTCAATATCTTTTTCTTTCTGGCTTTGGACAAAACATTCTCGTACCTAAAAATAAATTTAAAAATAAATCATACTAAAATCTTGAAATAGAGTGCATACAGAGCAGTTTTTTGTAGTTATTGATTATCTGACCAGAAAAGATAATTTTGCACCAAGGCTTTCCCACTCTATACAATCAATTTTATTTCTCCAATTGATAATCAATCGATAACCCATCGATTGGTTCTAATAATCCATACAGTAGGCGGTAACCGCTCAAACTGCCAAAATTGGAAAATAAATAAAATAGTCTTAAAAAATCTGAACCAGAAGTCCAATTGACATGAAATTTTGTAAAGTGGTTAAGTATTTGATAAAGAACAAGATTGCATAAAAAGATTTTCTTGAAAATGCCTTGGTCAGGTTTACAATTTTTGAGGGTACGCCGATAGCCGATTTTGCGTTTTTCCAATATTTGGCCACCATTTTGAAAAATATTGACTATTCAACAGGCTTATTTCATAGTCCAGCATTATCTCTTCATCATAAACTATTCAGCTTTTACATGCACGCTAAACTGTGCCAGTATAATCTATGATTTTATGTCGCCAAATGGTCTTCGTCTAGCATCACCAAGCAAACCGACTGGGAATGCCTTGTTGGGGACTTTAGGCGGTCCCACACGACACAATCAATAATTTTTTCCAATCGGTGACAAATCGATAACCAATCGATGGAATGGATTTTATTTCTAGAATTGATTTTAATAATCAAGCCTTCCAAAAATTAATATGGCGGCCATTGAAAAATTGTCCTATTTGCGCACCCGCCCGCATCATATTTTCCCCTGATTTTCTGATGCAGAGATACAGGAAAAAATCCGGAAAAAGCAAATTGTTCTTTTGACGTATAGGTAGCTTTTTTCTTGATCGCTCTGGCGGCCATCAGAAAATTGTTCTGTTCGTGTCACCACCTTCCCCCAACATACTACAGAAGCGATTAAAAAAAAAATTGGGAATTTTTCCGGGTCCTCAATATATAAATATAATTCCTGTGTGTGTATCAATCGGTCAACAATAATCCTTGATCTATACATCGATTGGTTATCGACTTTAGCATCAAAAATAAGTATTGTCAAGAAATAAAAGAAGCAGCATCGCTTGCATTAAAAAAGGAAAAACTTCAGATTTTTTGTGTGTGGAAAGTAAAAGTTTAAGTACATACCTTTCTTTCAAACGCAGAATCGAAGAACAGTTTGTGTTTTCATCTTCTATAAATACTTGTAAGCGGTGTAGATCAGTCTTGACATCTATGTCAGATGGTATATGTCTTTGAAGCTTTTTCTGTTTTTGCTTCTTTCCTGTAGTTGTTGTAGACATTCTTGATCAATCATTCGAGCACTGATTTCATGTGTTTTCATGTAAGCGTTTCATTTAAAACTTTCCAGGGAGCTAGTGCACTCAATCCTGCTACACGAAATTCTTCAGTATGAAAATCGTTTCATTCACTTCATAAAGGTTGCAATTCGTGAAAAGTATGCAAAATCAAGTTCACATATCACAAAAATAAACTCCTCCTTCTAAATGAATTCTGTTCAGTTTTAATGTCCGAGTCCTTAAACTGAGAAAAAGTCACGGCGGAGGAGAGCGAGCGGCTTAGAATTTGTAATCTTTAAAATCTTTGAAAGCAGATTTAGCGCTATATTATGCATGCGTCATAAGAAAGAAAGTCGCGCGCGGCAGCGCAAGGGTGACGCGCACGCGAATTAGCGCCCGAGTAAGTTAAGAACCCCTTTATTTATTTTTCATCAAATATTTTGACTATATGAAATCATAGCTTTCATACGGTCTTAATCCGCCCCTGGAGGGGGACGGTGTAGGTCGTGAAGCATTTGATATCTTCATCAATGAGCTATTGCTTAAAAACTTTGATGGGAGAGAACAATATCTTCCAGTTATGATGGCTGATGTAACATAAGATGATTATGAACATATTGGGTCGATAATTTTTCATTTCTTTTTTAATTTTGGGGTATTTCCATTTCAAATTGCTAGAGCTTCACTCACTCATGCACTTGGCAAACCTGTAAAGAATCAGCTATTAATGGAATCCTTCTTATTGAGTGTTTCCAAAAAAGACGCAACCTTTCTGTCCAATGCATACAGTGGAGCTTTCTTTGATAAAGCTGCTGCCATCGAGTCACTTTCTGTTTATGGTATCCGAAGACTACCAACAGTAGAAAACATTGAAGAACTTATTTTGAAGTCTGCTAATATGCATGTTATCAACAAACCAGCCTTTGCAATGTTACACATTGTGAAAGGTTTCAAAAATTTTTTTCTGACCTACCAGAGAATTGTATTGAAGCCATGTATGGCAATGCTTTACCTACCCCAAACACTGTGATGCAAGCCATTTCGTTTCCTGATCCAAAGGATGATGCAGAAGAAAGAGCCTTTGAGTACTTTAAAAGGCTCATAGATGAGGCAGACCAACCACTGTTGATAAAATTATTGCAGTTTACCACATCTTCATCTTACCTTTTGCCGGGTGCTAAAATGACAGTGTCATGCAAATCCATGAGCGAATTCGTGTCAAGGCCAACATCATACACATGTTTCAAAAAGATTTATATACCTAAAAACTTTTCGACCTATTTAGCATTTCAAAACAATGTTATTCGTCATTTGTACCAACCAGAATACAAAATGGGTGACTATTTCGAGTAACATTTGACAGATTTTCCACGCCTTTCATGGCTTAACTTTACATTCACATTTTGTTGGTCATAACGTCTTTTGTTTATTTTTTAAATTATTTTTTGAAAGGTTACCATTTTTAACATGTCACCTGTTTATATTTTTGAGTGTTTTTCCAAGTTTCCAAGTTAATGCTGTGCAACCAAACCACAAAAGAAAGGATCAGCAACGTTTAAACATCAGGCTTTCAAAATATTTTAATCTGATTTTTGTCCAGGTTCCTAATTTCATAGGTCACTTTGGACAAGCTTGTTATCTGACAAAAATTTTTTAAACCTTTTTTTGCATTTTGGTTTTACCTCATAATTGATTAATTGTGCAAACAGTTTTAAAAATAAGTTCAAAATCTCTGTGTTTTTGGGTATTTCTTTCTCTTTTGTTTATGAAAGATTAAAAAACAACATCCACAGAAAACATAAATGCCTAGATGTAATGAAGCTCATTGTTGTTATTTATTTTTATACTCTTTAGAACGAATTTTTATTTGAACCTTCCGATGTTGAACAAAGTAAGGGAAGACTTGTTTTTTATTTTTTCCAGATATTTTATGTTTGAAAAATATCGTAGTTGTTTTTCTTTTTTAAAAGTGTATGTATTTTGATATATTTTTCACCCTTCTTGGACTGCCCCAATTTTTCCACTGGCTAGAAAACTGTTTGACTTTGAAATGAAAAAAGAATTTATTATTTAAATTTATAACAATTCCTGAATTTCTTTGAATTTTTCACGTATATTGAGATTAAATGTTCTTTTTCTTGTCAATTTCAAGATGAGCAGTCTTATATGAAGTGGTTTTGACACAAATTTTGTTAATTGGTTGCGTATGTTTCTTTTTGTTAGATTTTATTAGTTCTGTTATTCTTGATAATTTCATTCTACAAAAGGTCTGGTCTGGAGAAGGGATGTTTTCAGAGAGATTTATTGTTTTCCATATAGTTTTATTTATTTTAAAAGATAAATATCTTGATATATTTCTGGATGTTATTTATATAATATATTTACAAATTTTATGAGATGTTTATTTTAGAAGTATTTAAATCTAGATCTTTAAGTTATGTTTTAAGGAATTTTTAAATAGTCAGAAAACGTGACTTGATTTGGATTAGGCCCAGTTTTTTATAATTGCGGATTCTAAAGGTTAAGCCTTCCTCTAGAAATTTCTGACTTCAATCCTAGGCATGCTTAATACTAATCTGATTGAAAAAAGGTCAGTATCAAAACTACGCTATCTGGAGATGGAAACACTTGCAATTTTGATTCTTTTGAAACGATTACTTTGGCTTCCAAATTTATGTGGCCGATACTGAGTCAAAAAATCTGCCAAATTAAGTTCCAGCTAAATTTAATTTTTGCCGCCATCAGCCAAATCAAATTCCCGCCAAATGTAAATTTTTTTAAACTCGATTTTTCACTATCTTGGTCATAAAAGGAGGGTATTTTCACCTTGATTTTGAACCTTGAAACCCATCATCCGCCAAATTAAATTCCTGCTAAAATTTCTTCCTTTAAGGTAATGAAATTTTTTGTTGTACATACAAGTCAAATACCTATTTTAGGTATTTTTTTATTCCTTTATTTACTAATTTCTGTATTTTTTGTGAAGATTTGTAAAATTAGGTTTTTATAGTTAACAATATTTTTAACAATATTTTAACTTCAGCCTTTTTATATAGACGAAAGTCCTTATCCTTTTGAGACTTCTTTTTTGTTCATATTTTACAGCAGTATATATTATGCATTTGTTAATTTGATTATGTATTTTTGTCGTTAGCATAATAATATCGGGCACTTAGTTTTCCCTTTTGTCGAGGCTTCCTAATAGCCAAGGGAAATTGTGCATTTTTGAGTAGAAATTATGGAATTTGGTGCAGTGGTACTTTAGTGGGTTAGGTTCCACTTCTGGAACATTTGTTTGTGTATTTTACAAATCCCTCCGAGGCAAGAAAAAATATGTTTGTCTTCAAAACATGTCATATTATATACCGCTGTAAAGGTTTTTTCACGCTGATTCTAAAAAAACATCACAACTTGCATCTGGGTCGAAGTTATGGGCCAGGAGTCATTCTGGTCCCTAGATTTCTCCCGTCTCCCTTATCTCAGACCCAACCCATTTCAAGATATGTGATGCCTTTTAGAATCAGTGTGAAAATCCTTTCCAATGGAACATAATATTTCCAAATAGGCCATTGATGATGTCACAAGACTTAGATGAAGTTTGGGATCTGGTGCTGGTACGCACTGGGTTGGCCAAAATACTAAAAATTTATGAAATTTGAAATACTCACTTTTCTGCCTTTTTTGACCTATTTCAAACATTTTTCTTGCGGTTGCAGCACAGATACCTGGTCTAAAACATTCTTCTTGCCAGATTTTGTCACCTTGGGCATTTCGGGGGCATGCACCGGGTTGTCCATAGCGCTAAAATTTTGCCGAAATTGCGAAAATAAGCAAATTTAGCCCTGCAATAATGCTTTTAATTTCTGATCCTAGGGAAGATTCTGTGTCTTGATTTTCATTTGAATGATTGAAGTTTCTCAATGCCGCTAAATTCAAGAATGTTAGCGAGGAAAACTTTACACATCACTTTTTAGAAGACATGATTCAGAGTTTGAATACATTTATTCTAGCTTGAATATCTTTAAGAAATCCTATGTCAACAGTTGCTTCTTTTCGCTTAAAACTTGTGTGCGATTTTCGTTTTGTAATGTTTTGAATTTTTAGTTTTATCTTTAGAAAAGAACTTGCTATTACCTTGATTCCTTTTCATTGAACATTTAATCAATAGATTTTGCCAAGAAATTAACTGGAAAAGAACTCGTCATTTTGATGAGTAAAGGTTTCGTGTAAAACCTGTATTCAAAAATGTTGCCACATCTCTAGTTGAGTTTTGGGTCAAACACTTTAATTGTTGTTTTATAGGAGGGATGCCCAATGTTTTAACTCTTGGTAACAATTTTTCAAATCTATCAATAGGATGTTTTTTGCTATCCAAATCCCAAATCAATCAAAGATTTTACTCTCGAGTTGACTAAGGACGTGATTTTTCGAAAAATCTTGTTTTCTCCGCGGGCGAGGGTAAATAGAGCCTTGTTTCATTTTTTCTCTTTTTCTGCCGTGTTAACTAGCTTTTTAAGATTCGAATGTTTATCATCGAACACACGCGCGTGACTCTTTTTCGTTTTATTCGATTTTGATTTGGTATGTGTGACCAATCTGCACGGTCTTGGAAATATTTTGTATGGAAATTACTGCATTTTTTCAACAACGCAAAGGAGGGGTGGGAGACTTTTCTTAGCAGGTCACTCAAAGTTTCTTTGTTTAAAAGATGCCTTTGTATTTAATCGAAATTATGGTTTATCATTCAATGTATGGGTATGTTATTCACCTTAATAAACCAAGAGCATTTCTGCTGCAAGATTTCATTCAAAATATATCTCAATGATGAGAAAGAGAATGACTTCCTCAGTTTTCTGCGTTCAAATTTTTGTTATTTGTTTACTTTAAGTCGGTGTTTTTTGCACTTTAGGCAAAAACGTTACATTAAATTTTCTAATAAACGGTTTTTCTTGAAGAAAATGAATTTGAAAGAGCATTTTGGTATGAAATCTTCCAAAAAGGTGTAACACACGAGCTTAGAATTTTTGGTTTGGGTCCCAGGGGCGAAGAAGGATCCAATATTCGAAAATGTTAGATTTTAAGAATTTTGGAATTATGAGAGTTAAGTAGCTCTTGGATTGATTCTGATGGTCTGAACTTGTTACATGATCTCGGGTAAGTTATGGCATGTCTTAAAATTACCATAATTTTTAGATCGCATTAGCTGACAGAAAACGACCAAACAAATGACTGAACATGAAGGGTTCTATGATGTAGTTTCTAACCTGATGTGTAACCTAATTGTTTTTCCGCTGATTTTCGTGAAAAACCGCAAAAACTGATTATTACGTCATAATCGATGACGTCAAAGGATTGTTTATCCAATTGTCTTCAAACTTTCACCAAAGATGTATCTCACTAAAGTCGATCATTTGAAAAAAAATAATTTTTCGAAATTTTGATTACGTCAGCGAAAAATACGATTTTTTGTTTTTTTGCTAACTTCTGCTGACGTCATCAAAATTTTGAAAAAATTTATTTTTTTAAATGGTCCACTTCAGTGAGATACATCTGTCCTGTCCGCACGGGTAGCTTGTCTACCATCTTTGTTTTGATCAGTCGGTCGTCGGCAACTTTGTGAACGTTGATATCGGCGCCGTAATTTTATATCGGTGGCTTTTTGACTTACAGCAATAGCACCATGAAAGCCTAATGGCTGACTACTGTTTTCATTCATTTTAATCCAGCTAGTACTTGCCAATCAAGTCAAGTTAGAACATAACATATGGCGACATTTAAAAGATTTAAAAATACTCCACTGCCACAACAGTATCAATAGTTAATGATGAAATTATGGTCCTCTTTGTAAAAGCGTCGTTTTAAAGCTTATACTTGCAAAATAGTCCTTTCAAACCTAGACTTCAGCAGTTCTGATTTTGAGAACCTTACCGTAGGATCACATAAGATTCCTATTCCTGCTTTAACATTCCACTTGCCATAACAGATGATAGTTAGTTCCGACTAGTTGAAAACAATGAAACAAGTTGGCCGATTATAAAAATAATCAAAACATTACTTCTTTTTTGCGTTTTATGATTTGCCAGCTTGGATTAATTCACTTTTTTCTGCCGGTATGCCCAGGAAAACTAGCGAAATGATCCCGGAAAAGCGCCAGTAATGCTAGAGCGGGAATCTTATCTGATCCTACGGTAATCCTGGAAACGGCTATCTGAAATTTATCTACGTTCATTATTACGTTTTTTGAAACTTTAGCGTTGTATTTGTTCTTGTACATCTATAATATTGTATGACCTTTCTAGCTTTGAAACACATTTTGTGGAAGTAGAGAGGGATGATTTTGAATAATATCAAAGATGTTTACTTTGTAATTTCATAACTCTCGTCGTCGATTATTTTGGTCGGTTTTCCAGGTATTAAGGTTTAATGTTTATGCAATGCTGTAGTTTTTTAGCCTGGAAATGTTGATATCATGTTATACTTTACGAAAAACGCGAAAAACGTGTATAAAGAGTAGGTTTTTAACATAGAACCTGACAGGGTAGTTTTTTCATAGTAGAATCTGACAGGGTATAGGTTTTTCACAGTAGAATCTGACAGGAAGGTTTTTCATCGAATTTTTCTTCTGACAGGGTCTATTTTTCATCAAATTCATTTTTGACAGGATCAACTTTTGAAACTCCAGATAAATATTTTGATAAATTTTTTGAAGACTAAACTTCTATTAAATTATCTGTCAATTTTCAGTCTGAAAACTAACAAAAGCATCCCCTTTCTTGGTCTAATCTGTAAAATTTAAGATTTTAGGGGTGGTGTCCCTATTTTTTACAGGAAAAATGAAGTAGTACCCAGTACTAAATATGGGTGGGTGGTACTAATAGAAAATTGAGTAAAGAATCATGTTAGTGCCCAATGGGTTAGTACCTTGCCTCGGTGCCCTCTTTTCCCACCCCTTTTGGAAAACTTTCTGAACCCCCCCCCCCCAGCAGAAAGGTGGTGGGGAATACTACATATGTAATCATTCTTTTTCTTTGGATTGTTACCCGAAAATACTTGTTAATCCCCTAAACAATACACAGTTTAAGAGTGTCGACTGCGCACATGTATGAACAGTTTTCCATTGTTTTGATTTTGGCAACCACGGGAAACTTCACTCTCCCCCGTAAAAAATGGTAGATAAACATCCAGTTCCCATAAGAAAACCCAGCAGAGAAATGGTGGGTAAAGAACTCCTTTTAATCATAACTTCTTTTCCTTCAGATGAATGTTTGTGAAACTTTCAGGAGAGATACATAAAATTGTCATTAATATCATGTTCAAATATCTAAAACATTCTCTTGAAAGGAAAGAAAAAATGGCAATGTTTACATTTCTCTAACCTTCCACAGTACTAAAGTGAACATTTTTACCTACCGCCTCTATGGTGGAGATGGCGAGACTGTTAAACGGTGTATTGTGTGTGATATTATGTTATAATTATTGAACAATATAATAACACAATACACGTTTTTTTTATTTATAAGCATAACGTTTATAAGCATAACAATGGTGGAATATCACAGGAATATCACCCCTACAGTGCATTTTGGAATGCTGAAAACCCCCTACCTTTGAGCGCGGCCCATGGCGTAGGCCAGATCATATATGTGCCCCCGCGTTCACATAGCAACTGCATGACCCCCTAACCTAATGTAAGGGCAATAATTTGAAATACCTCATAAAATTTTACTTCAAGGCACAAAAGTCTGTTTGTTTCTTCATTATCCACGAACATTTGTATCAACTCTTCTAAAGCAGTTTCAAATAGATTATTTCTGTTCACTAAAATGTAACTTGTTTCTCCTTGGATTGCGGTGTCGGCTGCTGGAATTTCCAATGCCCTTCCTCTGATTAACTGTTTCTGTAAAGCTCTCAAAAGTTTCACTGGATTTTATTTCATAAAATCTCCGTCAATGTAATATTGGTTACTTCCAACCTAACCGACTCGGTACGACTGGAACCTAGTCTAACGGCTTAGTCCCTAGTCTAACGACCTCTTTCAATTCAGATCGCGAAGCGACAGGACCTTTCTTCAGAAAATTTACAATCTTTTTAAACATTTTCTGAATCCTGTTGCATCTTTTCAATAAATGGCTGACGACCAAGAAAATACTAATCCAATGGAAATAGTACAACCCTCAGACACTGAAAGAGGGGAATTTTCTGGAGAAATCGACCGAAACAAAAGAAAGAAGTCGAAAAAGTCGTCTGCCAAGAAACGAAAACATAAGAGAAGAAGATTATCTTCAAGCTCCAGCTCCTCGTGCAGCTCTTCATCTAGTTCCTCATCAGACTCGGAGGATGTCTCATCTGTTGAAGGAAGGGCACCAGAAAGGTTCAAGGTTGTCCCCGAAGAAGAAAAGAATAAATACGAACTTCCTAAAAGCTTGGCTGAATACGTAAATGAACAATTTGAAACGTATATCCCTGAGAAAGATTTAAAGTCTGCCATCTTGCTTGAAAATCCAGTGCCAAACAATGTTGACACTGTCAAGAAACTGGATGACTTTGCTAAGAGTATGTTGAAACAAGAGAAGAACAACAGACTTGCCAACGAAGCGATCAACGTGGATAGCGTTCTTGAGAAAATCCAAGGAAAAATCCGTGACGTAATGGGGCCTCTTTCAAGACTTTGGCTGTTGATTGAAGGTGCCTTAGACACATCACCAGATGGTGATGATGCAACTGTTTCCACTGAGAAGCTTCAGGAGCTAATTCAGCAAACTGTGATGATGTTGGGTCAAAGCAGTAACACAGTAGTCTACCATAGACGCTTTAACTTGTTGCAAAATCTTACCCAATCAGCTTCTCAATCAAGGTCAAGTTGAACATTTACAAGAATTTTTGTCATTGGATTGGACGTTAACTATTCAAACAAAAACGTTCATTATATTTTTCTAAAGAACGCGTCATCTCTATTGTTTTGAATAACCAATTATATGAGCATCTTGTAAAAACTTCAATACAACTGTCTCAATCGAAAGAACTCTTGAAAGAAAAAGCTGAACTTTTACAAAAGCATGATTCACAGCTAATGGGTAAAAAGTTTCGTAAACACATCATCGAAGTGACCAAAGCCAAAAACACTGCCATCGAAGCCTTCTCGAAAAACAAGCGCCATCGTAAATCGAGATTTCCAGGAGCCTCGCAGTCTTTTGATCAACAACAAGGGAGGAGTGCTGTGGGGCGAAGAGTCCTCCTCACCCGAGATTCGAATTACTCATCAAATTCAAGATGGTAGAGAAATGGTTGCAACACAAACCAATTCAACAACAACAATAACTACAACCAGAAGAGTAGATGGCACAAGAAACATGGAAATTTGGTAAGTTTCACACCATATCACCCCAAGATTGCTCCAAAGGCTGCTCTAGTTCTGGAGAAAGATCTCAAACTAGTTCATCCTCTTGTTCGAGAGTTATTCTCAGAATAAGAAATAAATCCAAATCTTCCTATTGCGGCAAGGTTAAGATACTTCATAAAAAACTGGGAGGTTATAACAAAAGATCCAAACATATTGTCCTTACTAAAGGGATACAAAATTCCACTGTTAAGCAAACCATCCCAGGCAAAAAAACTCGGAAATTAAGGATGAACAGTCAAGAAAAAGAACTAGTCAGAGCAGAAATTGTAGCAATGCTGGGAAAGAATGCAATTTCAAAGGTTCCTCACTCACCAGACCAGTTTCTGAGCAATCTATTCCTGGTGGAGAAGAAAGGAGGTGGGCAAAGGCCTGTCATAAACCTGAAGGATCTAAACAACTTTGTCCCTTACGTTCATTTCAAAATGGAAGGCCTTCAATTGATTCCCCACATGTTACAGCAAGGGGACTTTCTATTGAAACTGGACCTCAAAGATGCCTACTTCAGTGTTCCTCTCCATCAGGAATCTCGTCAATATGTACGATTCGAATGGGAGGGATGCCTTTATCAATTTGTTTGCCTATGCTTTGGTTTGGGACCGGCCCCCAGAATTTTTACCAAGATAATGAAAATACCCATGAGTATCCTTCGCAGACTGAACATTCAGATAATTATTTACATCGACGACATGTTAATAATTGCTCGTACAAGGGAGGAGGCATTGATAGCCAGAGACACAGTCATTTACCTCTTGCAACAGTTGGGGTTTCTTTTCAATCTGGAAAAATCTGTGCTGGCACCATGTCAAGTAATATAATTCTTGGGCTTAACAATAGACTCAATAGGAATGACTGTGTCTCTCCCACAAGAAAAGATTCTGAAAGTTCAGAAAGCATGCAAGGATATGTATCGAAAAAGAGTAACATCGATTTTAGAGTTAACAAAACTGTTGGGTTTATTGGCCTCAACCATTCAGGCAGTGCTACCAGCGAAATTGCAGTTCCGAAACCTGCAACAACTACAAATTCAGGCCTTAAAATTGATGAAATCTTTTCAGGCGGAGATCAAACTGACCCGCCTGGCCAGAAAGGAACTTCGATGGTGGATAGAAAATCTAAAACACTGCAACGGAAAATCTCTCATTCTGCAACAGAAAGGTCAAGTGCTGATTCAGACGGATGCCTCCAAAAAAGGGTGGGGAGCAGTATGCAAAGGGAATCGCACTGGAGGTCGGTGGTCAGCCAAGGAGAAAGAACTCCACATAAACATTCTAGAGCTGATAGCTGTGAAACTAGCCCTGCTTTCCTTTTTCAAGATAGAGAGACTGACATCTGTGCATCTCCAAATAGACAACAAAACAGCCTTGTCATACCTTCTGAAGATGGGAGGAACTGCCAGTATGATGATGAACAATCTCTCAAAAGAGATTTGGCAATTTCTATTCAGGGAGAACATAACTATTACAGCAGATTACCTTCCGAGTGTTCTAAATCAAATAGCAGACTGGGAGTCCAGAAATCACAGGGATTCATCAGACTGGAAACTATCCCCTCAAGTCTTCAGAAAAGTTGTTGGCCGATTTGGCCAACCAGCCATAGACCTATTTGCTTCCCGGCTTTGTCATCAGCTACAAAACTACCTCTCATGGAGACCAGATCCATTCAGCAAGGGAGTAGATGCATTACAACAACACAATTGGTCAATCCAATTGGGTCGAATATTGTACGCTTTTCCCCCTTTCTCGCTGCTGCCAAGAGTCCTAAGCAAGGTTTTGAGGGATCAGGTCCAAACAATGATCTTGATTGCTCCTGTGTGGCAATCACAAACATGGTATCCAAAACTTTTGCAACTGTCAGTTGCAAACCCACTGATTCTTCCTCAAGTCCCAAATCTTCTTTTGAACTCAAACAAGACCAAACATCCGTTAACAGAGAACAACTGTCTAAGGCTAGCGGCTTGGAAAATTTCAAGCAATCCCTTGTCCAGACAGGGATATCAGAGTCAGCTGCCAATCTTATCTCCAACTCGAGGAGGGCAGGTACGAATGCAAATTATGACTCATCCTGGGAGAAATTTGCTAGCTGGTGTTCTGGGAAACAGGTTGATCCGTTTCACTGTCCTTTAAGTGATGTTTTGGATTTTCTAGCTCACTTGTTTGATTCTGGACTGCAGTATCGAACTATAAATTTGTATCGATCGGCTATCTCAGCTTTTCACTCTCACATTGAGGGAAAACCAGTAGGACAGCACCCTCAAGTATGTCAACTATTGAAAGGAGTATTTGTAAAGAAGCCTCCTAAACCAAGATATGCTTTCACTGGGGATGTCCAAACTGTACTTGATTATATTAAATCCAGATGGGGTAGATCAGAAGATCTCTCAGATAAGGATCTCACTTACAAATTGGTTATCCTTTTAGCCTTGACATCATCATCTAGGGCCTGTACTATTCATTGCCTTAAGCTGGATTTTGAGTACCCAACTTATGTCAGGGTTCGATTCGACAAACTTCATAAAGGCTTGAAAACTAACAAAAGTTCTCCAGAGGTGAAATACTACAGCTTTGAGGGAGACTTAGAACTCTGTCCAGTTTCTACTTTAAATGTTTACAGGGAATGTTCAAAACCATGGAGGAACAATTCTAATCAATTATTTCTAAGTCATGTGAACCCTCATAAATGGGTTTCAAGTAGCACTATTTCCAGGTGGATTAAAGATGTTCTTAAGTTAGCAGGCATTAATACAGCAATTTTCAAAGGGCATTCAGCTCGTTCTGCCTCTTCCTCGAATGCGGGACTAGCTGGGGCTTCAGTCTCAGACATTCTTGAAATGGGGGCATGGTCAAATGAATCAACATGGCAAAGATTTTATAATAAGCCTATAATTACTGCTGAGGATACTTTCCAGCGTAGAGTATTGAGTAAAAGATCGGGTAAAAGGCTTTGAACAGAGGTCGTTAGACTAGGGACTAAGCCGTTAGACTAGGTTCCAGTCGTACCAAGTCGGTTAGGTTGGAAGTAACCAATATTACATTGACGGAGATTTTATGAAATAAAATTAGAGAATTACATAAAAGCGCGAAGCGCCTGAATTGTAATTCCGATTTTATGAATAAAATCGGAGGAGATGTAATATTGTCCACCCTCCCGCCCGATCAATTGTTGCAACTATTTTACGGATTGTTTTATTTCTTTTTCTTCAGGGTGATCTGTCGACACGGAAGACTTTTGTCACCGCAAGTGCATTGTTGAAACTGTGAAAGACAAATAACATCACATTAATTTACTTTTTGTCAATTCTTTCCTTTTTTCCCAAACCTAGTGTTAAGGATAAATATAACAAAGGAATACCGAAATCGTACCATTTCGAAAACCTCCGAAACAAAAAAATTCAGGTGAAGTTTCCCTTCCATTCAAATTAACTTAATTTTTGAAGTCCAAAGGAGGTTAATGGCGTTTCTTTTGTAGTTGAAACTTTTAAAAACATTCTGAACCACATAATACTTTAGATGTTCATTATAGTCGTTAGACTAGGTTCCAGTCATTCTCGCGGTTAGGTTGGAAGTAACCAATATTACATCTCCTCCGATTTTATTCATAAAATCGGAATTACAATTCAGGCGCTTCGCGCCTTTATGTAATTCTCTAATTAGTGGAGTTTGTTTTATTGAGCATGTCCTTTACTTCGTTGTCAATGTTCTCTACTAATGTGGCTGTAGAAGCTATGATAACTTTAGGCCCTTCAAAGGTTATATTGACGGCTGAATCATTTTGGTTTGACTCATTATGGTCATTTTCATCAGTTTTTCTGGCATTTTCTTCATCAGTTTTGCTGGCAGTTTCTTCGTCAGTTTTCCTGGCAGTTTCTTCATCGTCTTTATTACTTTCACTACCATCAGACTCAGTTATGTTAGCATTCTCATCAACACCATCATTTATATGATTACCATGTGGTGAGCACGAACGTAAATGCTGCCTCATTTGAGACAATAAAACTTATTTTTTGCATTTCAAACAAGTCTCCATCAATTGGCTTTCTTCTCTGTCAAGAGGAGTGGTGTCCAAATTATTTTGGATTGGCCTAATGTATACTTTTCATTGGGATGTTCCAAGGGATTCCTTAATGGCTTGTGCTGAAAGCTTACAATAATTTAATACCGTAAGGTATTTACTATATGTCTTTCAATTTAGGAAATATTTCCTTTATCTTTTCTAGCATGGTCTCCTCGGTATCCCCAAGATTGCATTTTAGTTTTTGGAAACCCAGCCAAGCATGCTGGAGCTTTTTTAAATTGAGCTGGGTGTCGTAGTAGTAAATTTACTGGCTAGGCAGTATAGGTGTATTGTACACGATCGTCCCTTGGAAATACTTCCACTATTCCTGTTGTTGATGCTGCTACTTCTGGTACTGGTGGCACATCACTAGTCGCTTTGGATTTTCTTTGCTTTCCTTTTGATCTACCTCTTCACAAATACCAAATAAATGATTACGTGTCCCTATTACTCTTTTCCTAGCATTTTCATGGGTTTCTTCCTGTTGTTGATGCTGCTACTTCTGGTACTGGTGGCACATCACTAGTCGCTTTGGATTTTCTTTGCTTTCCTTTTGATCTACCTCTTTCACAAATACCAAATAAATGATTACGTGTCCCTATTACTCTTTTCCTAGCATTTTCATGGGTTTCTTCTGAAATTGTTTGCTGCTTGCGACATGCTTCTTTTATTCTTATGCGATCAACAATCGTTTCAACTCCAAGCGTAGAAAAAGTTGAATCAGGAATACCAATGACAATGTCTGGTGTAATATTCTCATTATTGAAGGCTTCAGGGTATTTTTGAAGCCCCAAGTCTTGCAAAATCTTATCCATGCTACTTTTTTGGTCAGTAAAAAGTAAAATGGGTCTCGTGCGTCCGCTGCTTTGCTACCATTTTGAATGCGTCTTACACGCCTGATAATATTGGCGGCCAAGTACCACCAAGCACACGTCACCACTAAAATGGCTGACCTTTTCGGCGTAATGTTTTTCGACATAATGTTTTTCGACATAATGATTTTTCACATAACGATTTTTGACATAATGAAAATAGAAATAATGTTTTTCGACATAATGAAAATGCACATAACGATTTTCGACATAATGATATAATGGACATAACGATTTTCGACATACAGCACCTGACCCCGAGAATGTAGTAAACCCCGAGAATGTAGGTTTCTCATTTTTAAGCATGGTAGCCCTAACGATAGTGCAACTTCATAAAAAGTTGTTTCAGAGCATACTGTTACATATTACTGATTATTTCTAGACATAAAATTCTAACTTGAATTGATTTTTTCAGGCGAAAATCTGAATCGAAGTTGATTGGATACTACTCGAATTGAGACATTTTTTAAATAAATCCTCTCTAAATCGAAATTTATTGGAATTAAGTTATGATGATAGGGTATTTTCTTATTCCTAATGAACTAAGGAAATGTGGAAAATAGTCCATTTCAATATTTATTGTTCTAAGTTAGATATTTTAACGAAAATGTTTGACCTACCTTTTGGGGTTAGTTGACCTACAATTTGGGAGCCTTCATAACCAGACATAAAAAGTCTGTCAAATTATATAAAACTATTTTGTTGTACTTTCATAACATGAAAGCATTACCGGAGAGATGATTAATGTTGGCATTTTAAGCTTTTACGACGTGTCCCAGACCCGCTCGGACCCCAGCCCAATCAGAAAATTTGCCTAAGTTTGGAACAATAGAATTTCTATCCCCATTGGGAATTTAGGGGCTACGAGGCAGGGGTGTTGTTACATTATTCACATATTTTAACACAGAATCTTATACCTACAAAATAAAAACAACTTTCTTGTCTCTTCTTTTCGTCCTTTCTTTTACTTTTCATCATTTGTAGCACGATAAAATTAATATCTTTGTTAATTTTTTGTCAGAGTATATTTCTAAAGTATGAATTTCACTTAGAGAACAAAAATTTCCGATGAATACTGAAATTTCGCTCTCAGTAACCGAATCTTTTCACCTACATTCTGGGGGTTGAAAAGCGAAAAAATCCAATTTTCAGAATAACAAAAGCTCTTTAGAATATTGTTTTGGCATAAAATATTTCTAAAATTTCCTGTTATAATTAATTCAATCGAAAAAATATCAACATTTTACTATTACTAGATTTAAAGCCATAAAACCAAACCTACATTCTGGGGGCTATAACGAAAATGGGAGCCAACTTCAAGGACCAAAAAAATAGCCTATCTATCAAAAGTAATGAAACTAACCCCTGGGAAAGGATTTTGGGAGTTCAAAATTTCGTTTAAAACATTCAATATTTTTTTAAATGCAAATCTACATCTCTCAGGTCTGATTCAAATTTCACCTACATTCTCGGGGTCAGGTGCTGTAATGAAAATGGACATAATGAAAATGGACGTAACGTTTTTGTTTTTTTTTAACGTTTTTCGACATAACAATTATCGACATAATGAAAAGTGACATAATGAAAATGGACAAAATGTTTTTCGACATAATGAAAATAGACATAAAGTTTTTCCACAAAATGAAAATATTGGAAAATTTTCTAGATTTTAATAAACCGGGGGACCTAATTGCCGGGGGGTTGGAAATTGTACTTCTGAAACCCAAAAATAAGGTAAAAATAGACTAAAATCAGGCTATTTAGAGCAAAATAAGGGGCCTTCTGTTTGACAGCTGAAAATATTCTTAGAGATTAATAAACGGGGGGGTCCTAATAAGGTCCGGGGGGGGGGGGGAAAATTAACAAGCGGGGGGGGGGGGGGCGTTTATTTGGAAGCTAAGAGTATACAAACTGTAAATACAAAAACGTAAACACAAACAAGAGAACTTTCTGTAAATATCAAAAACCGTCATCACAACCAGACAAAACCCCACCAACCAAAATGTAGATAATGTAAATAATGAACCCATACCTATCCCACTGTTGATAGTATAAATAGTGAAGAAACCGTTTTGAACACTTTATTGGAAGCAGATGAACTGGAGCTAGTTAGAGAGGATGTTGTTTTCGAACCGAATTTAGAGTCATTTACCAGAGTAATCATTACAATCCATAATCAGACCGTAAACACCGTAAACGCTAATGAGTTCATCAAATCAGTCAATGATACCTATGAGATCATCGTACAATGGAGAAAGAATTTATTCAAACTTTCAACAGGGAAAGCCGGCAAGGAATTTATAACTGAATTGACAAGTTGGCTTGAAATTTACAACTCCAAAGTCAATTTACATTGTATAGCTATGAAAGTTTTCATGATTTTACCAGCTTTATTGCTACAGAAGCCATCTAAGGACAGTAAAGCTAGAGACCACTCAGCTAAACTAGATTGGTGGAAAAAAGGAAACTTCACAGACCTTCTCATTGAAGGGAAAAACATACAGAAAAAGCTTGTGGAATCAAAACATAAACCGACAACCGACAGTGCAAAAGCCTTTTCAAACCTTATGATGCAAGGGAAAGTAAATGCCCCCCTAAAAATGCTTGCAAAGGAGAAATCACGAAATGAACGAACGTGTCATGAATGATCTAAAAGCTAAACATCCTGAACCAGCAAAAGTATCAGACGAGACTTTGTTTCAAAGTCCTATCAACAGAGTTCTACCATCGTACTTTGATGATATTGATGAAAGCATGATTTTTAAGGCAATGACTTTAACAAAAGGAGCAGGAGGCCCCTCCCACATGGATGCTGACCTATACCACCATATCCTTACAAGTAAAAAGTTTAAAACGGAAAACAAAGAATTGAGAGAGCAAATTGCCAAACTCGCCAAACTGTTGGCCTCAGAACGTGTCGACCCATCCACACTTGAGACATGTTGCATGTCGCTTAATCCCTTTAGATAAAAACCCTTGTGTAAGACCCATAGGAGTAGGAGAGGGAAATGTATTGGATGGGTTCTGAAGAATGACATTCAAAACAGTGCTGGTCCGCTTCAAGTTGCAACAGGACTTCAATCCGGTGCGGAAGCAGCCATACATGCCATGAAGGAGATTTTCGACTCAGATGAGACCGAAGCTATAATCCTTGTTGATGCCTGTAATGCATTTAATTCACTAAATAGGAAAGCAGTATTGCATAATATCAGGATAATGTGTCCCCAATTCTCATTTATATTAACAAATACGCCCCTTTCTACAATGACGCCCTAAGCCGCAGTGGTTATAAGTCAAAAATTTAATATTGCAATCCAACTACAAAAAGTAAACGTGTACGAAAACGGAAAAATAATCTGGTTTAATCCCCCTTACAGCTTAAACGTAAAAACAAACGTAGCCAAGAAATGTTTAAGTATCGTCAACAAAAACTTCCCGAAAGAACGCAGACTATACAAACTCTTCAATAGAAACAATCTCAAAGTAAGCTACAGTTGTATGCCGAATGTTGCCACTATAATTTCCTCTCATAATAAGAATATTTTGTCTGAGGAAACCCCAGTTGATGAAAAATCCTGCAATTGTCGCAAGAAGAACTCTTGCCCACTTAACGATAAATTCTTAGAAAAACAAGTAATATACCAGTGTACCATAAAATCTCATAAGAATGAAGAAGGAGTCAACTACATTGGGCTAACGGAAAATTCTTTTAAAACACGTTGGTATCAACATAACTTCACGTTTCGTCACGAAGACAAGGCAAACTCAACAGAACTGTCAAAATACGTGTGGAGTCTCCAAAATCAAAACATCCTCTTCACGCTCCACTGGAAGATAATTGACCGAGCCCGCCCACACAACAATGGTGCTAAAGTTTGCAATTTATGTTTAACGGAAAAATACCATATCATTACGTCAAAACAAAAACTAATTAACAAGAGAACTGAACTGATTTCAACCTGCAGACACGTCAATAAATATCTATTAAAAAGCTTTAAAAAGGTCCCCCCGGATCCACCATAGCCTGGATATCCAAGCTCAAAATTTTAGAAAAAATAAGTTTTACCTCAGCCAGACAAAGTTCTAAAATTATAGAGCTTGGTTCACCTAGAAATCAGGTGAACCCCTGTTGACAGATTTTCCTGCATGAATCCCATGGCTGCAAATAAATATATGCACATAATGACATGCATAATTTCAAGATGGTACCCCAGCAGTGATAAATCAATTTAGAATGGCAGCCTTTACCATAAAATATAGACAGTGTGGTGGAAAGTCTGTTAGACAGAAAAAGAAAGTGCAAAGTGATTTTTGGAGAATTTTTTTTCTTTCAAAATCCAACCCAAAACAGCAATACAAAATTGGCAAACTAAAAAGAAGAATTGAAGCAAAATAAAGATATACCTTTAGTTCTTTACACGATGCAACCAAGTCATTAAGAAGATTAAAACAAGAATATCTAAGCAAGTAGATAATTGAAAAGAAAACAACCAGAACATCTAAAAATTCCCATGTTTTGATCTTCACACTTCTTCCCTACCATTATTGTTATTTTTATTTGGATGCGTGGTCAAACACCCAAGGGAGATAATTAGCTATTCTATTGTTATTTGCTTCGAAAAAGAAAAATCAGGGGGATTTGCAAAGCAGCGTACGCGCCTTGCTGATCGCCCGCGCGGTCCCATCCTTTAGGCGAACACTTCAAGTCGGCTCGCATAATTTCTTATACGCGCGCCACCATTCAGATCTCTGATTCGCTTGGAGCAACCAATCAGAATATCCGCATAATCATCCTCAGATGAGAATGCAGACGATCTAGGTAAACCAGACCGTAAACATAAGAAATATCAAAATCAAGAAAAAAGTTTACGGGCTGGATATCCAGGCTAGATCCACCATAGCACTTTATTTCACAATTATAAATTAATTTTTAATAGGCACGCATCATTTTTATCACCTTTTAACTTTTTATAATTTTTCAATGTTTTCAATGTTTTAACCTTTGTAGAAAAAGAGAAGTATGTTTTGATTTTATTCACATCTGACGATTGCTAGGAGAGCATGAAACTCGGAGTTATGTACAATTTTTAACTTGTCAAGGAAATATATTATTTAATGGAAGCTCTATCTTTGATTTTCTCTGGTATTGAGCACTTTACGTATTAAATTGTTCACCAAACAATTAATTGACATATTAACAAATCGACGGGTCCAAAATGCATAAAACATAATGCATATTGCATAATGCATAATATTTGAAAAATGTCAATTTTAGAGGCTATAATAAAGTGAATTTGAAAGATAATACTTTCAACAAAACAAAGAAAATAAAGGGTAGAAAGCTGTAAATTTGAATTTTGGATGATGAAGAAAATCCATGATCCACTGAAAATGCTTGTCGCCATTTTGATTTTCATAGTTGTATTTTACAGAACGTAGTATAGTGTAGAAAAAACACGAAAATATCTCCTCCGTAAATTACTTTTCTAACTCAGAGATCTTTTCAAACAACTGCTAATAAATTTCAACGGGTTTTCCTTCTTACAAAGGACAAAGCATTAACCATGTGAATGCTTTTTGTTATATAAGTCAATATAAATTAAAGAGCTTTATGCGAAAGCTAGATCAAAGAAAATAGACTTCGAATCTTTTTACAAGCGAATGTTTATGTGTTTACCTTTTTTTGAGAAAGAAGAAAGGGGGAACCCTTCTGATCTGTTGCATCTTCTTATTATTTATGCTGACGGAAAACCCTTTGTTGTTATGATTCGAATGTTTTTTCTTTCGTTCGAATTCGAAAAGTAAATATCATGTTTGGGGAAATCCCTCCGGAATCCCTCTAATTGGAATGTTTACTTAAGAAAGAGGTTTTCGCGGTTTTAGCCTCTACAAAGGAGAGTTTTAGAAAATATAAAATCGTTCTTTAAATTACACAATACTATTATGCATTATGCATTATGTTTTATGCATTATGTACCCGTCGATTACCAAATATGTATCGAATACCAGTTCACATGATCGTGCATGGAAGTAGAGATATTCTGTCAGTTGAGGGGACTACTCAAGGTGACAATCTTGCAATGTCTTTTTACGCCTTGGGTATTACTCCCATTATTGATTTTTTGAAAGACAAAGTAAAGTCTGTGAAAAATGTTTCTCTTGCAGATGATATTACAGGAGCTGGAAAATTGTCAGAGTATTGACCTACCAAACCCTGATACAGTGAAAAGGATTAAAAACGAAAAGAAGCGAGAGAAAGAACAGTTAATAAAAGACAAAGGAACAGCGATAGACCAGACCCTATCACCATCCATGAGAAAAGCTGTCGACGACACAAGATTACCAGGAGCATCATCATGGCTTACAGTTTTACCATTACAGGAATATGGTTTCGCTTTAAACAAAGGAGAATTCAGGGATGCAGTCAGACTGAGATATAACAGAGAACTGAAAGGACTACCCTCTAATTGTCCATGTGGTCAAAAGTTCGACCTCAACCACGCCCTCAACTGCAAAAAAGGAGGTTTGTCATTATCAGACACAAACAATATAAGGGATTTCGAAGCTAGCCTTTTATCAGAAGTACACCGAGACGTTGAGATTGAACCTCCGCTGCAACCCATCGATGGAGAGAGAGTAGGAGGACTGAATGGAGACAATGCAAGACCAGACGTGAGAGCTAGAGGGGTGTGGAGACGGTGGAGACCTGGACAAAACGCTTACTTTGATGTGAGAGTGACAAATACGAACAGTCAAAACCAGAGAGTGATGAACATTGAGCATGGTACTTTCACCCCATTAATTTTTTTCAGTGACGGGTGTGATGGCCAAAGAATGTTCAATTTATCACAAGCATCTTGCAGACAAGATAGCAAGAAAAACTGAAGAACAATATAGCATAGTGATTGGTGTTATTAGATGTAGACTCTCTTTCTTGATCCTGAGGGCGGCTTTCCTCTGTGTAAGGGGAAGCCGTACCAAAGGATCAAAGGAAACAAAAATCGATGATTTCTCTGTATTCATGAAATCTAACATGATTATTTAATTTTAAAACAAAACAAAACAAAAACTTTGTATTATTATTTGTTGTTTTTTATTCATGATAGCCAGTTAACTGGGGGATTTTCCAGAAAACATAAAGTTAAACCCGACTTACGGCGCCTACGGGTGATATGTCACATGTTCGACAACCCATTTGTTCGACAAGTCACTTGCTCGACAAATTCGTAAAATTGTCGAACAAGTGGGTTGTCGAACAAATTGGCGCCCACTTGATCGACAACCCACTTGATCGACAACCCACTTGTTCGACAATCTATAGTTGTTCGACACCCACTTGTTCGACATTAATTGTCGAACAAGTGGGCGTCGAACAAGTGATCGTTCACATAATCGACAGCCCAGTTGTTCGACAGTGTAGATGGTCGACAGTTTGTATATTACCCTGTACCAAAGTGTATTTCACTTAAAATCGTACCCTGTGGTTTGCCCTTATCTGGCTCCCAGATGCAGAAATTTTCTTCCGACACGGTAAAGCTCTGAAGGGAGGCCCGTATATTCGAGTTAGAAAAGTTCGGGTTAGCAATTTTCGAGTTAGCTAAATTATGACGTCATAAAAATGACGTATACTCAATTCTAACTGGATTTTTCTTTTTCTGGTAACCCAGCAACCTCTTTCCTGCGTATTATTAGCTTTTTATATGCTTACTGATAGCACACCCCCTTCTCACAGCCCCACTGGGAACCCCTCCCACTGGAAAAATTGTCCAAAATATCGTCCCGGTGGGAAATTAACCCGAATTTTTGTCCCATTGAAAATAATCAATAATGTCAGATCTTTGGTTTTATGACGTTTTTGTTTGAAGAAATTCCCCCACTGAGGTCCTATAAATTAACCTTTTTCCGTCCGTCCGTTCGTTCGTCCGTCTGCTGTTACCAGCTTTTCTCGAGATTGACTCATTAGTTTTTTCTGATTTTTGGCAAAAATATGCAAAATGGCAATGCCCAAAATGTGACAGAGCCCAATTTTCGGATGCCGGAGAAACCCGTTTTTTTTTTTGGCATTTCTCGAGATTTCATCATTATAGTTTTTTCTGATTTTTTGCACAAAGATGCGTATTAAGAATGCCAAAACAATGCCGAGTACTATTTTTTGAGAAAAACTTTTTTTCCCGGCCAAAAAATACGAACAAGATATGCCGGAAATCGCCGTTTTTACAGATTTTCATCTGCTTTTTTGCCTTATATTTTGTTGTTTTTTCACACAATAACTTATTTATAAACAATACCCACTATCAAGCATGGTTTCAATGTCAATAAATTGATTTTTGAAGCCAGAACTTTCTAAAAATTGCCGGAACTTTCTAAAAATTGCCGGAACAGCTGATTTTTGCCGGAAAAACGGTATTTCTTGAATTTCTCGAGCTGTACTTTATATTTTTTCATGAAATTTTGAACACTGATGCAAAATGGTAATATCTAAAATGTGACAAAGTCCGATTTTTTAAAAACATATTTTTTATCCGGCCGAAAATTCCGAAATATGCCAGAAAAAATCGTTTTTTGTTTTTTTGCATTTTTCCCTCCAGGTTTCATCATTATTAGTTTTTTCTGATTTTTTGCATGCACAAAGATGCGTATTAGCAATGTCCAAAACATGGCCGAGTCCAATTTTTGAAAAAAATATCTTTTGCGGTCGAAAATGCCGGAAATATGCCAGAAATCGCCATTTTTGCAGATTTTGATCAGACTTTTTCATTATATTTCATTGTTATTTTCATAGAAAATTATTATCAATGGCAATGCCTACCATCAAGCATGGTTCAATTGTCAATTAAACTGATTTTTGAAGCCGGAACTTTCTAAAAATTGCCGGAACAGCCGATTTTCACCGGAAAAACGGTATTTCTTGAATTTCTCGAGCTGTACTTTTACACTGGGAAAACCGAAATTTCCAGTTCATTGGAAATACCAAAAAATACCTAAAAATGTCTGGAAATCTCACTTTTTTTGGTATTTCCGAAGGTATGGAATGTCAAATTCTCAAAATTGGAAACGCCACTATGTGACATTCGCTAAATTCCCAGACTTTGAAATGTCAAATTTCCTGATCTTTTTTATGTTTTAAAATTCATCTTTTGGGGATTTCTTGAGGAATGGAAATGTCAAATTTCCCAAATTTGGAAACACCACTATGTGACATTCGCTAAATTCCCAGACTTTGAATGTCAAATTCCTGGATCTTTTTTTATGTTTTAAAATTCATCTTTTTGGGATTTCTTGAGGAATGGAAATGTCAAATTTTCCCAAATTTGGAAACGCCAATATGTGACATTGCTAAATTCCCATAACTTGGAAATTTCCTATTTCCTAGTATTCCTTATAATAAAAGTCATCTTTAATAGGTTTTAAAAAGCTTCAATTACTATGTGAGGAAATGACCATAAAATCTTCGTTAATCTAATCATTTTACCAACTTGACGCTACAAGGATAAAAAAATGGCAAACACACAAAAATAATACATAACATTAATTATTTATTTAACATGTTGCATTTCAAAGCACAAAGATAAAAAAAGCTATGATATGTTTATAAAAATCCATCAAATCCACCATCTCACCATCACTCTCAAATTCCTGTTGAGTCTAGTTAACCTTGCATACAGTATATGAAATTTTGTGTACAATAATCTGTTGAGTGTATCATTAAAACTGTGATTTCTGAGATTTCCGAGAATGTTTAGTTACCCATTTTACAAGTTTATGTCTGGGGCGAAGGAGATATGAGTTTTAATTAAGTTTTCAAGCCACTGATCTGAATGGTAAAGTCTGTCCATTCTGAAGCGTAATGTATCAATACTCTGCCCATTGGAAATCCAAAAGAATTCAATTAATTTACCGACCGACCTGCAACAATATTTTTTCGAGCAAAGGCTTCATTATTAAAAGTCTTGAAGGTACAGTAAATGATATTCCATGGTTGCGTTGTTTGTGACTGAATTTGTTTCCATTTTCAAGTATTGTTTTTTCTGAAGAAAATCAAAACATTAAATGATAAGAAAATATATAATTTTTACAAGTTAAAAATTCATAACCAACACAAACTTCATCTTACAAGAACTTTCGAGAAAAATAACGAATAAAAATCGAAATATTTCACATGTTCGCTCAAAAGTCACATGATGAATACTCACATATTAATTGGCTCAACACTATGTTTATTGATTTAAGATAATAAACCACATTTTTCTTTCTTCGCTCTCTTTTGTGAAAATAATAAACAAATCTAATATGCAATTACGTCATAGCAAAGATAGTTCAAAATAAAGTCTTAAGGAGAGCAATTACTTCCATATAAGGAATAATACAGGAAAGAAAACACTTTTATATGAATATATTTTATTCAACCTTCTTTGTTAGAAAAACTTTGAATTTTCGACCGTTTTTCACAAAATTTGCTGAGTCGTGACCAACATTTGAAAGAATCTTTTTCCATTTTTTTGATCTTAGGACTGCTCTGAAAAATTGGTGAAATTCATACCCTTTACTACATGTCATACAGTGTGCATTTTCCTCAATATTTCAACCCTTAAGAGCGAAAAATCTTTTTAAGAATCTCTGAAAATTCATCTTTAGTCTTTCTAGCTAGCGACTAAAAATTTGAAATTTCCTGAACTTTAAAAAGCGCTATAAAAATGTGAAATTTCGACGATTTTGAAAGATGTGAAAATATAAACTTTCAGATCTTTTGGTAAATTAAAAGTCAGATTTTTGAAAATTCAGGAAATACGACTATTTTTGTGAAAACTTCAGGAAATATGACATTTTGAAAAATTTGGGAAAGTGATCTTTCATGGTCTTTCTGACATTGCAAATTTCGGATATCTTAACATTGAAATTATGAGAAATGTCACTTTTTTTTTCTTTGGAAATCTTGGAAAGTTCATCTTTTAATGTTTCTACGACTCAGAAATCTCACATTTCCTGAACTAGAGAAAAACCATAAATGTTGAAATTTCGAATTTTGAAATATCTGAAAATATCAGCTTTCAGATCTTTTTGTAAATTAAAAGGTCAGATTTCGAAAATTCAGGAAATACGACTTTTTTTTATGGAAATTTCAGGAAATATGACATTTTCCAAATTTGGAAAATTCCTGAAGACAGCTTTTCACCCAGTGTTATTTTTTCACGAAATTGATGCATAATGGCAATATCCGGTATAAGATATTATAGAAGTCCCTGTGCGTAAAACATACTATATCATATGATGTATGATAGCGTTATATTGTAAAATAATATGACTAAATGAAAAGTTATTGCGTGTGGATTACGGTGTTACAATTCTATGATGTTACATACTATTTTTTGATGTTGCAAACTATTTTCTAAAAAAAACTTTTTGCGCAATCATGCAATTATTATTATAGCAAAATAAGAAAACCCAAATAGGAAAACTTTTTCTTTTTCTTGTCAACGGTCGCTGCAGCGAACGAAGCAAAGCGACCTTTCAAATCCGTGCCTTTCTGAAGTTGAGTCCAGTGCTTTAGCATGTTACAGTTTTGAAGAGATTGCACTGCAGTGTAATTCTGTAACGTCAGATCTTTTGTTTAGGATGCTTTGTTTTAATAAGTTTCCCCACTGAGGGGGAAACTTGCATCTATCAACACAACAGGATATTCTTATTCAATTAGATTAGACTAATGTAAATAAAACCTGGGATACACGGGGACGAGGTTGGTAACCCAGGGATCGGCGGGTCCAACCGTAATATTTTTAGCTTTACTCTCAAGCTTAGTTGCACCCGTTGCACATAAAAAGTTGACTATCACTCATTCCTCTCCGATGGGAAATTGGTCAGTACATACACGAGAGGATTTGAAGAGTATTCCCGAGAAAATTTTTCCGAGTTAATAAAACCGTTTTGCGAAAAATCAGACTTTTTCCGAGTTATGACCTCATATCTTGAATTTTGGAATTGGACATTCCATAACTACAAGCGTTAATGCGTCTAGCGTTAAAACTCAGAGCTAAAACTCTACACTTCGAACCTCCTTTAGAGCACTTACAAGTAGATTGCGTGGTTTTAAAACTTTCTGGGGAATTTCTCTTTTTTCTCAAATACTATGGCCGTGCTTGTAGTTTTTTTTCTTCCTTTAGCTTTCCGATTTATTTTTTTCATTTTTTTAACTTCGGGATTTTGCTTCCTTTTGTTTTATCATCAATTTTAGAAGAGATCCAGTCTTCCTTCTTGACAAAAGTTGAAATCAAAGTCAACGAAGCCCAAAAATCGTATGCCAACGCAACATCCGTGCTAGCAAGTGGTTTGAAATCAATCGTAAAAGAGATCAAAGAAAAGAGGGATCACGACCAACGCCAAAGGAACACCATAATCCATGGAGTAGCCGAACAAAGGGATAGTGAAACAACTGATGGTGAAAAAAACTTTGTCAACGATCCTCGTTAAAACTATCATAGATTTATCATAGGACTCTGGATAAACATCAAATAAACGGTGGAGAGCGAAGCATTGTTTTTCCATTGTTTTAAATCGAGGAGATGTAGCTTTGTCCGCAAAGGACAACTGTCATGGCGGCTCGAAGTCTCTGATTTTGAAAAATGATTAATAATCCATTTCTAAAAAGTCCTGTAACTTCTTGCTTTTGTATATTTACCGGATGAAACTTTGAAAATGAAAGCAAGAAAGCTCAACGAATACATTTAATGAAATCAAACGTGACAAAAACATCATCAAACAAGAAACATTTAGTAAAAAGCCTAGAATGACGCTAAAAATAAAGTTGGCAATATCTTTTCCAAATTTTTTCTGGGAAGAGCTAGGATTGACATATGTTAGACCGGAGTATCTTGGTTTCATAGTGATACGAAAATCTTTTGGAGGCACGCGGTGGCACGGTGGTTTTAGCAAGGTGGAAGTTTGAAATTTTCTGGTGTCAACGTTCAATTTCTTTTACATAGCATGTTTGTCATATTTTTATCATAGTTTGAAACGTCATAACGACATATCATTAGCAATTTATTTGATGCATTTGACTCTTTTGAGAGAACTTTAGGTCTCATTTGAGAATCGTATAATTGTGTTTTGATGAAAAATGCAATAAATAATTTTACGAAAGATGATTAGTGAAGGGAGGAGAGTGAACAATAATGTTCCAGGCCAAAAGTTGCTTGTAAGGTTGCTTAAAAATTTTCAATCTTAAAATGGTTGAAAAGCACATTTTTATAAATATTCCGGCAACGGCGGTTACAGAAGGTACTCAATCTTTTTTACGGAGAGTGTTTCTTTTGTTATTATTCCTTTTATGGAAGTAATTGCTCTCCATTAAAAACACTGAGTACCTTCTGTAACCATCAAGAATATATCGAGAATCGGTAAACAGGCCGTTTATAAAACGACCAATAAAGATTGTGCTTGGATCAGAAAGAGAAAAAATTAACTTTATTCTTTATAATGGCTCTGGAAATATTATCTTATTCGCTTACCTTAACATTAATTCTCTAAGAAACAAAAGAAAAGATTTGAAAATGTTAATATTGCCTCATCTACTATCAGAGTCAAAATATTATGAGAATTTTGGTCGTTTTTCGAAATTTGAAGTACAGACGAGAAAGTCAATTTTGGGCTAAAACCTCTACTCGTCTATTCCTTTTTTAGAGCACTTACGAATCGTTTGTAGTTTTGAAACTTCCTGGTGAACTTTGCTTTTTTCTCAAATATTATGACCATGATTGTAGATATTTTATGCACAAAGTTTGACTCCTCTTTTCCCGAAGCGTCGGTTGTTGAACCATGTACTAATCTAAAATAAGGAAAACTAACTTAGGTTTTGAATGCAGAGCTCTCTTCTTGGAAAAGAGTCATGAAAGTAAAATCTTCCAATACACAGAAGTATGTAAAATTTTATTTCTTTCCTTCTTTACCTATTACACCTTTCTATCAGAAGTGTCTAAGGAATCACGAAAAAAGAAGGCAAGTTTTTGGGGCATAAAGAATGACAAAAAGCATGAAGATTCTTCGTAATTCTATGTTTAGAATTATTTACCCGATGCTAAAAATAAGTTTAGTAATACGAAAAACGAAATTGTCTGGTATCCCCACGCTTACAATTTAGCATGATAGGTTCAAATGATTCAATATTGAGCTTCTCAAAATATGTTCCCCGCAAGAAGACAGAAGACAGACGTTTATGACATACTAGCTAAGAAAAAGTCCAACGACTACTCTGTGACTATGATGGTACTACTACCGTACCTGTTTTGAGGTGAGTTTTGTTCTTTGAGCTAACTCTTTGGTTTCATCTTTATCGATGAAACAGTGTTCCTTATAACTAGCTAATAGCCAAGGCTATGGTGCGCCCGTTCCTATGTATTCCGGGATACTATTATCGGAAATGTGTAACACGTTATTCGAATGTTTCAAATAAAATGTGAAAATGTCAAAACAACTTTTGATTCAAAACTTTGCTTAGGCCGGCATAGTAGAGGTTTTGACAAATAGGATGTATGATTTCCAAAGTTTTGGGTGCTTTTTTGGACATCATTTTAAGACTAAATAGGAATTAATACGAACGAAATCTCTGCTAGTGGATACTGTGATAAAAATAATTACTTTAGGCTAGGTATGTAAGGCTAGGACACAAATGTTTTAGAAATTCACAACCAAGAAATTCCATTTTCATATCATTTGAAATCTTAGAGGAATGTATAAGAAAAGAAATTGAAAATTAAGATTTTCATCCTATGAAAACTTTTTATCATTACCAACTTTAATGAAATGAGTTTGTGTTAACAAAATAAAAACGGTTATTTACAAAAGGTTTCCTTTGTCAATAAATATACAGAGTTAAAAAAAATTTTCCTATCTATAAAATGGTCTTAAAAATCAATGTTCCTACAAACTAAAATGGCTAAAAAATGTTTTTTCAAAAGAAAATAAAGTGCTATCAAAAAGGGTTCATATAGTCCTTCAAAGCAAATGCATATATAGTGTTTACCAAATGAGGTTCCTTTTTCTAACTATCAAATAATTGATTTTTTAGTAGAATGTGCAGGATGATAAAAACCTTTTTGTCAATAACAAGTTAAAAATAAGTTCCTGCAATGCTTCAAGTTTTGATTTGTCAGAAATATAGGGTTAACTTAAGACTTCTATAGTCTTGTTTTGAAAGAATAATTCTCGATGAAATACATGGCTGAATTGTCCAAAAAAAGTCCAAAAATATGGTTTAAAATAACAAGTCTTTAATAGTAACAAAAAAATCCAAAAATATGGTTTAAAATAACAAGTCTTTTAATAGTAACAAAAAAAGTCCAAAATATAGTTTAAAATAACAAGTCTTTAATAGTAACAAACTTTCCCTCTAAAAGACAATAAAACAATACAATATGCCATTATCAAAAACAAAGTAATGACATGATTTCATGAGTGAACCTTTAGATGTCCTTGGAGTCATCATGATTTTGTAACTTTTGTATAACTCTCCTATTGTCGTAGAAAATGTCAACTTAGTCCATCTCTAATATACAATCCTCTAACTGATCAACATTTAGATTCTCACCAAAAAAGTTGACAACCACATCATTAAAGGCTGTTAAGGTAGTTTGGTTGTGTGCATAATCAAAGGTTATTTCGCAGAAGGTGGCAAGTTTGCACCTTTTTATGGGCATAGAACGTTCGCACGGCCCACATGAAACTTTAGAAATCTTGCTATTGGAAGGTCTTTCTAGTTTCTTCTTCTTAAGCTTATTTCTTCTTGCAGAATATACAGATGAAATACTGCTCAACTTTGGCAGCTAATACAGTTGGGCAGCACATAGATTTGTTTTCATTAATAGGAATGTTGTCCCATGCATAGCTTCCATCATCCTCGTCACTGTCTTCAGTTATATCTGAATCCCATGTGGTCGTCAAATTAACTCCTCTAAAGTGTGAGACTTTTGTGAACTTGAATTTTTTCATGGTGACAGCTTTTTTTAGTTTCTTCTTGCAGAATATACAGATGAAATACTGCTCAACTTTGGCAGCTAATACAGTTGGGCAGCACATAGATTTGTTTTCATTAATAGGAATGTTGTCCCACGCATAACTTACATCATCCTCGTCACTGTCTTCAGTTATATCTGAATCCCATGTGGTCGTCAAATTAACTCCTCTAAAGTGTGAGACTTTTGTGAACTTGAATTTTTTCATGGTGACAGCTTTCTCGATAAGTCCACCCCAAATAGATATGGTGATTGCATCCCCAGCTTGATCCACCAATTTCGCATGACGCACAGATTTGTTGTAACCATTTCTCATTATAGAACGTGCTTCACCAATCCACTTGATTTGACCTTTCACGGTAAATGTTCTATCTGGCTCTTCGTTTAATATGTCGCTTACAGAAATAGAAGTGAATACGGAATGGTCAAATGGCAAATTTTCATGAAGCAGAGTAGCACTACTGCCCAGAAGCTCATTAAAAAAGATTTTTCCATTCTTTGTTGGTGAAAGTGCCTGGAGGTAAACGGGTAGCTTTTTCGTCACAAGGTTTTTAAAATATCCAAGATCATACTTTTTGGACTTCATGACCCTGATTTTTGAGGTGACAGTTGAGGATCTTTGGAAATCAATGTCGAAATAAATATTCTTCTTATCACTTTTGCTTGTGCATTCATCACCGATCTCCACCACGTATTCAAGAAGATTCTGAAAATAGAAAAATAGTATTTTACTTATAAAAAGAAGTGAAGTTATTTTTGTGCCATGGGAAAATTCATGTGAATGATGGCTAAGTGAAAATGAACAATCAAGTGTAGTGAATAATTTTTCTTCAGAATTCACAAAGAACAAAAATCAAATTGATTGAATGAACATCATTGAGCACAAAGCATTAAACTTTAAATATAAGAAATTGGTACCTTGTTTTTCACGATCCGATTCCGAAGAAGTTGGAGTGGCTGCCAAATCCTTTGAAGGGGTAGCAGGTGGAGTTTTGAAGGAGTGACATTCAGTAACAATGACCTTTTAGTGGCTTTAGTAGGAGTGTCAAATTCAAGAGTGGTGTTCGGAAACGATGACTTTGCGGTGGCTTTTGCAGGAGTATTTTCCAAACTACCTAATGGATTTGTAGATTCATTGGTACAGGTAGATCCCAAATCAGCAGGAGAAGTCGATTCCATATCACTAGTCTTTGGACTAACCATATTGTATCTGACAATTAAATAAAGGTTATACATAAATTTACAATATATACAATAAATCATTTACAAAATTAGCTGGTTGTCAAGTTTCGATAGTGTTCTTTTGTTATTATTTGCTCAAGCCTATCTTGTTCTGCTTGCCTCATTTCATAAAGTTAAGATTGCTTTACCGCTTTTAATCTTTCAAATGAAAAGGGTTTTACCAAAACGTTTTCCAATTTCTTTAAACGAGATAATGCAACATATGCAAGCCCACAAACTTTTTCTGTGTTGCCTATATCAACAATAGCTTTATTTAAAGTTAGTCCTTGAGATTTATGAATTGAAATAGCCCAACTCAATTTTTTTTTTTTTTTTATCTATAGTATAGTCCCACGAACAAATAGTACAAATCTAAAGGTTCCTATCCTCCCGCAAAAGGACCACCAGATCATACCGCCAGGAGGAAGGAACCCCAAATGAGCTTACAAAATGAGCAATAATGACTAAGAAATGAAAATATATATAAAAAGAAAATATATATAAAAAGAAAAAAAACAACAAAAACTAACTACAGAAAATAATTGATAACAAAAATAAAAATAAACAGAAAGAGCTAGGAGAGCACTTGGAGCATAAGACTAGAATAACGGTCCCCCAAAACGTCCAGTATCGCAGATGAATTTTATCGTTATGCTCAATATATCATGATTTTGGACAACGCTAAATTCGGGGTCACCATAAAGAAGTATTCTACACAATGTTTTGGGATTAAATGGAAACAAGGTTATGTCAAGTTGAAGAAGGCTGTCAAACATAACAAGTCTGTCGTTAGAGTAATCAGAGCAATGCACCAAAAAATGCTGTGTTGTTTCGACTGAATTTGTCGACAGTTGCAAAAAGGGTCGACTGTGTCAGCAAAATTGTGCCTGAACTTATGCTCACGAAGATGACTGAAACCAACCCTTAATCGGTTAAGGAGAACCACGCCCTTGTTGTCACTAGCTTTGAAAACTGAGTTAGCACGGGGTCTGAGGAATTGGAGAATTGCTTGCTTAAAGGACTTAATAGTTGGAAGATTCCGTATATGATCTCCGAGGTTATTCCATTCATTTATGCAAAAAGGAAAGAAAGAGGCACGATAGCGCTCGGTTCTACAGAAAGGTGCCTCGAGTGGTGGTTTTATCCTTCGCCCTGCATTGCGCTCTTCCTCTCCTCTCTGGGGAGGAAGAATATTCGTAAGATAAGCAGGAGCAAAGCCATTGATTATTTCATAAAAATACGAGTCTTCTAGTTAACCGCCTGTTTGCCAGGCTTTCAAATCCTAGCTCAAGGTAGATTTTTTCTCTGGATGTTCCTCTGAAGCATCCGGTTATTGCAAGACAAGCATCATATTGAACAGACTCGAGTTTTTCAGAGAATGAGGAATTACCAGGACGATCATATACGATATCTCCATAATCTAAGTGTGGTCTAACATAGGTTTTGTATATAGTGACAAGAGAATCCCTGGGTAGAAACTTGCGAAGTCTGCGAATAAGACCAATACCTTGATTAGCCTTTTTTATTTTTTCATCAAGGTGACGGTCAAAGGCCAGCTTTTGATCTAGTATGAGACCAAGATGTTTTTGATGATCCTGAACTGCAATGGCTGCATTATTGAACGTAATTTCTGGGGGGTCAGGTGGATTTAGCCTCCTGGTAAAGTACACTTCAACTGCCTGTTTAGAAGGATCAGGGTTGAAGGACATTTTCCATTGATGAGCCCACTCACTTATCTTCTGCATGTCACTGTTCAACTCTTGAGAACAGCGAATATGATCTAGGATGAGTGAAAACAGGGACGAGTCATCAGCAAAAATTTTGATTATGGAAAGGATTGCCTCAGGGAGGTCGTTAATGTAAATCAAAAAAAAGAGGGTCCGAGAATAGATCCCTGGGGTACACTGGCCAAGATTTCTGTCCAATCAGAAGCCTGACCATCAAGAACCACCCGCTGCGATCTCCCATAAAGAAAATTCTGGATTAATGAAAGAAGGGGGCCAGAAACACCATATGACTTGAGTTTGAATAACAAACCATCGTGCCAAACTCTGTCAAAAGCTTTGGAAATATCAAGGAATACTCCACGAGTGTCTAGAGGTGGATCAACATCAAAACCATTCAGAATGTCGTGTGTTATAGATAACAGCTGAGACACACAGGAGTCACCCTTGCGGAACCCAGACTGGGAATTTGTGAAAAGATTGTTGTTTTCGAAATAGGTGCAGACGGAGTCAAAGATACACTTTTCAAAGATTTTTCCAAAAATAGGCAGGAGAGACACTGGTCTATAGTTTTTTACTACACTCTTGTCCCCTTTATTTTTGAATATAGGAACAACATTAGCCTTTTTCCAGTTTGATGGAAAAATGCATGAATCTAAAGAATATTGATAGATCTTCATAAGAGGTTTAACCAAGGATTCGTCACAGATCTTAACCATCTGTATAGAGATGTCATCCCAACCATGCGCTTTGTTAGTTTTAAGTCCGCGAATGAGGGCTAATATTTTGACTTGATCTAGAGGTATATTGTTTATTCTGAGATTAGTTACATAGTTTTGTTGCGGCAATACACTATCAGTGTCTATGAGAGAGCACTGATTTGCAAAGAATTGATTAAAAATATTTGTTTTCGTTGGAACATCAGCAATAAGATTATTGCTGGCATCTCGAACAGGTGGAATCCTTGGTGACTTCCTCCTATGAAGAAATTGATTTAGAATAGACCATTATTTCTTAGAACCCAAGTTTGGATCATTGAAGTTATTTGCTAAGCGAGAGAAATAAAATTCTTTAGCATCTCTGACAGCCCTTCTACACCTAGATTGATGTTCTTGGAGGATTTTGAGGTCTTCTTTTCTCCTCCCATTTTTTACATACCGCTCATAAACTTTCGATTTTACAAGTAGGGCTCTCTTTATCTCAGCTGTCATCCATACCGCATCCTTATTCCTGATGGTAATGATTTTATTAGGCACAAAGTTTGACATGATATTAATGATGGTTTCAGTCAAGAAGGAGACCCGGCCATCCATATCAGTTCCCTCAAAAAACCTATCCCAGTCAACCATGTCCACCGCCCTTCGAATAAGATCGGGATTTGCTTTGGAAAAGTCCCAAACCTTTCGTGTGTAAGATGGTGGGAAGGGGATTTTAAAATTTAGTTTACAAAAGGTTATCTGGTGATGGCACTTAGGGTTCAAGGATGGAAAGATACCACTATCCAGAATCAAATGATCAGCTGATGAAAAAATTAGATCAATGCAAGAAGTTGAATTATCAAGGAGATGAGTAGGCCCATCAATTAATTGTTGCAGACCATGCTGGGTAGCTAAGTTTTGAATTTCTCTACCTCTAGGATCAGTGACGTCACCGCTCCACCAATCAGAATTCTTAACATTGAAATCCCCAAGAAAAAGTGTAGCAGTAGGAGAAAAATTTTGGATATTTATTATAGTCTCCTCCCATTTATGAGAGAAAACATCGAATTCGTCAGAAGTCTGACTGGGGGAACGGTAACAGACACAAAGAAAAACCGGTTCGCACCGGTTTTCATCTCAGCTACAAGACATTCGTCCAAAGTAGTGAGTTGTGGTTTTACGTCAAGACCTAGGTGGTCTCGATGATAAATACAAACACCGCCTCTCTTATTGTTAGAGGGATGGTCGCATCTTTTGATCTCATAATTTTCAATAACCAGCCTAGGATCGTCATCTTTTATCTCAGAGTTAAGAAAGTTTCACCCAAGCAGACTATGTCGAACTTATGAATGTTTAGAAATGCAGAAAGTTGTTTAATCTTAATAAAATCTCCCATAGAATCTTCAACCCAAACGCTATTCAGATTCCAATGACAAACACTAAGCGTGGTTTCCCTCTCCGGCCCAGGATTAACCTCAATATCTCCGGACAAAAGAAGGCATAGAAGCATAAGTGTAAAAAGAAAATTTTGTAGGATGGAAAAACTAAAGGAGTGGTTAGGCTCACGATATTTCAAACATAAAATATTGAAAAATCCGATGCATGCTCTGTATTGACTAAGACTTACCCCCATGACAAACTCTTATTTTCAACAACCATCAAACAACATGACATAGGAAATTTGCTCTCGATGCTCTCTAAGCCGAAAAAGTAAAAACAAAAAACAAAAAGATAATTCCGAAAAAAGTTGTAAAACAAGAAAAGAAGTGTATAATGCGTAAAGAACCATTATTGAGATAAAAGCTCAATACACTAATTATATTGAAACATAAAAGATGACAAAAACAATTGAAAAGCAAATCATCTCAGAAAAGATGATTTGCAAAAAAAACACGAAAAATGTATCAAACAAAGGACTCGAAACGTTGTTACAAGTCGTTAAGAATAGGGAAAAAAAAGGCGATTAATTATATCAAGTTAAGCTTGCTAAAAAGAAAAAAAAAACTGATTTTTGTTGGAAAACGAGATTTCAAAGGTTAAAGAGTGTGTTTATTTAAGTGAAAAAAGAAAAAAAAAAGCATAAGGCGTAAAGGCGTATTTACTCAATCATTTTATCAAACTTTTCTTCGCTGTCAACTCAATTTCAAAGGTATCTGAATTCTTTCCAAGGAGGTTGACTTTTCAATTATTTCTGAAGTAACAGGTACAACTGGAACACAATCTGGAAATCTAAGATCAAAAGTAGGCCCTGAATAATTTTCAAACTCAACTATTACTGCTATTGGCAGAATTGGTGGTAATTCGGACTCTTTATAAATGATGTGCTTAACATAGCCCATTGAGTGAGCCATTACAAAGTCCAGCTTCAGTCAACAAGTTTCTAGTTAACATTACCCTAGCACCCTCACAAATATTCAATACAGGTTCTAGTCCTAAGTCCACACTTGATATTGATTTTGCTTTGGAACAATTGTGTTTTGCATTTATTGTAAGTAAAGGGGAACCCATCTCTTTTAATTTCTTGTAATTATTTCTGCTACCACATCATTAGTATAAGCAATATTCGGAGAAAAGCCACTGACAAAATCATCTGGGAAATTGTTTAAATTTCGAGTTCTGAGCAACTCCCAATCCTCTTTAGTATTATCTCCATTCCTCAAACGTGAAAGCAGACTGTTATACTGGATGTCAGAAGATGCTCTTACATTATGTTTCAGCATAACAACAAAATCAAATGACATAAAAGCAAAATAGCCTTGTAAGCTTAAATCATCTTTTGGGAATGGAAAATACAATGCTTTGTCAGTTACAGGGGGCAATTGTGCAACATCCCCAGTTAAAATTACAGACAACCCACCAAACATTTCATTTCGTAAACCTGTCGCCTGTCGACACCTGCTATCAATACAACCCATCATTCTTTGACCAATTACCGAATATTCATCAATTATGACACACTTGATGTCTGTGATTTTATGCTGATGTTTGGCTAGACTATTTCCTTTCAATATTCCTGTATTTTTCCCATGTATTGGTAGTTGAAAAAAACTGTGAAGAGTTTGACCTTGAACATTAAAAGCAGCAATACCAAAATAGGAAAGCACAACACATGACCTACCAAGTAAATTTCTCAAACCAGCAATCAAATAACTTTTCTCTGAACCCCCTTGACCAGTCAATATCATCCTTAATTGTTTAGGGGAAGGACTCACTGCATGAAAAGTTGTCTTCTCTAACGCAAGATATATGACGAAAAGTTAACTTTTCTCTCAATTTTCTTGTTTTGAAATCATTGAATTTTCTTCTGTGCGAAAACAAGTAACAGTGAATCTTCACTATTTCTCGAAAAGCTTAAATTTTCTAAATATCGACATAATTAACTTTTCGATGTACAAAATGATTACATTTTTAGCCACGAAAAGTACGACTTTTCTCTGAAGTGAAAATATAAGACTTTCTCTACGCAGTGAAGATTCACTTTTACTTGTTTTCTTGTCCATGGAAATTTTAAATTCAAAATTGAGAAAAGACGAACCTTTTTTGTAAAAAAAATAACGAAATTCTTTTAATGAAAGGAAAGATTAACAATTTATTATTTACGCATTTTCGAAAAGATGCAGATGTCTAGACCAGAAATAACCAACGTTTCGTTATTGGGAATATATATTCTAGCTTAAAAAAATACTTGATCCGCTTCATTTCATAACATTGAAAAGGTAAAAAACTTCTAATATAGAAACATTAAATTTCTGGTTACTGTAGCGACAATTAGACGCGAGATTAAATTCGATAAGATATTGAATTATTAAATATTCTTGGATGATTTTCTTCTTTGAAATTAAAGTCAATATTAAAAAAATCATATTAATATCTATGTACTCATAATTCTTGTGCTAAAAATCTAAAGTATGCCTTATTTACATAAAATGACATAAATTAATAAGATAATGTAAGATAATAAATCATGATATATAATTTTTAAAACAATGGCAATAATTGATATGGTATAGAAGGAGCTTATAGGGTTGGGGGATATTTCTGACAAAATTTGACATTGTAAAGCATTTTTCGAAAAGAAATAAGATTTAGGTTACGGTTCAAGAAATTGTATTGGTATAAAAAATGATGAACTAATTAATAAAAGAAGTACAACAATTACTCCTTCAGTTGTATATCGTTCCTCTTTTCCCGAGGGTTCTCCGATTCTTCGTTCATTGAAGCATTGAAGATGTTTCTTTTGTTGTGTTGTCGAACAATCATCTTTACTTCTTTTTCTTAATACCATTTATTTCTTGGTCTTCTGATGAGACGATGTTCATTTTGTGATAAGTTTTCTCCACACGTCTTTGACATTGCACAGAATTGATGTTTCGGCTCCCACCGCCGAGCTCGCGATACGTTTTTCGACTTTCTGTAGAGAGAAAATGATAAAAATTATACTCTACTTTTTAAACAGGATTATCAAACAGATTAATTGTCCATTTATTTTTATTGAAAATTGAATTGAACTTTAAATTGAAAATAACTAGTAAAAATCCAAAATGACTTGAAGATTACAAAAAAACATAATAGCAAGAAAGAAATTACGCGTTTTAGACAGGTTATTTCAAAAATAACTTGAACGAGTGAGTACTTACATGATCATTGCATGGCCTCTTTAGCATTATTGAGGCATATTCATCGCCAAGTCTTAACTTGTTTCACTGTAAAGTTCGTGTGAAAGCATATTACAAGATTTCGTGACAAATCAAATTTCTTCCCTCTTTTAATTTCTGCCAATTAAAATCTCTTTATCAACATTTTTCTATAAGAGACTTAATTGGACTGCAATTGAAAATATCGTAATTTCTCCACAATTATAAATGTGTTAACACAGGGTCCCAAAGGGAATGGTGTTGTTCAGTTCAAACAGTTAATTGTAATTTTTTGATGAAACCGCCGAACAAATTTTTCAGCCTTTGAAATATCGCCAAAAAAGAGAAACTACGAATCGTTCTTTTCTTCCATCAAGTTAAAGCATTCGAGTTTAATTTTAACAAGTTTAATTAATTGAACTGTTTTTAGGAGCTCTTCGTACACACCACTGCCCCAATTTTACGAGAATTAGTTAACGCAAAAGCTTAATACTACACGTTTTTTTATAAAAAAAACTATATAAGAACATAAGGCTTAAAAGGCCAAAATGTTAAGAACAAGTTAAGAATATTTCAAGGCTTTGGGAACTCAAAAACACCCGATTTTCTTATAAAAAAACGTGTATTCATGAAATATCAAAATCAAATTGTTTTCTTTTTATATACATTCCTGATTCGTTCTGTATGTAAAACTCGTCAAACTCACTGACCATCAAAATTAATTTTGGCTGATTTGCAAAATATCTAATACATCCAAAAATTTTATGCCATCTATAATCTAAAATACAGGCTTAAATGCAACCTACTAGCCGTAAGCAAAGCGTCACAAACGCTGCGAGGCCCAAAACAGTGAATCGCTATACATTCAAAAAACTCAAACGAAACAAAGGTAGCTGTCGAAGGATTATACTATTTTCATTTTATGAAAGAATGCCTCAAATAAATTGTTCTTCTTTCCTTCTACAAAACACCCTTGCATTTGATTCAAATATATAAGGAGTAAAGATTGCCTCGCATTACATTTGTCAACTATAATGAAGTAAACCGAGATTAAGACTTAAATAAAAGATCTTTGAAAGATTTTGAAAAGTTTTGCAAGTTTTACAAAAACACAAAATTTTAAAAATAATCTCAAAATGGAATGAAATGAAAGCTTTAAGTCATGTATAATGAATTTGAAGAAGATTAATTTGAGCATATCCAGTTTCCAGCCCTTAAAACAAAAATCGTTTCTAAACATCTCCAATTAGTCTAGTTGTAGAAAATCTGGTGAAGATGCTAAAGCACAAACCTTCAAAGCCAAGAAGGGGAGGATTTGTAAAGCTTTTTTAGTAGATTGACAAAATGGGATAATGTATAGAAAATATTTTAGACTTTTAAACTAACACGAGTAAACGTATCGATGAATAGATTTTACCGGTATTTTTGTAAAGATTAAATATTTCCAAGAATAAATTCAGGCGAATTTTCAGCTATAGCCTCGCCTAAAACTTTTATGTTAATAATGAATTAATGAGTTAATAATTTTATGTTAATGCGTATAAAATCAAAAAAACAATTTTGCATACAATGCATTAAAATCAATAAGTAATTGAAGAGGGAATCTTCATACACAACTATTTACTCAACTCCATTGAGACACCCCTGTGTCAAGACCCGCCGCTGGATAAACAATTCTTTCAAAATCCCAATGGGGATAGAATTTATATACTTTTTGAGTTCAAATACTTTTTGAGTTCAAAAATATAGTGGGATGGTTTTGAACGCAATTTCTTAAATATAATTTTTATATGGGGATGAATTCAAAGTCAATTTCCCAGTGGGGCTGAAATGATAGGGTATTTTTCATCAGAGGATGAAGTTTTTGCTAAATTTTCCAGTGGGTTGTGGTTCCATGTGGGAAAAAGTTCCACAGGGGCTGTGAGACAGGGATGTATTGAGTTTCTTTAGAAGTAGTGATACAAATTTTACAAAATTGGCCTGCAAATAATGCAAATAATGCTGAAGTTGCGCGAAGTGTGGTTTGCACTTTCAACAGTTGTTGATCTGACTTAATTGTCAAAATTAAAGATTTAAAAGAAAAATCTAGAATTTGAAAAATCTGTAAATCATAGAGTACAAAGAGAGCTAATTACACCCCTGTCACAGTGTTACAGCCCCGGTGGAGCTTCTCCCACTATGGGGATGAAAGTTTATACAGTGCTTCTAATTTTAAGGTGAAAAAGAAAAAGAAAAGCGGCACCTAGTTTGGTCAACAGAGGACACCTCTTCTTTTCCCTGTCATCGCGCTAACAGGCACAGGGGTCATTGGACAGTATAAAATTTTTTAATTAAAAAATAATCTTGTCAATCAAGAGATCAATCCTAAAAAACACATTCTCATCTTGCTCCCATAAAATTGAAATATTTATTTTACTTTTGCCAAATCAGCTGCAAGAAAATCTGCTCCTTACTTTTATCCCGACGTAGAGATTATAATGTTCTTAAAAAACGAAATTATTACCTTTTTTATTGTATTTGATGATTGTATTTTCGATAAATTTGGCATGAAAATTTGATATTTTCATGAAAAATATTTTCGTTTAAATTTCAAGACGAAAACTTTATATTTTCTTGAAATACAAACGAAGAAAAGATAGTCAATCTGGAAACATGAAAGATTTCCTTTTTAATGAAAAACGACAAAAGAAATTATCCACCTTTTCGAAGCAAGAAATATTTAAAGATTATCTTTTTTCAAGAACTTAAAGAAAAAGAATCTTTTCTTAAAACTGTAAGGAAAAATCGATATTTCCGCAATCGTACGTTGGAGAACATTAAGTTTTCAAGGACAAGAAACTGGAAAGACATATATTTCATGCAGTGACTATTGAAATTGTTTTCAACAATACGAAAAGCCAGCATTTGTTCATCATTTAAACTGTTTCTTTCAAATATGAACGTTGATTGTCTATCTGGAATTTCAAATTCACTTTTCATTCTTTCAAGCCAAAAAGGCATTGCCAAAAGTTGTTCACTAGAATAGAGAGAGAGAAATGTTCTAAGATATTCCTCAGTTACACCACAGGAAAAAGTTTCATTTTGATTTTTCTGACAACTTAGTTCAGCAAAATACATCCATTCTTCTTTTTCAAATCCTTGCCCTGTAGTTTCAACAAAATCATCTAAATCAGAGACATACTGTTCAGCATTAGCTATCTCACTTTCCCAGTCTGGGAAAGAATCTCTAGCCTCTGTACTTTGAAGAAATTCTAGCCACTGTTGAACAAAATTTTCATCGCTTTCTTCTAAACGATTCCATGCATTTGAAGGGAAATCAAACCATATTTTGTACTTTAGCAGCTGATACTTACAGTACGAACCATAATTTTTTCCTTGTGGGTTTGCGCTAAAAGTTGGAAATGTTTTAACAACGAGAAACTTTTTTCTTTTAGAAATCTTCTCCTTAACTACCACATAACTTGCACAAAAATTCAAAAAGTTTAAACGAGCACATTCTGGTTTAAGATTCATTCGGTTTGCATAGCAATCTAAGTAGGACATTTCAGTTGTAATTTCATTTTCTTGCACTTTAAATTTTCTAGATCCATCTAAAGAAAGAATAAACAGTTGAAACGAGGAACTGCACCATTTTAGTGAAAGTATATTGTGCATCACTTCTTGAACACCCATGTCCCGACATCCAACACTTTTCATCATCAGCTTTTTAATAATGGTCTTTATATTGCAGTCATCATTGACTTTGGATACAATAGAAGTAAAGCTATCTTTGGAAATAGCAGACATTTTTTCAGCTTTGGAGGCATATTTTGCTAGATATTCCACACAGGCATGATAATCTATGATCAATTGAATATCACAATTAGCACGCCATGTTTGGATCATAAATTGTTGGTGCTTGTTTATACGGCTATCATTCCTTTCACTTTTGATAATGGCTTTATAATCATCTGACTTTTCAAGTTTTTGATATTCAATACTTGTATTTCCTGCTAGCTCAAATGGAAATTTGAATCTACAAAATTGATTGCCAAATTTATCATGTCTCAAACAATATCCAGAATTACATTTTGTGTGACGCTGAATTGAATTAACAAGATCTACATAATCATCATCAACATTCTTCATTGCATCTTCAAACTTAACTTTACAAGGATAAATTGATGGCTTAACCCATTCATTTGGATCAGTAGGATTCATTGTTGTAAGAAGAAAGTCATGATATTGACAGATGGCCTTTTCAGCAGCTAGGCCCTGAGAGTATCTATATCAAGTCCCTTACAATTTTCATTTAAAAGAATTTGAGATTCTTAACCCTTAACTGCTTCTTTAGACAATTCACGCAGACCAGGATCATCACTTAACTTTGCCACACCATGACAGCGTATAGCCCCTCGATTAATAGCAAATTCATATCGAAACTAATGCCATTTTGCCTTCAAATTTTCATATAGCCAATTTTTAACAAATGATTCAACCCGCGTAAAATACCAGTCAACTAAGTGATGATTCATTATAACATTCTCTCTTATCTCATTACTGGAAAGCTCTAATACATCAGTTTGAGACAAAAGATAGTGTAGGTCAGGCCAGTGGAATTCAGCACAAGAAAGCGTCCAAAAAATAGTGGGCGCTCCAACCTGAGTGATTGTAGCTTTCAGATTATTTTTTTGCTGTTGCCAGAAACTGTTAGAACCCCCAATATTTTTAGCACAGTAAATAATTTTTTTCATCAAAATATTATAATTGTTTTCTGGTGCCATTTCCCTTAGATCATCCATTGTTAAGTTTGCATATCCTGGGTTTTGCTTTATATAGTAAGAACCTTGCGAAAGAATTCTTCTTCGGTACAAAATATTGTAAGCCCAGTAAGCAAAGCGAGGATGTGAAGCAAAGCGATAATGCCATTTACCATTCTTTTCCTCAGCAAATTTTATAAGATGCTTTAATTTTTGAGAGGGAGATTCCAATTCATTATCAGCCACATTCCTAATTGTGTCATTTACAAACAGGTCACCTTCCCCAGTTGGAAAGAGAGTAGGAAAGGCTAATGTTCCAAAATTAGGTGTATTAAACTCATTAATTGGCTCGTTCTGATTTATCTCCAATGTTATTTCATCAAGAGTATTGTTCAAACGTTCCTTCTCGGTGGGCATAGCTATGTTGCTAGGAAGGAAGCTGGTACTTTCAATATTCTCTTTTTCTGGAATTTCCATTTCAGGACCTTCATAAATTCTTTCACATGGGTATTCTACTTTTAAACTTTCAATGTCTAAATAGCCATTTGCAGGCGAATTACTAATTCTGTCATAATCAATTTGAATAGCACTGTAATGGGGATTATTTTCAATAAGCCAAATTGAAGCTTCGAGAACTTTTACTCGTCTCACATGAAATTGCCTGCTATTAGGATGGTCATTCAGTTTTATGATAGGTAAATCTTTTGTTAAGTTTGGAAGGGTTGAAGCAATATATCGAACGTTATGTGGTAAGGTTATAACATGACCTTTATATCGAAAATACCCACCACCTGGCTTTGTGTAAATTGACATTATTGGAAGTGCACGCGATATCAACATTTCCTCACATTGCGTTAAACTTTGTAATTCTGGAGGCACAACACTAGGAATCATCCTGTTTTCTCGGCTAAATTTTTTTGGTGAACCCTTATCCCTTGTGCATCTTGTACATTTATAGTTTTCATCATTTAGTTTTTGCTACTGTTCTTCAAAGGCCAAGCTTCAAAACAAACTTTGCATTGTTTAATTGTTATTTTAAGAGAATCATGAAATTTTTGAGCATGAATTAAGTTTTCAGGTGGATCTTGTGAATGTTTTGTAGCAGATGAAGATCCAGAACCTGTTTGAAATTTTTCATTAATCGAAGACACCTGAATCTGTTTGAATGTTTTCACTTTTTTGTTGCTGCTTAAAATTTTCATTGTATGCTACTTTCATTTTTCTGGAATGACAACCTGTTTCAAAATTATCTGAGTACTTAACATTTTTTTTGACTGGAGATTTAGCAATTTTGATATCATTTTTAGTGCTGTTGTGAAAATTTTGTTCATGGCCATTTTCATTACTATTTAGAAATTCATGAGAACAATAGTTATGGTCATTTCTTAACGACGCGTTGAAACATTCAGTATAGTTATGGTCATTTCTTAACGACGCATTGAAACATTCAGTATTGACAAAACATGATGTTGATTTAATGTAAACAAAAAAAACCAGCCCTCAGGAAAACGATTATAAAGATCATATAATGATCTGAATGAAAAAATTTCATCATTTAAGTCGTCAATGAGTTCCCATTTATTATTTCCAGAAACCACAGATGAAAAGTGTGCATTGCGACTCTTCACCATAGCGCGTAATTTGTAAATGTTATCACCAAATAATAAATCTTCCTTTAACCTTTCAATGGACATTTCATTAGCACTAAATTCAATAAAAAGGCAAGAGGGTGAAGTGATTTGTGTGTCTTATGATTTATGCATCAGTAAAATGCCTTATAGAATTCAAGAAGTGAAATTTCACTGATGAGGTAACAGAGCAATTCATAACTTGCCTTTCATTACTTTAAACTGATTTTTTTGGCCTCATTGTATTTAGACTTCAAAAAAGTGAAAAATTTAAATTTTAATTCAAACTTTTGCAAATTTATGAGGCAACCTCAGACCCTTAATGAGAAAGCAGAAGCTAGATGTAAAAGTAGGCTTTTATAAACGACTTTGCCAAGTGTTGCAAAAAGTCTTTAGTAAAGCAAGCTCAAACCCTATGAAATGAGAAGTCAGGAAATTTTCAAGGCAAGCTGAAACCCTTAATGAGAATTATTGTTCATGAAATGAAGCCTTGAAAAAACAGTGCAATCATCATTTACATTATTTCAAGTCATTAAATATTTCTTACCACTTAGATTGACAAGATTCTTCTAGAACCAACTTGACAGTACCAAATCTACTTTCCAATCTACTTTCCAAAAAGGAAGGATCTTGTGGTCAAATTGTGGAAATGGAGTTCGACTTGCCTCAATTAACCAGTGAACTTACCTCAGTTAACCAGATAACATCATCGAGATTCCCGCTTGTCTCAGTTAACATTATCCGTAGCAAAAGAATTTGTAATTAAAAGCATGAACAATCGAGTTTTTATATTAATAATCGAGTCTGTAATTCCGTAAAAAAAATCGTGAGATCTTGCCTAGCTACTTCTCCTTAAGGCGCCCTTGACGGGCGCAATAACCATTCAGGATTGCCTTCCATTGGCTGGAAAAAGAAGAAACCCTCGGTGACGACTGTGTTTTCAAATCACTGTGTCCCGAATTCTCTAAAAAAGTTTGAAAGTTTAAAGGGATTTTCGAAAACTCCTGTTAACAGAAGTGAAAACAACAAGGCCTTCAGAATAAGAAAAATTGATCCTCCCAAACATTTTAAACCCTATAGAAATAGAAAAGCATTATCCTAAACCCACCCATATTTGGAAAATTCAATTTTGGAGTGAATTTCAAAATACATAAAAGACTTACCACGATCGCACGAGGCTTTCTTGTTTAGTAGCGCATCTTGTGACAAGTTATCATCCCAAGAACGCAGCCATTGTTGTCCAGGGCTTTTTCCCGGCTTCTGAGTTGGCACGATTGTTGTTTTCATATAGTCAGAGAAGATACCAGCCCCTATTTAAAGTACTTCCTCTGCGAAAAAATTTCTTCGTCACTGAAGGGTGGGTTGTTCACCAAGCCGTAATTTTGGTTTGTACATCTTTAATTTGGTGCAATGTTAGATCAATCTATGAAAAACGAAAGGAGTTTAGAAGAAGTTGTCGAAATTTGGCACCTCGTAGAAGTTAAGTATCAACCAAGTATTAACCATCCGTATTCCATAAACAATGAAAGATCATATAAAATCAAAAAAAATCAATTTCAAAATCAATCGAATAAAATCAAAGAAACCAAAATAGTGAAATCAAGAAAAAGAATTGAAAAACAATCACGCACATCATTTTCGAAATGTTTTACCTCTACCCTTTTTTTTGAATTTTAAATTACGCAATTTCCTGTCTCCTTTTGAATTGTTGGGTCCAACCACAATTTTCTAGGAGCATTTGACGAGGTCGCCATATTTGAAAAAAAATATTTGAAATTCAAATAACAAAAACAAAAACTACTCGAAGTTGAAAAATATAATTAAGAATGAGAAACAAACATCAATAACAGATTTTGAATCACTTATTTTCAAATTGGCGAACTGTATCGCCTAGGCAAAAGCATATTACCATAAACTACCGGGCCACTTAATCGCGCCATTCAGTCTATAAGAAATCTTTAAGTGGACCCCGGGCTACTGAGACAATGACTACAAAATAAAATGTTTCAGTTGTTGACAAACTAAAAAAATACTTACATCTTCCACTTCAAAATCGTCCTCATCAACAACCATATTAACACATTCAAAACATATGTTCTCTTTTGTGAGAAATGTTTTAACAAATTCAACTTTTTCATTATCTTTAATGATGAATTTGGCCATAATGATTTCTCCTGCTCCTCACTCAAAAAATCCCGATTTCATAGAAAGGACAAAAAGGGTGTTTAGACTCTCGAAAAATAACAACGCACATTTTTCTTTATCACGCACGATTTTCATTGGTCTAAAAACCAATTCGAACGATTTTCCGAAATATTTTTTATGCTCTCCCCCACGACGTTGAAGTCAATTAGGATACAAAGAAATTATTACGCAATCTGTTGTGTAAGAAAGACAGGTCTGGTGCTCCTCCACAATGTGTATTTCCCATGTGTTTGGAAGTCGTGTATCTCATAAAAATTGCCGCGGAACGAAGAAAGAGTACAGAAAGTAGACCATAATGTTATATAAAATCGAGTTAAACGCTCTCGTGAAAGGTTACCATTTGTGTAAATTTTCTGTTGAAATAAATGAATCGTTCCTCATTAAACAAATTGATTGCCCGTATGGATTTGACGGGAAAGCGTATCGTGTTACTGATCGAAGAGGAACCCTTGGCCACTTGGAAAGAAAAGTTGCAGAGATTTCAGGGAGCTTGGAACATTTGAGAATAAACATGACATGGTAAGACTTCTTTTACGTACAGTACAAACATTTGATTGAGCCAAGGGTTTTGATTGAACTTATTCCGCGATTCCAAAATTGTTGCAAGATTTCTACACAAAGCACCAATTATGCTCTTATTTGATTGTCATTTAGACGCTCAGTAGTGGTGTAGTGGTTAGGGTGTGTGCCTCGGGAGCCGGTATTTGGTAGGTCGGGCCGGTTTAGGGTAAAGTTCATCGCAAAGTTTTTTTTCTTTTTGCTTTTTATTGGGCTTTTTGTGCACATAGCTTTAAATACGGAAAGATCTTGAGTGAGGCACCCCTGTCTCAGCTGACAGTGGAAAAAATGTTCACCTGGTTTGTAGATAGGTTCGATTGCCATTTACTAAATATATATCTTTGCATGTATTAGTAATGTTTAATCTAAAGTATAAGAACATGAAATGTAATATAACATATAGCTATAATAATACTATCTATCTCCCTCCCCCTCCTAAGTCAATCAGCACAGTAGCTGACTGTTATGTATATGTGTACATAAAATAAGCAGCCCTGACGTGGGCCTAGTCCATATGTTATGGTATCAATAAGTCAGTAAACACTGGACAGTTCGTCTGTCAGTTTCAGGAATCAAAACTGTTCAGCTTAAATCAACAAGTTCAATGTTAATCAAATCATGTTAGGCTTTGGTGTCATTATACGTAGCACCGTAAGTTCAGTTTTGGTTCAAGTTTCTTGACTTGTTCAGTTCATAATCTTTCAAGTACGCTGGAGTTTTGCTTTGTCGTTGAGAGCGTCTCACTGTCGGTTGATTAACGTGTGTAGGTTCAACGAGTTGAGTTGGTTGGCGGACTTGTGCTGGTTGTCTGTTGGCGGAACCGGTCTTTGCAGGTTATTTCTTGTTGATTAGATTGTTTGATTGAGTCGAGCACCATGCGCAGTTTGGGAAGTGGTGTGCTGTGTTGAATTCGAGTGCTGAGAAGTGAAGTAGGGTTGTACGTTCCTACTGACATCGTTGGTTGTTGTTGATCATCTTTCTTCGCTACCGAGGTAGCAGTTTCGCCCAGTCCCCATGGAAATGGAGGGACTGGACTAAGGTGTAATGGAAGTGGCAATGATTGTGTGTGTTGATATGACAGGTAATGTGAATGTGGAAATGGAGAAAGTGAGGATGGGAGATGAGAGGAAGAGATCTGAGGCATGACGGGGATGAAGCGCCTCAGAAATTTCCTGTTGCGAAGGGTGACTCTTCCTGATCCATCAACCCTGATACCATATTGTTCGTATTGCCTGACCTCAACAACGGTCCCAGTTCTGTCCCATTTCCGAGGATTCGAACCAACTTGATTTTGGATGCGAACGTGGTCTCCAACTTTCAATGGTGGCATGGGACGTGTTTCAATGCTGAGTCGTTCTGCAATCTTGAGGTGTCTATGGCGAAGAGCTTCTTCACGTTTCTGGAGGGTGTCTTGCCATGTCGGATGGGGACGGTACTTTCCAGGAAGTATTAGAACAGGTGAGCGAATTGGACGTCCAAAGATGCACATTGCTGATGAGAGTTGAGTATCAGGTTGTGGGGTATTCCTGTATATCAACATTGCTTTCTGGAATGCGTCAGTGTTGAGACGGCCATTGGAATCAGTGTTACCAACGATCATGCGCTTGACAGTCTTTACCCCGATTTCGGCACGGCTGTTGCTGTGTGGAAAGGCTGTGAATGATAGCCGGTGTTGGACCCCCCATGACTTCAGGAAGGACTCGGTTGCTCTTGAGACGAATTCTGGACCACCATCGGATGCGTGCTCTTCCGGGATACCATAGGTGACGAATGTTTGACGAAGACTCTGGATGAGGCCGGCACTGCCTAGTTGTCTTCTGACCTTCGAGGGATCAACATCTCTCTGAGTTCAGATTTCAATTCTTGTGCGGACAATCGTTAGTACGGACAAACGTTTATTGCGGACAAACGTCGTTTTTTCGGTTTCGGTTTCTGTTCGACAGCATAAAACCGAATATTTCATTTTACAATAATTTATTTTACAAAACGCGTTAATCACTTCAGTGTGAAAGCGGAAGTATATACCAAGATTTATATAATATTTCACTTTACAATAAAAAAAAAAATTATTTTACAAACGCGTTAATCACTCCAGTGTGAAAGCGAAATCAAGAGAGGTTTTTATAAAGTTTTTAATTGTTGATAGAGGGGCTTCGGCCCCGAAGTACATTGGGCCTAGTGTACTTCTTATACTATATAATAGTTTATTTTCTTGTGTCTTATCTTCTGACACTTACGTCTCCACACTATGTCAAATAGTACCAAAAGAGGTCATCCATCTCCTCTTGATGATGTGAGTCAAAACATTGAAGATTTGAAAGCTGATTTTAACTCTCAGAAAAAACAAAAAGTTCACTTTGGCATTTCTAGAATTAAAAAACCTCGTTCTAATTCACAATCTTCTACCTCTTCTAACTCTGAAAATTCTGACTTCTCTTCCTCTAAATCAAAATCTCTCGAAAATAACCCTTCTTCTTCTAAATTAAAATCTTCTGAAATTAATCCTTCTTCTTCTAAATTAAATTCTTCTAAAATTAATCCTCAAGAAATACAATCTGATGAAGTAATGTCAGAATCAGGCTTTGAGACCAAAAGACCACCAAAAAATCCTTTTATCCAAGAAACACCCAAAAAGAAAAAGATAAAAGTAATACTTCATGACCATTCGTTTAATAAACCCAATGATTTAGAAGACTTAAACTCTCACATTAAAAATTTCTCCTTCCTTTCTGCTACTGAAGCACATACAAAATCTTCTACTTTAATATGTGAAACTGGAGTGAAAAAATAAACACCTTATCGATAGATAAAAAATCTAATATTCTTGATAGTTTTTGTATCAATAAATTAGCCATGGAACCAGAAACGGGCCCTCCTATCTCTCTCCAATTAATCTTTGACCATCTGGAACATAGAGAAGGTAATCTTGTTGTTTTCGAAGTCTTAAAAGGAGACATAGAAGAAGAATTTCCACTCACCATCAAAGCTAATAACAAGATAAGCAAACATTTTGTCAGAAAATGACCCCATTGAAAATTACATCATTCAATGTAAAAAATGTTTGAAGTTTGGCCATGTACCACTTGCAAACAAAAAAACTCATTATGCAGCTGGTGTGGAAAAGAAGAGTGCAGAAAGAAATGCAATCAAAAAAAAGTGTGTAAACTGTGGGAAAAACCATTCTTCCTTTTATAGAGGTTGCTCCATTTATGAGAACCTAGTGGAGAAAGCTACCATCACAAGACAAGACAGACAAAGGTCTTCCAATTTCAGCCATAAACAACTCTGTCAAAGAAGTAAAAAACTCCTATTCTCAAATCATATGCACAGGTTGCAAACTTTGGCAAAGAATCTGAATCAGTAAAAACCAGTGTCAATAGCTGTACAGAAGGAATGGGTCTAGTCAAATCCCAAGTAACAGAATTTTTCTGTTAAAACCACTTTTCTGGAAAAAATCACAGTCAATACAGAAACTCAATATCTTCACGTCTGGAAAAGGTTGAAAACCAAAACAGAATCATTTTTGAACACCTAGAAGACATAAAAGACAACTATGTCACCAAAGAACTTCTTTCTTCTGAACTCTGTTCTGAAATCCTCTCTCTTTCCCAAAAATCTGTCAACTTTGAATCTTTCTCTTTAATCCTCTTTGAAATTTGCTATGCCATCGAACAACAGAAAATGACAACTCACCTAGAAATCTGTTTCCAACTTCAATCCATCCTAAAAAGACATAATAACAACTTCAGTAAAGAAACTTTCATGCAGTCAATAGAAGAACTAGAAACAACTTCTCTACTACTCCAAGAACCCCAATTACTTCTCCTTCGCCATAATGATGACCCAAAAAATAATCCAATTAAACATCAATGGATATAAATCTAAAAAACAAGACCTGAAAACTCTTTTAACAGAGGAAAGACCTGACATTGTCTGTCTTAATAAGACAAAACTGATAAAGAAAGAAAACATCAGCATTAAAGACTACACATCTATAATGAACAACAGAAAGGACAGAAGGACCTTAAGATCCTATGGAGGGGGGACAGCAATTTTATTAAGAGAAGACATAGCCCATGATCACATAAGGAAATACCAAATAGGGAAGCATGAAATGCTATTAATTAAAATCTTCCCAGACTCTCAAAACATGCAAAAAATTTTCAATCTATGCTGTTGTTACTTTCTACCAACTTTCACAGCTAATCCAGAAACTTTAAAACTTCGTTGGAGACCTAAATTCCAAACACCACTCTTGGGGTAGTCTTAAAACAAACTCTAGAGGTACAACCTTCAGAGAACTATTTGATAATAACGATTTCGAGACATACATGATGCCACCAAACTATAAAAGTAAGAAAGGTGAATTTAAAGAAGTTATCCACAAATAGTTACTTCTCCAGACAGATTCTTCCAAATTAATGACATTACTTCCTCAAAATCCATCGGCTCTGACCACTTTCCTGTTTCTTTCTCTTTCTTTGATCCTTCTGCTCCTAAAAAATCTAAATTTGTTAAATTATATCATAAATTAAACATGGACACAGCATCCAGAATCATAAATCAATTCTCTTGTGAGAAAGTCTTTGGTACTAAGAAAGTAGAAGAAAAAACTAATAAATTAATGAATATTCTCCGAGAAATTGATAAGCATGTCCCATTTAAGAACATACCTAACAAAAACCAGGGAATGTCCATGGAATGCAGAAAGTTAATCAAAGAAAGAAGAAGTACTATCAATCTGCTAAGAAAATATGAAAACAATAACTTTCTTAGAAACAGGAAAACAGAATTAAACAGGCAAATCAGAACTGAAATTCAAAAAAGTAACAATAAGAGATTTGATTTAATCAAAAAGAGGATGAACGAAAGGGAAACCACCAAAAAGACTTGGAAATATATCAAAACAATTTTAGATGGTGAGAAAATAAACATCCAACATAAAGAGCAGACTTTTACTAAAGATGACGGCTCAAAGATTAAAAACAAACAAGACATTGCAGATGCCTTTAAAGAAAGACAAGAAAGTATCTTTCAGCCTAACCTGTCAAACGATAGAAGGCATAAATACGTAGTAGACCACTGGTTTGAAAACACTCAATTCCACAGAAGAGAACGACATTCAATCTACCACATGTTAGACCCATTATTAACCAGGCACGAAATAGATGAAAAAATAACAGAACAAGAAGTAGCTAATGTTCTTAAAAGTCTCAAAGTCCACAAAGCACCAGGTCATGATGCCATACAAAATAAACTTCTTTCCACACTTTCTCGTATTCTTATATCACCACTTTCTTCTCTTTTTAATGACTGGTTAAATAATTCCATTTTTCCAGATATGCAAAAATTACAATGATTCCTAAAGCAAAAAACACCAAGAAAATTTCCGACCACAGACCTATAAGCCTTTTACCTGCCATAGGTAAAATTTTTGAAAAAATCTTGGCTGATAGAATTAATAGTTGGGCTGAGGAAAATAATATTATAAATAGGGAACAGTCTGGCTTCAGAAATAAAAGAAGTACTGTAGATAACCTTTTCCTTTTGTTAAATGACTATCAAGAAGCAAAAATAAAAGGTGAAAGAATGCATGCTGTGTTTGTGGACTTTGAGAAAGCCTTCGATAAATAAACCACTCTCTTCTTCTATTTAAATTAAACTCTCTGTGAATCCCTAAATATCTTTTATACATCCTACATAGCTACTTAAAGGATAGGAAAGCATACATAAAATACTCCCATTTTAAATCTGACCCTTTTTCTTTGAAGGCAGGAGTACCACAAGGCTCCTGCCTATCACCCATTCTTTTTTCTCTCTTTGTCAGTGACATACCTAAACCAGTAAATAATAACATTAAAATGTCTCAATTTGCAGACGACCTTGCTACTTGGGAAAGATACAAGAAAGCTTATGCTTCTGAATTAGATGAATACGTTGAGATCCTATTTGACTGGTTTAGAAAATGGGGCTTAGTGGTAAATATGGACAAAACCAAACACATAAATTTTGGTACAAGTAAAATGTCAATCTGGGTTAGAAATGTAATACTCAAAAAAGATAATAAAATAAAATTCCTAGGTTTACAACTTCACAAACAATTAAATCTCATAACACACATTTCAGATAAAATTAACAAATCATACCACATATTAAACTTTCTTAGAACCCTTAAAAACCAATACCAAATGTAAAAGAACAAACTGTTAATGCTATATAAAAGTATATTAAGATCAAGACTGGAATACTCACATATTTGTTTATTAAGTATCTCTAAAGCCCAACTGTACAGAATAGAGAAAATTCCAAATCAAGCTCTGAGAATAATATTAGGGAGACCTTTGAGAACAAGAATCACAGACCTTTATCAGGAATCAAAAGTATCATCAATAGAAGATAGACTAAAAACCCTTGCAAAAAACTGGCTAACCAAAAGTAATGGAGTTCTCCACCATCCTTTAAACACAAACAACTTTATGAACAGACAAAACCCTGAAAAGCCAACATTATTTGAAATAGATTAACTACTTTATAAAATCAACCTCTCTTAAAAGTATATATATTTTTTCTTTTTTTCTCGTATATTTTCCTTTTCTTGTATTTATAATCATACACAAAAAATTTATTCCTTTTATCTTATACAAAATATTTATTCCTTTATTTACATAACTTGATTAACTCAAAAATGTTATTCTTTATTTTTTATTATGCACTTAATATGCATTTTCAAGCATTCACTTTTATTACGTTCTAGTAATACTTTTTAAGTCATAGAGACACAAGTTTTTTCCACCAAAAACATTTTATATGTACTTTTAGTACACCGTTACGTTATAGTAAACATTTTAACCAATTAAAATAATATTATAAACCATATATATGTATATTATACATACCTTTCTTTTCTTTTATTAAATAAATCTTTCATAAAATACATACTTCTTCTTAACCTCTAATAAATTAAAATTAATAATCTTCTAAAATCCTCTTAACCTTATTTAAATTAAATCTCTCTTTTCTATCACTCCATGTCTTCCACTTACTTATTTAAATTTTAATCAGAAATTCCACAAGTTCAGTAGGCTGGATACAGAAACTTAAGTAAACTAAATTAAAATCCTCAATGGGTAAAGGTAGTTAAAAGAACTACAACACCCCTAACAACAACTTCACAGATCGGATCAGGCCGGCACTGCCGTCTTTTGCTTGGTCAACAATCGGCTAGTTGGAATAACGATCAACGGAGACGAAGTAGTACTTGCCCATGTAGTGGAAGAAGTCTGAGCATAGATATTGGAATGGATACTCAGGTGTTGGAGGTTTGGTTGGTGGCAGATTCGGTTGAGATGGAGCCATTACATCACAATCACGGCACCGCGAGCGTCGTTCTTTGATAGCAGTTGTGATACCCGGTCAGAAGACTGCAGCCTCAGCATGGGCGATCATGGAGGATGTTCCTTGGTGGGCCGAGGACCAGATTTCTGAGGCTGGGAGGAACCACGATTCTGTCCTTGTAGATGACGACACCATCGATGGTTGAGAGATCAAGTCGGTATTGGTGATAAGCTTTTGAAGCATCTGGGATGTCAGTTAACGATTCGCTGAATCCCGATTCAACCATGTTGATAAGGTGCATCATGTCATCACTGGATGTTACTTGCTTCACCATATCCCATGTTACTGAGTTGCATGTCGAAGTGATGGTAGCAATTGATTGTGAAAGAAGACGATCCTCATCAGCACGGGTAGAAGGTGTTGCAGTAGTGTTTGATGGCAGGAGTTGATGTGCTTTTGGTGGTAACATATCGATACATGATATCGATGAAAAGTCGTCAACTAGGTGCATCTTGTTTGGTGATCGCGAGCCACTAGGGTGTCTGGACATGGTGTCAAATCCACAATTCTTCCTACCGGGGATGTATGTCATGTTGAAGCGATAGCGTAAAGTCTTTTCCTTCAGGTTTCGAAGACGACCATTGGATATATTGTCAAGTGATCGATCGGAGAAGACGCCCAGTAGAGGCTTGTGGTCAACGGCAACGATCAAGTTATCACATCCAAGCACGAAATGCCTTGATTTGTCGAGAGCGTCAGCTACAGCTAGGGCTTCCCCTTCAATTGGCGCATATCTGGATTCGGCTGGGTGGGTAAATCTACTTCCGACTAGGACAACTCTCCATCCAATGTTGCAACAGAATGGTTTGACGTTTGGATAATCACAATGTTTCTGAAACAACCAGTAGCCCAGTCCAGTCTTTGACCAGTCAGTCGTCAGGGACGTCGGCTTCGTCTTGTCGAAGATACGAACACCGTTCTCGATTTCGGCAACTATCTGACGTTTCGATTCTTCAAAGATGGATTGTAGCTCTTCATTCAATTGAAACTTGGTTTTCGGTGTCAAGAGCGATCTGAACGGTGCCATGTAAGATGTCATACTAAAGCTGTAGGCAACTTGATTGACCAAACCGAACCATGATCGTACATCGGTGAGGTTTCTGGGAGTTGGAAATTCTTGTATTGCTTGGATGATCTTCTTGCATGGACGAACATCTCGAAGCCTGCAAATTCAACCGTATCAGCTGCGAAGGTGAACTTGTCCTTGCACAGAGATCGAGCCATTCTGCGGTTCGGTCGAAGCACTGATGTTGTCAGCCCATAGGAGGGAGTCGTCAATGACTTTAATTTTGTTGGGAAAGTCGGACGAGATCCGTCTTGTATATCCGTCTCCAGATGAGATGTACCCTTGCGGTGCGGTGCGGTATCTGTAACGACCCCATGGTGTTATAAAAGTAGTAAGATGTTGATCTTCTTCGCGAAGGGGAACACTGTGATAGCCATTCCATGCATCTGTGGTCGTCTTTTTAACGTGATGTGGTACAGAACGAACTTGACGGAATGGGGATTGTGTGTGGGGGGTCTCCCTCGTTGCGCGCGCGTTAAGTGCTTGGAAGTCAACCGTACGTCGTGGATCACCATTCTTTTCGGCAAAAACGACCATTCGATGACACCATGTGACAGGTTCGTCAATGGGTACCTTCTCCAAGACATCAAGCATAACATCTCGATCCAGATCTGGTGCTGATGTATGGATTTCATACATTTAGATTAATTATTTTGGTTTAGTTTAGAACACAATCCATGATTCGCATATGGTATAATTTTAATAATATTTTATTTAAGGTTGTACGGATATTCCTGGTTTTTTTTGCTGCCAAAAAGACCCCAAAAGAAAAGGCAAAGGAGATACCAAAATCTATAATAATCCATTACGACACGAAACAACACCCACTGCAAAATGATAATCCAAAGGATCTAATTTTGGATATCAAGACATCGAAGGTAACTTGAAATGTTCTGCGGTTTCAAATATATCCCTCATTACAAAAGCACGTGAAATTTGGTATCTTAAAGGAAGAAATTTTTACCGGAAAAAGTTTGGCGAATTTAGTCAAAAATTCGCCAAATTAATCTCCAGCTAAAATTGAATTATTTTGTTCTTGACTCAAATTTGAGCTTATACAGATTTTTTGCTCATTTAAAATAATGTCCTTCATCCACCAAATAATTTGCCCCAAAATTTCTTCCCTTAAGGTACACTCATCTTGATCACCAATATATTCATAATTTTTATTAATATTCATGTTTTTAAAATGAAAAATAGCACATGTCACGCATCACATTTTGCAATGGCATACATAATCATAAAATTTCAAAATCAAAGGAATTCCCTACCAAAGCATCCAATACATTTTCTAAAGTAAAACTTTTGTATATAGATTGTTGCCGACAAAATACGTGCTCATGACATCCAAAACGTCATAGAAGCGGGGAATCAGGTTTATCAAAATGTTGTCCGAGACAGATTGAACGCGATGCTCGCAAAAGAGAGATTGACTTGATATGTAAGAATGAGACCATGCAAGCCGAATTGAACAGTTTGAGAAAGAAAAAGAGGGTAACAGAAGTAGTATGCGAAGTGAATCAAACTGTTCAAAACCTTTTCACAATAATTGACGATTTAAAGAAGCAACCAGTACAACGTAATATTGACCACATTATTGAAGCGGTAGAAATGAAAAACAAGGCAAGGACCTCGACTGTAAACGCATACTTGGTGTACTTGGCTGAAAAAGCCGAAAGAAAGGTTTGTTAAGTCCTTATTACCTTTGCAAATGAGTGCATCATAACGAAACAGTGAAAGAGCAAGTATATTTGTCTTCTTTGGGCATAAGTGTGTATAGATTTCCTTTTTTCCTTTTTTTCTTGAAAAATCAACCTGGCTGAAAGTAGTAGAAGCAAATTGCTTTAATTAATTTTCTTTGAGTGTGTTAAAGTTATCTTATTCAATTTTCCTTGGAAAATACAAGAAATTGTCATGTGAAAGAGTCCGATGCCGGGACGGCTAGTTCATATTTATCATGTTTATATAATCACATCCGCTTCAGTTACTCTCGATTAACTAGCTCCCCAGCTATTATGTGTTTAAATGAATTCCACCTGTACTGGCAGTCTTTTAAAATTATATACAAGAGCATTTTGGTTGTAAAATTTTAATCTGTTTTATCTTTATCTAGGAAATTTTTGAAAGGTTCAAGACAGATCTATTAAAAGGAGCACACGAACATATTGAAACAAAGGAACAGCCGAACCGTCAAAATGAAATCAATCTTATCGCAGCTCAGTTGTCAAAAATTCAAAATTGTGAAGACAGCGAAGGACTTTACAACTTTTGGTCAGATATTATCAAAAATAATCAAAGGCAAGGTAAGCGATGGACAAGTTCTACATCCACACTATTTGCTATAATTCTTGACTATGGAGGAAAAAGAGTGGCTTTAGAGTTAACTGGATTTGTTCATGGACCATCAGCGTCAATGATGTACCAGTACCCATGTACCGGTACGCCAGAAATGAGTATCCAATTCCAACTCATTTATCTGAAGATGTTTTCACAAGTGCACGTTATTTCTTTATTGAACACGTACACTACAAAGGGCCATTGTCATTAGCAGTACGGTCATAATTCCTACAGTCAAAGCTCGTGGGGGCAAACTATATGGCTATGCAACTGAAAAAGAGATCGTCATAAAACTGCTGAAGAGATTATCGACATTGTCGCACGCCGCTTCCCTAAAGCAAAGCAAGCAAATCTTTTCTTGCTGGCACCGTTCATAAAGAACGTCCCAGATTTCATTGTTGCAATACAACCCGTTGTAAAAGGTGAAAATCATTCGTCTGTGAAGAATTGGTTCGATCGATTACGAAGTTACGCACACAATGTTGGATTGCATGTTATTGCATTTGGTGCTGATGGAGACAGTAAAGTCAGGAAATTCTTCCATGAAGTATTTTCAGTCGAAGAAGATTCACAATCCAAGATAAAGAAGCTCGCACATAAAGACTTTGATCTTGCTGCGGTTGTTGACGAATCGTTTGATCCTCCCTTGCCAGCAATGCCAAACCCTGACTTGAAGCACCTATGAAGAAGTGGCGGAATCAAATACTGAATGTCAAAGGCCTCCTTATCATCGGAGAGCATGCGATAAAACTGAAACATTTACAAGGCTCATGGGAAAGGTATTTAAAATTTCGTCGAATGAATACCCTGAATTGCTAGTAGATACTTTCTTTCTTAATGGTATTTGAGAGTAATCTCCAAATTTCATTGCGTATATGAATACTGAGTTCCTCTCTATTAATACAAGAATTTGTAATGTAATGTAGCTTGGGTCCAGAAATTTTATTAAATTATTATGAATAAGAAAAGAAACCAAATCTAATTATGTTGCCCCTAATTTTCTCTATTAGATTCAAGTACAATTCTGGGCTACAAAAAACTGACGTCTACGTGCGTGACAAACAAAACGTTGATGCCGCCGTTCGTTTGTTCGAGACACGTGTACGTACATGTTTGGAAGATTTTGATAAAGATGGTACCCTGGCCCTTCTGTATTGTTCCGAGATAACGAAACAACGGGATCGGGCCTATTTATGAGCGGTATTTCGGGATTTGCAAGACAATGTGACGGAAAAGCGGGATTGGAGCCCTCCAACGATACCGGGATTTCACCGGTAAAACGGTAATCAAGCAGATATTTCTTGGGATTTCGGTATTTATTCATAGAATATAGTACAATATAATAGAATAGGGTTTATTTTTCTTGTTTTTATTTTTTTATAAGAATATTTTTCAAGGCTTTTTACAAGAGATTTTTTTAACATCATCATATTGTGTGTAGTATACTTATAGCGTCCCTATTCAATATGATTCAAGATTTTTTTAACATCATCATATTGTGTAGTATACTTATAGCGTCCCTATTCAATATGCTTATAATAAAACAACAAAAGCAAAGCTGTAATAAGTGGATTTTTCGACTTTGGAGCCCATACAATTGTACCGTTTAAAAATGGAATCTCGATGTCTGTTCCAGAAAAGCATCAGGTATGTTTATGGAATTCTCACAAAGGTGTTTCAACCTTTATTGGTAGAGAGGGCAATATAGCTGGCAATTCAGCTGATTGGGAGCTGTTACAGTCTACAAGGATGTGTGTAGAATTTGGTCATGTTGTTTACATTTGTGATTCACGTACATCTTCCATAAAGGTTGCTTTGACTATAAAAGAGACCCCTAGATTCCTGCAATCAATCAGCTACCTGATCAATGCTTTTTTAATCCATGAAAAGAAAAGTACCCTCTTTTACGACTACTATTACTTCTGCATGTCATTTACTCGAGTCGAGGTTATTCTAAAACTAACACAGATTTATCAATGGGATGTCTTTACATATGAGAGTGGAAATTAGTGCTTAAATGTCTACGATGTCTCATCGATTTTACGAAGTTTTACAAACTTGTTATTCTCTCTTAGGGAGTTACAAGTTAAGATCGCTTTCAGAAGCTACAGAAATGGTTGGTAAATCCTAAACAAACATCAAAAGCTTCGAAAAAGACATCCGTTAAACTGGTACTAGTACCAAGTTACCTAAATCCTTAAAAACAGTTATCATGGTTTCATTTCGACAAAATCACGAGTCTCTCTTGAGCCCGGGGGGGGGCACTGGGTTTGCGGACTGACGGTATGTGCGGGCCAAAAATTGGCTTTTAAAATTGCACCCTTACAGTGCAGCAAAAATCAGTGAAAATCGTACCCTTAGAGTGCATTTTCCCCCAAATTTTCGATCCCTTTCGTGCAAAAAATGGTCAAAATTCTAGCATTTTTGGTCAAAATATCTAGATTTTTCAAGAATTTTCTGAAATTTCTACCCTTACAGTGCATCTCTAGTTTTTCCGACCCTTACAGTGCATTTTAAACATATTGGAAAAGGTACCCTTAGGACCCGCACATACCCGTCGGTCCTTTTGCCCAGCTGCCCCCCCCCCCGGGCTCTTGAGCTTACAGAATGGTCCCTTAACTTTGAGGAGCTATTCCAAAGCAAAGTATGATGACTTTATGCATCGAACATTTCCATTCGACAACACATGTCAAGCAAGTGTTAATGAGTCAATTCCAATATTCGAGATCATTTATGACAACGATTAAATAATGTTTAAAAGAAAATTTCCCTGGGCTACATACTACTTCACTAATCGAAAAGGCAGCTGGTACCCTCCTGTTGAAAATGCAATGTCATGGCATGAACCCCCCCAGCCCGCAGGAGGGGGGGGGCTACAACCAAAATCTTCCTGAAAAAGGCTGGGGGCTGGATTTTCTTTTAATTTCAGGGGGTACCTATGATCTCTGGGGGTATCGAACTTTCATTGCAGTAAGGTCTGGGGGCTTGGGAACTATATTTTATCTTTATTATTATTGTTACAACGAATACAAAGTTCAGGCACGCCGTGGGCCTCTAGAACTGGTCTTTCTTTATTTACAATAAATAGCGTAGTTCATGGTTTGCCCATGCTTTGTTTAGATTATTCTTGAACGATTTTATCGATGATGCTTCTGCCACGTATTTTGGAAGCGCGTTCCATGTTGAGATAGTTCTGTAAAAGAAGGACTTGCTTTGTGCACCACGTACTCCATCGTCCGGGAAATTCATGTGAAGCTCGTGTATATGCTTTCTACATCCTTTTAATAAACTTTTTTGGTGTTGTTTTACTATCATATATGGATATGCTTATACACCTGGACCTAGTCACAGAAAAGTCTTCGAAACTCAAGGGATGGTAGCGCCAAACGTCTTAGTCTTTCTGCATATGGTAACCGTGAGATTGGTTTTACTAGTTTTGTCGCACGTCTTTGGACACTCTCGATCATGTTGATAGATCGACGTAATCGTGGTTGCCATACTGATTGAGCATACTCTAAATGTGGTCGTGCAAAGGTGGTATAAAGTGTCTGGAATACGTGAGGACTAGGGTCTTGAAATCCTTCTTTTGAGCAATCCCAACATAGAATTAGCTTTGTTTACTTGCTTAGCGATATGTTCTTCAAATGAAAGTTCTGAGTCTATCAAAACACCGAGATCTTTTTCTGTGAAGACATGTTCAAGTTGCTCTCCATTTAGTTGATACGGGTGTGCATACTTTATGTTGTCGAATTTACCTACCGTTAAAAAGTGGCATTTGTCGGGGTGGAATTTCAACAGCCACTCACGGGACCATCTTTCAAGTGCTTCAATGTCATGTTGTACGATTAAGGAGTCAAGAATGGAATTGCCTTTATAATCTTCGTGTCGTCTGTAAACAAGAAAATGCTTGATAGAACATGTTCTGGTAGGTCATTAATATAAATAACAAAGAGCAGAGGACCGAGCACGCTTCCTTGAGGAATGCCACTTATCACTGGATCTAAAGATGATTTTGCACCATTAACATTCACTAATTGCTTGCGGTCCGATAGAAAAGATTTGATCCAGTTCAGAATTGATTTGTTTATCCCGTAGCGTTCTAGTTTCAACATAAGTCTTCGATGGGGTACCGTGTCAAATGCCTTGGCAAAGTCGAAGTATATGCAGTCGACCACTTCACTTTTTGCAGTTGATTCGCAACACATATCTATAAAGGAGATAAGCTGTGTGACTGTTGACCTTTTGTTGATGAAACCGTATTGCTTGTTCGATAGAAGTTCTTCGCTGAAAAGGTGTTCCATGATATGTTTTCATATCATTGTTTCCATCAACTTACAGGACTACTGAAGTTAGACTTACAGGGCGATAGTTAATAGCAAGGTTGTGTGCTCCTTTGTTTTTATAGATTGGTGTCACATATGCTAGTTTCCAGTCACTAGGTAAGTTTCCTTCCTCGACAGTTTTATTCATTATAATTGATAGTGGTTCTGCAATATGGTCACGAAGTTCAATAAGCATTGAGGCATGAATCTCATCTGGACCTATTGATTTATTTGCATTGAGCTTCCTGATTTGTTCTGTTATCATTTCCTTCGTAATGTTTAGTGCTTGAAGTATTTTATCTGTTCTGTTGTCAGAATCAGGTAGATCACCTTCCGGTTCATTAGTAAAGACACTGCAAAATTGTTTCTACAGGATGTTGGCCTTTTCTTGGTCCTCGTGCTTTAGGGATGTCTTGTCATCGGGCGTTTCAAGAAGAGGGGAAACTCCACTTTTTGATTTAAGTTTGCCTCTGACATGTGTTCAGAATGCTTTTGGGTTTCTCTTTGAGTTTTCACCGATGGCTAGATCGTATTCTCTTTTTGCAAGTGCCATATTTCGATTGACACGGTTCCTCGCGATTACATATCGGATTCTTGCTTGACGTCTGTTTGTGGATGATGATTTTGTTTTTAGCCAGATCCTGTGAAGTCGCCTCTTTTCTTTGATGTCATTACGTAGTTCAGCATTAATTGGAATTTTCTCTTTCTTTTTCCAGTGAGGCGCTCCTAACTCTTTTCTTGGGACAAATTGATCTCTGAGTTGAAGAAGTTCTGTGGATATCATTATTCTTTTTAATTGTGAAAATACACAATTTTTTCATTTCTTGACATGACAGGGGGTACCAATCACAGGGGGTACCTACTAACGTCTGTTGTTTGGGGGTACCTAAAATTCAGAGGGGTACCTATTTTCTTAGGGGGTACCTAAACCCCTGGTCCATGCCACGAATGTCTTTTCAAGAAATCATACCCTTGCTCTCCAAAAAGATTCAGCCAAATAAAATTGAAAAGGTGAAAGAAGAAGATCTTCAATTGCGAGCTTTTACTTAAGATAGGGCTGTTCGTCAGCGCACTGTTCGTCAGGAGACGACCATGTGTAAAGCTTCCACATTATTTATCATACAGCTCAGATGCTGCAATGAATGAAATGGCAAATAAAATCAAACCATATGAAATGAACAGACAAGACCCAACAGTGCATACAGGACGGGGTACTAGAGCTGCGAGCTGACGGGGGTGCCGCCCGACTTTCGACCCTTACCGGGACTAAAAAGGAGAAAACAAACGAAAGTTTTGGGAATTTTACGACCCTTAGCGGGACAAATTTGACCAATTTTGACCAAATTTTGATCTTTCCGGGGGTAAAAAGTTGAAATTTACCGACCCTTAGTGGAACTGAAATTTGATTTTCTAATTTTTCCGACCCTTAGCGGGACTTTGGAAATCCAAAAAAGGTACCCTTAAGGGCGGCACATACCGTACCCTCCATTTGCCTAAGTACCCCCCCTCCTCCGGTAATACAGGAGACCACGAGAATATAGAAATTGAGTATGAAGAAGAAAGGGACGATGAGTATGACACGGCAAGCGATGACGAAATGATATCTCAAATTATTCTAAACCAATTTTTACCGTTTTTCATATTTTTCTAGATATTTTATCGTATTTTACATATTTGTATATTATCTTTTTCAAAGCTTTTCTATTTTTCCTCGATCGTCAAAGTAATTCAACGCCTTCAACGCCTCTAATTATTTCATAAGAATGGTTCATCTATATTTACTGAAGATTTAGATGAAAGCGTGCATGACGAATCCAAGATCTACGATGTCGATGATTTTGAAGACATGCCCCCCCCCCGGAGAGCTGGCGGATTTGGTTACAGAAAACAAACCAGTTGAAAGTGTGACATCTGCGGTTTCTGAAGCTGTATATGAAGGTATTGAAGGTATTATAAGTTGCCGACACTAAAATCGGATAGAGGATTTTATTCAGGACACTATGCTATTTAGGATATTCTATGTGAAAACGCTTTCTTTTTAGATTCCCTTTAGCTTAGCAACTTCTGGGTATACCATTTAATTCTCTAATATCTTGTTTAGATTGTGAAAGCTCTGATGAAGCCAGTGATGACGAGCAAGACGAAAACGAACCCACTCAATGTGCACTGTTTTCTCTCAAGAAATGTAAATTCACGAAGAGCAGTAGAGTGAAAAAATTCGTATGGATCCAGTTCATGTGTCGATTTACAATTCAAAAGCCAGATTGAGGCCCAAAGATTTATTTTCCACTGCCCAGAACACGGTACCACAATGTACAGGTAAGTCGATTCATTTACACCGCTTTTCTTATTGAAAGTTAATGAAAATACTAGCCTGGGAATCCAAGCGTTAAACTTTTTTCACAGTCTAGTTTATGATATTTTTGCTGCTGGTTTAACGCTTGGTGCAGGTAACTCGCCTGCAGGGAGATTTTTCCCTGCAATGCAGGTTCGGCCTGATTGGCCAGCTTTTGGCGTATTACTTAGCAGTACTTTCGCGCGCATTTTGATATTTTCGATGCGCGCGCATAATTTATGGAAAAAGCTGACTCTGCAGAAAAAAGGAAAACAAATGAAAATGAAAACATGATTCACTTCGAAACAAAATGGCTGTTGGCTGTAAGTGTAAATACATGTGGCTGATGTTTTGATGTAGTTTTTAGTAGTTTTGAAAGTCTTTTAGAGCTTGTGAAAGAGTTTTTATGGTAAGTTGATTATGTGTGTTTGCCTGGGTTTCCAAAGTTTAGAAAGTCTGTCAACAAGGGTTCACACACAGACTGTTTATAACATTCTGTGCCAGACTAATCTACCTGCACCAAGCTCTATAATTTTAGAACTTTGTGAGGTGAGGTATTTTTTGTTTTTTCTAAAATTATAAGCTTGGATTCCCAGGCTATGAAAATACTAGATCACGGAGGCGTGGGGAGAAATTTGACTAAAGATAGGTAGTGTGTATGCATGAATACATAATGGAAAGTTAACCTATTTTATGCAATTAAGGTGTTATGGCGCCAGATGGTAATTTCATTTTGAAGTTTAATATTTATTACTAACTTATTATTAATGTAACATTGAAACCCTTCTATCCCATCAGATGCACGGCGCTTACATACGACACAGCCATTTCTATGGATCAATTGAAAAAACAAATTGCAAATGGAACTCTTAGAAAGAAAGTCCGGCTAGCAAGCGGCACAATGTATGTCGAACACGAGAGTACCATATTGCAAGATTTTTATCCCTAACCGAGAGCAAAGTATATTCTCCAAATGCCAGTCGCTCAGAGTGCTGGAAATCTACAAATCAAACGTCTTTCTTTGAGCAGCTCAACCCAAACATCCTCTCAGAGACTAGTGTCAAGATCTATGTTCTTTTTGTCACGACAACAACTGCGTGTCTGGCAGGATAGTCAGAATAATGCGACGGTTTGGAACAAGGACTGCTCATCCTGCCCTTGAAGCCGAAATTGAAAATCTGAAGATTGAGTTTTTTTGTTCGCTGCCACACATTTGATGCCAAAAAATTAAGACTGACACCAAAAAGGAAAATCACTTATGTCTTAATTAAAGGTATTTCTTTAGTCAGACGACTTTTCTTGAAGCTAAGCCAGCTTGATCTTGACTTTTTGTTAAATCCTAAAGATAAGTTGCTGTCGATGGAGAAGAAACCAACAGAAAAACAAACTGACAAACAAAATGTTGATACCTTTGATGTTCAGCTGATGAAGGAAAAACTAACTTCTCTCAACATCAAATCTCCAAAGAATGCGTCGAAAAAAAGCTTAATTGCGTTATTGAGAAAAGCAGACCAATCCTAGATTATTCATTTTCTTATAAGTTTCATCATCTGTGGATTTGCGTATGTTAGTAGATTATTGGCTAAGGTTCGAGATATTGTTGGTTTTGGTTGTAGTGGCAAATGGTCAACATCAGAAAGCTAGTCCGGGAAGCTCCATTTCCTGCTAGAGTTGACGTTCTGTACTTTCTTTAATGCTTAGTTGATGTTATCTGCCTTCGACTTTCAGTTCGGCTCTCTCTCGCATGATTTATTTTATATTATATACATTAAACCTAGTTTTTATTTAAAAAATTCAGCGCTACATCGGTTCTTCTATCGTCAACACAGATTGAATGCCTCTTATTATTAGGCTAAATTATTGTGACTAAAATTTTTAAGTAGACCCCTGTCTCATTGTCGTAATAGACAGCGGTGTTATAATAAAGGAGCAGTTGCTTTTGTTAATGAATGGGATTTTTTATTAAAGTCATTTTAAATGCAAAAAGTCTGGACAAGAATTAAGCAATTTTTTGTTCCCAAAACAATGAAAAATTCTAATAGTTTTCATTGGGTCCCTTTTGACTTTTATTGACTGTTATTTCAGAAGGACTAAAAATAAAATCCATTATCAGATTTCCAGATTCCTCTCCATTCCTTTTAGTCTGTACACAGACCCGATATCTACGGCTAATTTCAAAATTCATTGTCGTAGAGGCAATTGTACTACGAAACAATTTTGAAAGTGGAGGGGCCGAATAGTAAGTGTCTAAGGAGGCGCCACCATGGTTGGTTGGTTTTTTTTTCTTAGCAAAAAAGTGGGGGGGGGGGGCATGGCCCTTCCGGCCCCCCGAGTTTCGCCGGCCCTGCTACGAAACCCTACCCTGATAGAGTATACCTCTTTGTGGTATGAATGTAAAGCCCACGCTGAAAACGAAATAATCGAGTGCGCAAATCGTAAGCCGAAATAATCGAATACTAATCGAAGTAATGGAAGTCAAGTAATCGAATAAATCGAAGGCTAATCGAAGTAATCGAAGTCAAGTAATCGAACTTATCGAAAACTAATCGAAGTAATCGAAAGCATTCGAAGCTTATTGAATCTAATCGAATTAATCGAAATTTCCAACCTATTTTGAATCTCAATTAGTTCGATTAGTTTTCGATTAAATTCGATGATTTCGGTAATCGAATTTTTATTTTATTTTTGTTTATTTTACACCGACACTTTTATTTTTCCTTTAGGAAAGGAGGAAACTTGTTTGAATAAGAAGAAGAAGAACGAAAAGAATGAATAGAGCGGCCAACAAACCATCAACTTTAAAAAAAAGTCTGACACTGTGCCTGAACGAGGCCCCCCAGCGGACCCAAAATTCACGCCATCACGCCAAAATTTTTCGATTTCACGTCATCACGTCTGAAAATTTTGATTTTCACGATCACGCCAATTTTTTCGATTTCACGCAATTTCTCCTAGAAAATTTAGTTTTCACGCTCATAATCTCTGGATAAATTCAGTTTTAGACCACGTTTAGACCCATTGGTATGGATAAAATGCCTTTATAGAAGCTTAATTTTCTGTCAATCAGTTTTTCGGCATTCTCATGCGCGTAAGTCAAGATTATATCATTTTTCCTATCAGAAACACCTGAAAAATCTGGAAGGAATTTGCAACCTTTGTTTTTCTATTTTTAGTATTATACAGGGGTCAAATTCTAGTTTTTTCGGGTGTTTCGGATAGGAAAAACTACGTAATCTCGACTTATGCATATCAAAAATTGTTTGACAACTGGTGGGTCACATCAAAGGGCTCCGGTTTGAAAGGGCTGAGGTATATTTGTTAGGCAACGGAGAAAGTTTTTGAATTTTGAAGGGCTCAAAGTGGTATTTTAGGACCCATTTCAATTTAATTTGAAAAATAATTCATGTAAAAATAATAATGGAAATCTTTTAAACGCACAAGTAGCTTTTTTGGTAAAAACATGAGGGGCTATGCCCTCTGGTCCCCCCATCTAAGAATAAGCATCTAAGAAAGAGAGGAAAATGTTACTTACGGAGGAAGTGCAACCATGGTTTGCGCCTACGGGAGAAATTTTCAATTCTCGACCCTACTCGTAGCATTCGACTTTATTTTGAAGACTAGCTAGCAACTGCTAAAGACAATTGGAAGTTACAAGGATAAATGGCAGATGAATAAAACTGTTTACACCGTTTCTTTTATGTTATAAAATGAGATCTATAAGAGGCCCCACCATAATAAATTGGCTAAAATGGACATGGAATTACGATTCAAGTAATAAATATAATTTTCGCGATCACGCTGAACAGCAAATTTCACGCCATCACGCCTAAAAAAACTCGATTTCACGCACACGCCAAAAACCCTCTATCACGTCATCACGCCAACCGCTGGGGGGGCCTCCTGAACCGATCCCTTCGAAAAAGAGAAATGTAAACGAAGAAACCGTTGCGATCAGCTCTAAAACGCTCTTACGGCTCTAGAACGCCGTTAAAACCAACTCGAGTAACACTGATAAAAGAAAGCGTGAAAATGCTGCTACCGCTTCAACGCCGAGTACCCCTGGAAATGCTGTTGGAACCAATCCTGGTAACACTGATAAAAGAAAGCGTAAAAATGCTGCTACCGCTTCAACGTCAAGCCCCCAAAAGAAAGGTGTTGATTTTGATATTGGCTCGCCTCGAATCGATCTTGTATCGAGTAGCGAGTCTGATGTGGATGACGATGATGATCAAGTGTGGATTTGTGAGGTTTGTAACAGAGAGGGGCCCTCCAAGGGCCCGGAAAAAGGTAAATTGGGTGGGTTGCATCGACGATAATTGTAAAAAGTGGATTCATGATTTGTGTACACGCCCAGAGGGGCTTGGCGCAAAATTCGTGCCCAAACTTTGTTGTGTACAGAACATGCTTAACTTTTTTGTTTAGTTTATGACCATTTTCATATTTTGTGGTCCTCAATCAGTCCCATTAGATCATAAGAATTTTAAGTCGAAGGATGATGAATGTTGGTGGCTGCACTTCCGGGTCCACATCAAAATAACCTAGAGGAGGCCCCCCCCCAGTCGACCCTCAATTCACGTATTCACGCACAAAATTTTGCCAATTCGCGTATTCACGTGCAAAAAAACGCTTTTCACGTTCACGCGCCAATTTTGCTTCTACATCTTTGGTTAAAACGATTGTGACCTTATTGGGCTAAACATGACCTTTTTGTGTTTTTTTTAAGCAGTTTGACCTATTCTTATGCCAAACATTTTTGCCAATATGAAGTTTTTTGCAATTTTGTAACCTTATTCTCGATAGCGTCGACCTTTTAAGGCATCTTTTACAGCTGTTTGAGCTTCAGTAAAGCAATGTTTTAGGTCTGCCGCGCCAAAGTTACAAAGAACTACCCCTCTGGCGTAGGGTGGGCTTTTGGTGTGGGGTTTTCTTCCTTGCAGAACCGTAGGAAGTCTTTTTTAATTTTCAAATCGAGGCTGGGCCAATCATGGTTTAAGAAGCCGTAGACTTCAACACAAGCTTAGTACAACCAGAGGACTCTAATTCCAATTCTCGACCCCTATCTCATGGAAGGAAATGTAAGGAAAACAGTTGTCAGCGTTCATAATTCTTTTCATTTTTGCTTAAACGAAACAAAAGAATAGTAGATTCACAGGGGATGGCGTTGTGTTTTAACAAAGCTTATGCTCAAGTAAATAAATCACAGATGAGGGCACAAACCACCAAACCTTGCTCTCTTAAAACATTTGAACCCTCTTTGTTGAATTAAGTCTGCACTCCTTCAATAAGCATAGGCTTTTGTTTCAAATATTTCAGTGCAAAAATATATTTTAAACATGTTTTTCCAAGGTCAGGTAGCTTGCTCCCAGTTTGTTTTGACTTTGCTGAGGAAAAGATCTTAGTTTCTTGTCTCATTATACAAATATACAAACATAATCAGCTACCGTGCTTGATAAAGTTTTCAGATGTTAGGAATTTAGGAGATTTGTTGAATTTTAGGAGGATTTTAGGAGTTTTGACTTATTTTAGGAATTTTTTTTAGGAGGAGTGGGATCCCTGGATTTTTCAGGAGATATATATGCCCTCCGATGCATCGGAATGCCTCCTACCCACGATGGAGTAGGAATCACAGCGCAGGCAGACATTTCAACCCTGCAGATGCGAGCTGCCGAGCCATGGTGTATACCATGACACTCGAACTACACGGGAGAACGGATGTCCTCGCAGGTGTAGAACCTCCTAAGTGTCTCAGCACACCACAATGTCTGGAATATCTACCCATACTCTTGTATCAGAGTTATGATATCTAATTCCCCTCACATGGGATGGGTTGACCCGGGCGAAGGAGCATTCACTTGCCAATTGAATCGTAGTGCCACGGTGTGTATCTAACTCGAGCCTCCTGGATAGAAGTCAAGCACGACAACCACTATACCACTAAGCTTATTTTTCAGGAAAATTTCATAAAATTGGGGGGTCGTTATAAAATGATATCAAGAGTAAAAAATTTGAAAAAATGTAAAACGACCCCCTTCCCACTACAATTAAGTGCGAAGGAGTACCGAAATAGAACAATGCGAATGGCGGGAAAAAGTAGATTACTCCACGCGAGCTTGAATTCAAAGAAAGCGCAGTTCATTCTTTACCTTCTCATCCCAAATCGGAAGAAAAGTCCATCACAGTCATCGAATACATGACTATCGTCCAAAAGGTTCTCGTCATTGCTAAACCAAAGTCAATCGATGACGCTCAAACGTCTATCGAGTCACACATCCATTCTTCGTTAAAAGAAAGTCGAATTGTAGCAGTTGTACACGATCATTACGATTTTCAGCCATCCATTAAAAAAGAAAGTGAACACCAACGTTGTGGCAGCTCGAAAAAGCAACCGGAGTATCAAATTGCTCATCCAAAACAGGCTTTGGTTGTCGATTTTACCACCTTTTTATCCAATCCAAAAAAAAAAGTTAATTTGGTGGGGTGGTTCAGGGTTTTCGGTGACACGGTATATTCAAAATGCTGCTAGTGATGGTAATATCCATGAAACTTCGGCATTTCGGTATTTTACCTATGGAATTTAGGTAGGTATTATTTCGGTAACTTTTCCTGAGCTATATTCTTTATGAAGAAGTTTCCAAAAATTGCCTGGGGCGCTAAACTATCTTCAAATTTAGAAAAGTACTAGTAAACCCCTGTTTCAAATACGTTGTTTGACACTTTTCCGTTGCCCGCACGTCCCCGTTGTAATAGTCCTTAAACCAGTGAAAGTTTGGTTGTTTTGCTAAGTTTTTGTACTAACTTTAACGAAGGTGATGGGATTCGTACTGCCTCATTTCCCCAATGAACTCAACTGAGAGCTTGAGCAAAGATATCCATAAAAAGTAGCGTTTGAGGTACTTAGTTTTCATAGAAAAACAGTCTAAAACATGGTGCAAATACAATAAATACAACAATATTTTTTGCCGCTTTAACGCCTTATTTCCTCCATTAAGCGCCACCATACGGCCCTCTTATAAACGCCGCACCTAAAGTTTAAGTTTCGAAATAAGCGCCGCGCTTATTAGAAAATGACTGGAAAGTGAAGAGCCTTATCTTCAATAGCAATTTCGTCCTAAAAACCCAGGCGAAGGAGAGCGATTTTTCATATTTTTTTAGCATTCTTGTGTTGGAAAAAAAGTTCTAAGAGAAAACACAGGATTTGCAGTCATAAATCAAAGGAAAGCTTAAATAATGTAATATTTTCTTTAAAAACACCAAAATTTTCTTTAAAAACACCAAAAATTTCGTTTTTCAATGAAAACGCCAACGGAAGAGTACAAAAAAGCGTTTTGAGCCCATTTTTCTATTTCCTATAATACTTTATTCTTTTATAAACATTTAGCAGGGAAATATTTTTAGACTTATTTTGACACAATTTCAGTGGTTTATAGACTAGTTTTTGACGAATTTAAAGTAAAAATACTGAATTAAAAAATAAATACTGAATTCCGGCTTACAAAATGCTGAATTTTGACTGAAAACCCCAGCGAAGGAGGGTCATTTTTCAGAATGTTTAGCATTTTGTGTTGGATAAAAATGATTCTAAGAAAAAGATAAGATTTCCTGTCGTAGATCAAAGGAAAAGCCAGAATAAATGTTATATCTTCTTCAAAAACACCAAAAATCTTGTTTTTCCAATAAAAACACCAACGGGGGAGTGCAAAATAGCGCTTTGTTATACTTTCTTATGCTCTTATTGTATTTTTGGACTTATTTTGACACAATTTCAGTGGTTTTATAGACTAGTTATTAACGAATTTTAAGTAAAAATACTGAATTTAGGCTTAAAATTACTGAAAAACCCCAGCGAAGGAGGGTCATTTTTCAGAAGATTTAGCATTTTGTGTTAGATAAAAATGATTCTAAGAGAAAGATGGAATTTCAAGTCGTAGATCAAAGGAAAAGCTTGTAAATGTTGTATTTTTTTTCAAAAACACCAAAAATCTCGTTTTTTCAATAAAACACCAACGGGGGAGTGCGAAATAGCGTTTTGAGCCGATTTTTCTTTATTTTGTTACAATTTCTTGTTCTTTTATAGTATGTTTAGCAGGAAAGTATTTTTGGACTTATTTTGACGTAATACACCGTTTAGGAGTCTCGCCATTTCACGGTACTCCATTGCAGAGGCCCGGTAAAAATGGTAGGTAAAAATGCGCACTTTAGTACTGTGAAAGGTTAGAGGAATGTAAACATTGTGAATTTTTGTCTCTCCTTTAAAGAGAATGATTTAGATATTTGAACATGATATCAATGATAATTTTATAAGTCTCTCCTGAAAATTTCACAAAAATTCATCAAGAGGAAAAGAAGTTATGATTAAAAGGAGTTCTTTACCTACCGTTTTTCTGCTATGTTTCCTTATGAGAACCAGATGTTTACCTACCGTTTTTTTACGGAGGAGAGTGAATTTTCCGTGATCGCTAAAATCAAAAAAATGGAAAATTGGATTGACGCGTGCGCAGTCGACACTCCTAAACGGTGTATTTCAGTGGTTTAGACTAGTTTTTGACGAATTTTAAGAAAAAACATTGATTTTCGCCAAAACCCTCCAAGATGGAGTGCAAGAAATATTTTTTCGAGATTTTCGAGATTTTTTTCTATTAACCCATTCTATTGACAGCATTTTGCATAAAAAATTCTAAAACCCTTTACTTTGCTGACAGTAAGCATTTTTCTAAAACAGGTAAAATCGAAAAAACACCACGACGGAGTGCAAACTCCAGCCTCGTTTGCAATTTTGTCCAGGAAAGACTTTTTAAGACCTGGGTTTCCATATACAGCATAAAATTTCCGTTCTAACGATGTATAACAATCCCATTCACCTTCTGGGTTGAGCAAAGTCGTCTATAACTCGAGTAAGACACATTAGGGCAGAAAGATGCACTATTGAAAAGATTGAAAAGTAGACCTAGAGCCCGGTTCGGCATACCGGATATCAATACGAATGAACTTTGTGGGTATTCAAGCGAGATCAGCCGAAAGGTCTGGAAAATTCTACTTGGAAGCATATAACTACTTTTGTTCTTAGAAATCCCACATTCCTATAGGGTGGGATGTGGGCATTTGAATACCCACAAAGTTCGGTAACCTGCAAGGGGCTCCCCCAGGGGCTGGCGTGACACGTGAATGACCCTTTTTTCTGTCGTGAATACGTGAATTGGACTTTTTCGGCGCGTGAATACGTGAATTGAGATATCAACGTGAACGTGAAAATAAGATTTTTCCAGCGTGAATTCGTGAATCGAGATTTTGAGCGTGAACGTGAAAAGCGAATTATTGTCTAGAACAAAACTAAATAAACCTAAATCGAAAAAATTTTCTTGCTCGCTTCGCTCGCATATAATCTTGGATATCATACTGACGTAATGTTATTGTAAAGTTATTCAAATAGTCAAAACTTTATAAAATTTAAAGATAAACAAAAATTTTTCCATAATTTTCGGAGGACGCATTTTGTAACATTTAATGACAACTTTTGTGATGCAAATAATGCATCCAACGATAGTGTTTTGAGCCAAAACGAAAGAGTCTTAGAGAAAATTTTCTCGGTCGACGCTAATGATGGTCGTCTTTCTGTAGTCACTTATATTGTTACTAAATGCAGTACACAAAATGATACCGCATCAACTTGGAGACAGGGAGCGGTATTTGCTCTTTTAATGATTTACATAAATAGGTAGTTCTAATAAATCTTGTATAAATGCATCATCGAACATTCAGAAGAAACTCTTGTGATGCCGCACCGTGTAGGGCAGGTACCTCACTCGCCGTACCAGGTTTTTGCCAGTAAATGGTCAGTGTTGAATATAATGCAAGATTTTGAATGAATTGTGTGACCAAGAAGGCATACTTGGGTTTAACAATAGCGTGTTAAGACCGTTTTCTCAGGAATAAAAGAAGAAAAAATTGTCGAAAATCTTTCGCGCTCGCTTCGCTCGCGTTCTTCTTTTCCAAAAATTTCCTTCTAGGAGACGAAGGTCAAACTAGACGACCTTTTCTTGCACCACCTCTTTGAAGCCTGAGACTTTCCAGTCCATGATTTTAGGCCAAAGCCTCGATTTAAAATTTATCCTTGATAGATACGGGTCTGCGACGAAGAAAATCGGAGGGAAATCTTTAAAGCTAAGCCTTAACATTGCATTTGCCACCCTTAACAAGTAAATTCAGACAGGGTCTATATCACTGTACGCCAGAGAGGTAGTTCTTTGTAACTTTGGCGTGACAGACCTTAAACATTTCCCTAAAGGGTCGACGCTATCGAGAATAAAATCACAAAACTGCAGAAAACTTCATTTTGATGAAAATTGTCGGTATAAGAATAGGTCAAACAGCTTTAAAAGAGGCCATAAAAGGTCATATTTACCCCAATAAGTTCACAATCGTTTAACAAAAGAATTAAAAGCAAAATTACCGCGTGAACGTGAAAATGTTTTTTTTCGCGCGTGAATACGTGAATTGGCAAAAATTTACACGTGAATACGTGAATTGAGGGTCGACTGGGGGGGCCTCCTGCAAGGAAGGTTAATCTCAATTACCCTTCATTACATTTCTATAATTTCCAATTAACTTTCCTTGTCGGTTACCGTATCTATGTGTGGTATCCAAATGAGATTTGAAAGCGTGCTAAGGGCCCCTGCAAAAGTTCTGAAATTAACTGGGGTCCAAAGAAACAAGGAAATAACAACATTTCGTTTCTTTGACCCTATGTTTTAAATGCATATTAATCTGAAAATCCAAAGGATAGATATCTTAAACTAGATTGATATTCTGAATATCCATGACAAATGTGACAATGTTAACAGTTGATATAATAATAACACAAAAGAATTATATCTGTTTCAAGACAAGTTCACCAAAATTGTCCTTTACTACTTTGTTGTAAAATTTTGCGATAGTTCGACAGTTTCTCCATTCAACAGCTTTTTCAATATCAGCTAATGATAGGCCATGCAATGCAGATTTTGAAGTAGATGTCGATCTGTCATAATATCCAGGTATTTTCAGTTTGTCCCAAGCTAGTCTTCCTTTTGTAATCTGTTAAACTTTCATTAACATCGCGACAAATGGGGTTTCCAAATCTTGTCACGTTTCCGTGATTGACGTGTTCCCCCGGTTTTTTCTTCGTTTGCGTAATGGCTTCTGATTGGCCAATGCAACAGTTCTTCTCGCGCGTGATTGGTTCTGCGAATATTGTTGCGTCAGCAAAATTTCAAGTTGTAAATTTCACGTGGGGAGATCATTTGATTTCTGGCTGGCAAGGTGAACACATCGAAAGAATAAAATGTCTCGTGGACGTAGTGTTCACTACAAATCTTTGAATGACTTTTCAAGTGCCAGTGAACATGAAGTGCTGGCACAACAGAAAGTATGCAGAAGAAGAAGAGATGTATACAATGCAGAAGAAATATTAGCAGAGAAAAAGGTGAGAGTTTATGCTTTTATTTTGGATCAACATTGTGGTTTTTTTTGTGTGCCCCTTGTATTGAGACTGCTATTTTTGTAAACCTAGCAAGCATATAGAATTACCAAATGTAATGGGTGGCTCCTTTTCTGTTTTTTTTTGTGTAGATTGGAAAGAAAACCCACTACCTTGTAAAGTGGGAGAGGTACTCGACCTCAGATTGTACTTGGGAGCCAGCTGAGAATTTACTTGACAGGAGGTTGTTACAGTGAGTGTTATATATGTTACTAGTTATTTAACCATATGTTAGGTATTTATGCTAAGTTGGGATGTGCTGCTGGGCAAGGCTCTTTTCTCATCTACCTCTTGAAATTTCTGTCAGGGTTCAGAATTTCCAAATAAAAAAATGCCTCTAACACTGGTTCTTTATTGCTAAGGTTTATCGGACAAAGTCAAATCTTTCTCCAGCAGCACATTTTCCAGTCTCAAGGTTAAAGATTTAAGGCACGTGTTGTACTAGAGTTCTTGGGAAACAGTTTGTTAGATTTTTTTTTGCTGAGATTCTTAGAAAAGAGATTTAGACTTTGGCCGTAGTCAGAGTATACCTGAATATACCTTAAGGGAACTTTTTTTGGTGAGAACTAACTTTGGCGAAGCAGGAATTTTTTGAATTTTGGCAAGAACTTAATTTGGCGAAGCAGGAATTTTTTGAATTTTGGCAAGAACTTATTTTGGCGAATCAACGGTTTTTTGAATTTTGGCGAGAACTTATTTTGGCAAATGACAGCGTAAATCAGCTCTTTTTTGCCTTATTTGAAGCTTTTTTTGTGAACTCAAGAAATTATTTAGGCAAAATACCGAAATTGGCGAATCAATGATTTTTTTAATTTTGACGCGAACTCAATTCGGCGAATGAGCCAAAATAATAATTTTGGTGGGAACTAAATTTGTCAAATTTTGAGTTTGCTTGCCAATTTCGCCAAAATTAGTCTTCGTCAAAATAAGTTCCCTTAAGATATTGTAATATTTTTTTCAGATTTTGGGAGCAGCCGTGTCCAGATTTCAGGCAAGTTGAGTTCCATGTTGAGCGTCTCCTCTCTTGTTTTGATGCCTCCTTAAAAGAACGGTTGAAAAGCGTGAAACAGCTTGACTTTCCAGTGGCCATTTTCAGGTATCTCTTCCATGGGAGGGGGTTGGACAAAAAAAGGGGGTCAAAGCAACTTTATAAGCATGACTTTGACCCTCAATGGTTTCCCAATGATTGGCACAAAAGCATCATTAATAAGAGAGGAAGCAGGAGAGAAATTGTCTTTCCAATCACCATTCGGTGTTTCTTATCTAAATCTCCAAAGCTATTCAAGGCCACAAATAGCGGAGAGATTCAAGAAAAAAAAACACGGTTGGTGCAAAGATTATCAGTTCTTGTTTTCAAGGACACTTTTAATTCTTAGAATTTGATTGTAATACTAGGTTTCAATAATTTTTTCAGAAATATATTTTATCTATGATCATGCAAGTTCCTGCTGATCATCACATATGGACCATGCACTGGGCATGTCAAAGGTTAAAAAATGAGGCTACATGAAAGTGTTTTAAAGTTTCACTCAAACTGAGCATACAAATTTACAAAAAATGAAAAATTAATGATTTTTTAATTCTCTTTATGTTTCATTCTTCATTTGATGTCGTGTATGTGCGTTTGGTTCTTTCATAACCACCCTCCGAAAGAAGCTGCATTCTCTTCTCCGCCGCCAAAAGATTGACACATGCGTCGTGTCTGTTTATCTTCTGGTGAAACAACTTTCTGAAGACATCATTCTTCTTTTCAACTCCTGCAAAAAAAGTAAAGAAGACTTCAGTGATTAAATTTGTGTATCATTTCAGAGTAAATATGTAGCTAGAAATTTGATTGCAGTATCTTTGATTTATTCAGTGATTTCCAGTTATAAAATAAAGATTTTGATTTCCATACCTTGACCAGTAAAGATCTTTAGGGTTTTGTATTTTCTCATAATGTCAGGGATGTGTTTCACCATGATGTGAATATAAGGGGTTACAGGGAAGTTCCATGAATAGCCAGTACCATTCATCTTTTTGAGATGAACTACCCATCGTTTGGCCTAAAAGTAAAAAGGTTTATCATATTTTCAGGTTGTTCTTCACTCAAAGACTGTTATCGTTGTGTTTCATGGTTACAGTGATGTTCACTAGAGTTGTGTTAAAGTTTTTTACCTACCTTCAATTCAAATTCATCAATCTCTTGAGGTGTCAGTTCTGGCTTGTTCATCGTGACATAAAGATCTTCGAAGTCCTGAGAAAGTAAGACATCTTTATAATGCACCCCTTACTTAGTACTGTTCTGGGAATTTTTAGAGACTTTTCGAAGTTTGGGAATTTTAAAACTTTTGGGGTTAAAAAATTTTGAGATTTCCTTTGAATTTTTCATTTCCTGAAAATTTTGTGATATGCAATTTTCTTTGAAAAAGAAAATGAATAAAAATAGAGGGGATAACATTTTCCAGGTTACACACTTTCCACAATTTTCTTGTTGGTTGGACTTGATTTTTTGGTAAGAATTCCTCAAAATAATTTGGAAGGCGTTTAAGCATCCGCTTTTTGTCATTGCCCATAAGTGATGTCCACTCCACTTTGTTTTGCTTATTCTTCCAAAATGATAGTGTGATTCCAATCTCTTTCATTGCGGCTATTAGCTTGGTCTTCATTTCTTCGTTGCCATTTTTCTATAAATTGGAAATATAAAAAAAACTTGAGATATCATGTGGGAAATAGTGTTTGCAGTTGAAGAGGGGCGTATGGGGTTTGCGATTTCCTAAATACTGCTAAAATTTTCGGAATTCCATTAAAAAATACTTGCAAATTATTTCGCTCCAACTAATCTTAATGGCAGACATTAAAAAATTAGCCTCGCAAACATTATTTAGCTGTATGAATTAGTTCCCTAAGGTAGAATGTAAGTTCACAGATCAAAAAATGTTTTTTTTTTTTTTCAGAAAATGCTTCTATTATCACCTCATCTATGTCAAGGATATTATGAAACATTCCATCTTCCAATCTATCAGTGACCCTCAACATCAGATGTAATTCATCTACACAATACTTCTCGATTGGAACGTCCTTCAAAATTGGATCATTTTTGCAGCCTGGTTTCTTCTTCCAATTTTTATCAATCACACGTTTCTTGCCTTGTTTATTTGGGTCTTGTCTGCAAGAAAATGTAAGTGAATTTTTTTGTACCATAACTTTAAGCAAAATTTGATTTAGTGTCAAAGAGTTCAAATGACAAGATGAATTTTGGGTTTGACCTGTAGCAAGTTTGTTGTTTTTTTCTTGAAATTTTTGGGTTTGGGATGTTTTGGAAAAGTGTATTAGATTTTCACTGTATTTTTCCAAGTTATTTACTTATATTGATTTCATCAATTTTAGATTGGCATACCTTGTTTCTTTATCAATGTCACAGTAGATGCATGCATTGTCAGATGTGGCTGCCTTCATTCCAAGAAGCGTGAGAAGAAACTGAAAACAGAAGAGGTAATTTCATTAATTCTTTTAAAGATTCTTTCACATTTTGGGATTTTCTTTAAGATATTTTCGGAATTTTGGAAATTTTTGAGGTTAAGTTTTTTGGGATTTTTAGGCATTATTGAAAAAGTGTGCAAGATTTGTTCCAGTGACTTGGCCCTTGTAAGAATAATAACGAAAATGCTGGGGCCTACTTTGTAATCCCCACCAATCAACAAATCGACACTTAATTCCTTTCCATCCACAGTTAATTTTGGCTCCTTTGCAATCTTGTTTACATCTTCTATCAAATCATGGAAACTTTCTTTTATACAGTCGTAGGATTCACTTGCCATTCCCACACCAACAGCATTATTCCCTACAAAAATAGACATTACATGTTTTTTTATAAGCAAGTGTATGCCTGAGCCAAGTTTTTAGTGAAATTAGATTTTACTCCTCGTGAGATGGAGAAAATGCTTTAAAGATCCTTAATTTATTATCAGAACAATATTGTCAGAGTAAGTTTCTCACCAGAGCTCTTATAGAATGAGCCAGACTCTTCAATGATTGAGTAGGACATAACAACCAAATTTGAATGCCGTGTCAGTTTGGTGCCATCTCCACTGATTTTCAACTAGAGAAAGACAAATGATATCATTACCTAGCAAAGACACTTAAGTCAAAAACATTTATTGCAAATCTATGGAAACGACTTTCTTTTCTTCAGTTTAATTTGAAATCTGACATTTTTGGATTTACTCTCATACATTTTTAGTAAACTGTTAGTAGTTAAGGCTTTAAAGAAACTAACCATGATATTATTTTCAGCAGACCTGACCCTTTTATCTGTTTTTAATTCATCAATTAAACTCATTTGAGCTCCAGCACTATCCCCAGGTGTCTTTTGGACGTCAAAGCTTTTTGAAATTTCGCGTTGCATATCTTCCACCAAATAAGATCTTGGCAAACCAAATGCGATCTGAGACAGTTCATGATATGCTTTGTTGGAAATCATCCATCTGTCCTTCACGTATATGACAGCTTTCATTTTCTCTATTTCAGTCAAGTCATCACCTAAAGAGCGAAACGCAATATGAGACCTAAGATTCAAGACGTGCAACGAGTATATATGGTTATAAATTTCTTCCTTATTGGGCAGGGCTATTAAATCGCATGCCAACTCGTCAGAAAATTACCTGCTTTCCATTCGAACGGATTTTCGCTGGTTTGGCTTGACGAAAGTACGCTGGCTTGGCTTGACGAAAGATCGCTGGCTTGGCTTGACGAAAGATCGCTGGCTTGGCTTGACGAAATAGCGCTGGATTGGCTCGACGAAAGAATTGAACAATCAGACCGTGATTCACTCATGGAAAGTTCCGTTTCTTCCGTAGAAGGTGATGAAAGATGTGCCGGAAGTTTCTCCGACCACGAAGATGATCCTAAGTGAAAAATGTTATTATATATTTGAAAGTACTTGTATATTTTTTTGAATTCCCGATTAGTTGATTCAAATCTGGCAATTTCAGGCAAATTTAGCTAAATTAATCTCAGTTGATAAACTAGCCTCCCGCTTGATAACTTAATAAGTTTTCGATTTTTTCCAACCCTCAGACCTTGTCAGATCCCCCGTTCGACGGGTTTGGTTATTAAAATAGGGATTGGGCTTTTCCAGAAAAAATTCGTTCATGGGGGGTGGAGGATATATTATTTATTCTGTGATCTACCCCTGGACATTTCAATTTTTCACCCCCTGGACACGTGTTTTACCCTGGACAAGCATCAAGTTGACCCCCTGGACACAAATATTTACCCCTGGACATCGCAGATTCACCCCATGGACATGGCTGTTTTTCAGGGTTTTTTCAATACCCCTGGACAATATATCCTCCCCTCCACCCCCCATGAATGTTTTTTTTCTGGATTGAAAAAAAACTTTCTTCCTTGATGAGGTACTAGCGATTATTTTAGTTTTGTTAGTAGCTACTTTTATTTATCCCTTTTATTTATGCATTGAATGTAAATTTGATTTTTTACCCTTATCACATGACATGGATATCTTTGTAGATGCCTTTGTTTTCAATTTTATTTGGCTTGAAGTGAAACCGAATTTTTCCACTTGTCTTGTTACGCTCTCTCTAAAGAAGAAAACTGTTATAAAACTGGTTTCTTTCTAGCTGAAGCACCTATTTCTGTAGCGAAATGAAAGAGTTATTGGGCTAAAATAATCAAATTATTTTGATTTGAAGAAAACGTTCTTTACCGAACTTGTGTCAGTCGTCGGTATTTTTGTCGTTGACCCAACTCCTCAAAGGGTTTCGTTGGTCTAACACCTTTGGTTTGCGGATTCTAAAAACATAATATATTGAGTCAGTGAATTTGTCCATAACATAAGGGGGGAGGGGCTTTAACAAATCCGACTACTATCTAAATGTTGTCATTTTTATTTTTCTCTGCAAAACTATATAGTTGACCCTCATTAGCCAATAGGAGAGCAACTAAAGGTATCGATCGATCCATGCGTAATATCTTTTTGGGGCGTGGCAAAAGAGAAGAGTAGGAAATGTCGCAACATACCTGCAATGTTGCAATTGAAAAGGGAGGTGTTCCAAAGCTGTGCCACAGGCCTTTGATTTTGTAGCGATTTGCCGAGTTGTTCTTTTTGAGCTTCTTCCCGATTCTTTCACCCGCCTTCCTGATGGACCAATGAATGGAAAGCTCATACGACCCAATCCACCCAGCCTTCGTTAAAAGCCCCTCTACGTAAGCTTTTGCCTCCACAAAACCCATTTTACTAAGGAAATGTACCAACTCTCCAGTCATTTCCAAACAGTCTCCAGTGCTGTTTTTGTTAGAGGCTGGTACATATTTCAAAGAGTTTTCAAAAGACATCTTAGAAAAGACAAAACTGGTATCACGTCAATTGTCGACTTTCGAAAAATAATTTTCAAAAAAGTTTTGACGAAAAAAAAAAAAACATTATACATATTTGGAAAGCCCTTTGATTATACTTTTCGAATGTTTGGACCTCCAAATTTTTTGCTGTTGTTAAATGCGGGTTTTCCCTGACATGTAAACAAACATTAGGGGAATTCAAGGAAAAATGTCTCTGTTTTTCAAAGTGAAAAATCACCGCATCGCAGACCTGAAACTTTGTACTTGTTATACATTTTTGGAAAGGTCTAAGATGGAATTTCAAAACCCTGAAACACAGGAGGGTTTTAGAATTTTGTTCGAAAAAGCACTGAAGTTCAACGGCTGACAAAAAGAGAAATCCTAGGAGTAACGAGCTCAAAAAAAGAATAAATGATAGACGAAGTATTGTACTTTTCAAAAATATATATTTCTTTCATCAAAGAATTCTAAAAAATTAATAAATAAACGTGGCTACTTAGGAAAAATCACAAATTATTTTTCTTGTCTTCTATTTGACATTTTTTCGAACGTTTACCCCCGTCTTTTCTGACGTTCGATTCTTTGACGTCAAAACATGGAAACCCCATTTGTCGCGATGAAATAAATAGAGTTATTTTCATTAAGTCCAATTTTAGTTGTATTCACATTTTTCAAATTCCACTTTGCTTCCCACATTTGGTTTCTTATTTGTCGAGATGTGAATGTGTTTGTTTTGTCTGTTGTTTAATCCCTTTTTTGTTTCTTTGTGTTTCTTCGCGAGTTTTTTTTTTAGTTATTGGCCCAGCGCGGAGCGTTATGGGCCTTTAAAACGCAACTGATTGAGAAGATTTGACTCTGTCGGGGCCTATGCGCGCAATTATCAATCGACACATCCAGGCTAAAATCGAATTATCTGACTTTCTATTGTGCGCATGCGTAAGAAAAAACCACATATAATTAATACCCCTAACTTATATGGTCAAACCTTTCTTTCTCAAATTAGTAAGAGTGTACTTATCTCAAAATGTTAAAGTAATCAGAGTAATTAAATTGCTCGCTCGACTTGAGTCAATACATCATACCTGTAAATTTGTATTGTGACTCTGCAACAAAAAATATGTTGACACTGCCAGCACTGCTGGGCCTTTATGCCGCTTAGGCTTTCTTGTTATATTATGTATTGTCTGTTAGTTTTCTCAGTCATTGTCTTTTTCGTTTTTTTCCGTGCGGACGTCTGCACGGCATTTCGGACTTTAGGTGTCGAACCGGGTTCTGGGTCTACTTTTTGAAAATGTGTCTTTTGATACAGTATATGACCCCCAAAACGGAGACGGCCCCCAAAACGGAGGTTTTCATTAAAATGAAGATTCTGAGTTGTAGATTTATCAGAATTAAACGATTTTTGTTTGATGGTTATACTTAAAAATGAGCATGTTTTTGCTGGTTTGAGACGGATTCAAAATAACATATTTGCGTCCAAAGGAAATATTTTAACACCAAAATTAGATAAAAATTGCATATGACTTTAGAGGCTGGGTAAAAGATATAGCATCTCGAAGGTTAACCAGTATTTTGGAGCCCTAGAATCAGCATTGACTAAACCGAAAATTCTAAATATGAGAAAAAGCAAAAAATCTTGGAATTCTATTCCTATCATCTTGAGTTAATAGTTTTCAAAAAATTAACATTATATATAACATTTTTCGCTGAATCAGCAAAAACGGCAAATTCTGTCATTTTTTTGCAAAACATAGGAGAAAAGTATCGCTAAAATTTCAAACCTCCGTTTTGGGGGCCATTAGAAAAAAGCTACCCATCTTTAACACAGAGCGAAAGGTCCCTATATACGGTACGATTTTTTTAGTTCATTTTACCGCATACTAAAAGTATACGGTATTATGCGATACGTTATTTTTACCGCATACATAGTATCCGTTTTACCACATACTCAAAAGTGAGACTACGCATATCGTTTTATATTACTGCATTCATATTCGTTGAATATAGGGACAGCGGATACGTATAATGTAATATCCATATTCCCCGGATACCGAACCCAGTATACACATACATATTCTTGATACGTATACAACATTATATTTGCGCACCGTATACCAAATGTATATTACGTTATACAACACTATATGAATACGGGAGTATGACGATGGATGTATATCATTCTATATATATTACGTTATACAACACTATATGAATACGGGAGTATGATGGTGATCGAGCTTTCATGGAGGCACTGGATCACATTTTTTTATAAGCATATTACTTTTTAATTAATTAATGACAAGCAAATTTTTAGTCGGGGTAGTTTTTCATAGCGGATTTAATGCCAAAACAAGCAAGCAATATTTATTTAGAGGGGAATCAAGAAAAATAGAATGTTCGAAATTATTGGTCGACAATGACAAATTAATGAATTGACAAAACAAGTGGTTTGTTTCTTAAGAAATAAATGTCTTCTTAATATTGATTTAAAAGTTACAAAAGATTATTTAAAGATTACAAAAAAAAAATAAAAGCATACAAAAATATGTTCGATAAGGCCAGAGATAAGGATAAAAAAAGTTAAAAATCTAATCCTGTTAACTAGTTTGCTTAATTATTGTATCCTAACCATAAATCAGATTACTAAAGTTGTTGTAAAAGGTGCGTACTTAGGCAAACGCGAAGAATGCATTATTCGTGGGATTTAAGTTTTATCGTTTTTTAATTGTCCACTGTATAAATATTTAAAAATTTCCCCTTTAAATTCACTGATAAAGTTAGCGGGAAAGGCCGACGAAACGTCTGAAAAAAGATTAAGACAGATCAAGATCTGCGTAAGCTAAAATCCAAAGGTCGAAATCTCTTGACGATGTATTTCTGTAGGCATCGAGGCTTTTCTGTGTCTTATTGTGTCTTTATTGTGTCTTATCTTAACAGTTTAGTGCATTACACTGAACAATTTTCTGAATTGCAGAATTAAGCCTTATTTAGTTGAAAAAGATACGAAAAAGATGAAAACAAAATAAAACAAGATAAATTTAAACCATGAAAAGTTATCGGACCAAAGCTGCTGGAAGTTTGGCTATTTGAAACTTCCTGGTCGAGGGGGTTCCATAATTTCGACTTATCTGCAGAACGCTAGCATCGATCCGATCAATCAAATCGTTGAATGCATCTGTCCTCCAATCATGACGACGGAAAACATGCGTTGTCGTTGGTCCTTCGTCATCCGTCTCTTCATCGGACATCACATTCGCACACGCGTGCTGCCAGAGTTCAGCATCATCACCCTCCTTTTCCACTTTGTCACGTGCAAGGAAAAGCTAAACGAAGAAACAAATGATCAGTACAGATTTACTAGCTGATAACAAGCTGGATGTTACTTTTGATAGAAATGAGTCATAATGCGATTTTGAGTTTATTGAAAACATGTTCGTGAGTGTAATATTACAATTTCTTTGGGAAAACTTCAGTGAAGATCATTATTTTCTTATTACTACTTTCAAATTAAGCTTACATCGAGCAGGGGGGGGGGGCAAGCAGTTAGTACAGAACACTATGTGTACTAACTGATTCTTGGCAAAATCTGTAACCCACCACCACCCCCTGTCACTTAGTACACCGTGTACTAACTGTTTTTGACCTTGCTCAATATATATACCACCCCCAAAAATAAGGATACGTCTCTCTACGCTGCATTCCAGGTGAATTTCACACTCCAGAGAGGTTTTATGAGGTGTGTTTTTACCTGTTTTTACCACAAACTACTTTCAAACAAATGAAAATATAACAAATTATGGAGGTCAATGATGAGAGTGAGTACGAATTTACAAGGACTAGCTGGGACTAGGAAATTTTAGAGTATCTTTTTTATCCTTTTTCATGGTTCCGACTGGGGTTCTAGCCCCCCCCCCCCCGCCAAATTTAGGTCCCCCCTGAAAGCAAAGTCCCCCCAGCATGATAAAAGTCCTAGGTCCCAGTATTGGGGGAAAGAATTTGATGAATAATTTCTTTTTCAAAGTGAATATTTATCAGTTTGTCAATGAAAACTGATGAAAACACTAGTAAATAAAAAATAGTAGTAGTAATTTAGTAGTAGGGAGAAATAATACTTAGCAAATTAGCAAAATTAATTATACGACTCATGGACCCTTGAGTTCTTAATTGCCCTCTGAAATAGTGCCAAGAGGCTTAACTTTTTCCAGGAAGCTTTTGCAAAGGACTAAGTTATGTGTAATACAATTTCAAATATAAGCTGTTAAAAGGTATTCCTGACTGTCCTAGAAAGAAGATCCATAAAAAAGATAGAATCATAAAAAAGATAGAATCATAAACCTGTCATAAACTGATAACAGTAAAAATCTGAGAAATCTAGTTTAAAATTCTCAGTTATTACACCTTTTTACTTCCAAAATTCTGTATATACCACCCCTTATGGCAGTTAGTACAAAGGTTAACTGTATTTGCAAATTTGCAAATATACACCACCCCTTTTGGCAGTTAGTACACAGGTGTACTAACTGCATTTCGCAAATTTGAAAAATGGACCCACCACGGTACTAAGTGTCATGGGTGTCGTGTACTAACTGCTTGCCCCCCCCCCCCTGCATCGAGTGTTTTGCTGTAACTTGACATAAATTTGAAAATGATCTGAAATGATAAAAACTTTCATTCTTACCCTGTGCCTCCTAGTAGTTCTCCTCTTGGTTGTTTTTGTGTCTGGTCCTTCCTTTTCTTGCCTCTTCAGATTTTCGAAATAGCGATAGATAGCTCCTAAACAAGACAAAAACACATTTAAAATTAAATCGACAAATAAACTAATAAATTTGTATTTCCATATTTGCCGAGACAACATCAACACCCTAGAGAAAAGAATAATACTTTCCTAGCAGTTAAGTTCCGGCAAACACGTAACCCCTTGTTGAATTTATTTTAATATTATACTTTAAGGAGTCTTTATAAGAAGAATGGTCTAATTTAACCTCTTGCAAGGAATAGAAAACGAGAAAGATGAATAATAAAATCAGTCTTTCAAAAATATTTTAGGTTGTACTTACTGAAAGTTAACTTCTCTTCATAATCCACTTTAGATGTCCGAAGGGAATTGTAAACTTTCATCTTAATTTCTTTGTTGTGTTTGGAACGGTAACTTTCATTGAAGTTCCATATCGTGTCAACGCTTAAACCATCGTAAGCCAAATGTACGTGAGTCTGTAAACAAATAGGGGCAATTAAACATTATAGACTGACTTTTTACAGACAGTTAATTATATGAAATATTATGCTTAGTTGGGGCTTAGTTTAGAGGGGTCAAGACCCCCCTTAAGTAGGAAGACCCCCTTTAAGTGGCAACCCCCTTACAAAAATGAAAAAAAATTGACCCTTACGAAATTTGCTGACTTAAAGTACTTTTATAAATAAAGTACAAGCAATTTTTCAGGTTGAACTTGCTTATTAATAAAATTCTACAATGGAAAAGGGGGAAAATGACGCCGCAGGCAAAAAAATTACAATTTGAATTGTTAACTGGCTGTCCCAGTTGAACCTTGCTTATAGCTTATACCCTCTCACGAAAATTTTGGAAAGTCTCAGACCCTGAAGTCTAAGGGTAGAATCTATGTTATAAAATCAAATTATATGAAATGTACCATTTCAAACTACTATCTCTTGAACTACCAAAAGATAAATGCATCAAAAATGATAACTTATCAAGGATGGATAAATCTATACTATTAAAAAAGGAAACTTACTGAAAGAGCTGGTGGCAGTTTTCGATCTTTCTCTTTTACTTTATTTTGTTCTTCCCGTGCATAAATTTCCATAACAAGCACCTTTAAATCTTCATATTTTCGCTCCAGTGTTTCCATATCCTTTTGTTGTTTTATGATTTTCGCATTGAGTGCATCTTTGACTTGATCAAGTTCCCTAAATTGAATGTAGAATAAAAATACAAGCAAAGATCATTTTTTGGTTTCCTGTAACCTTAACCCATCTAGACGCCTCTCCTGAGATAATTGTCTCCTATAAAAACCACCGTTTTTAAGATGTATAAAAAATTGAGAGCCTTGTTTTGCTAAAATTGATTATTGATACACGTTTTTTTATAAGAATTGAGTATTTTGGTTAAGGGTGAACATTTTTTTTATTTTTCTATTGTTCTAAACGATAGGCCTACAGTTTGGTTTAACACTAACTCACCCTGATATTCTGATAGAAGTTATTCTTATAAAAGAAAAAGTGTGTATTACATCGTAACCAAGCAATTGGTACGATAAAAGGAAGATTTACCTTAAAGGGAACTAATTTTCGCAAAAAATTAGTTACCGGGAAAATTAGTTCCCTTAAGGTAGATAAATTAAAATTTTTCATAAATTTCTCTTTGTTCAAAAATTTTGTTGCTTCTTAAATGTCTTGTTAAAGTTAAAATAATTCATAACTTCCAAAAAGGGATGGAAAAAATTGTCAAAATAATAATAGAGAGTACAAAGATTATTGAAAAGAGGAAAAAATGTCTTTTAAGAAAACAGAACTCTAAAGTTAAAATATGATATTCTTATAAAAAGTAAGAAAATATTGTCTAAAAAGTATCAAAACCACTACCACTGTATTTAAGTCAGAAGTTCAATTGATTTGGTCAAACTTAAGTAAGTTCACCGAACAGTCAATCAAGATGTATCTACTTGCGGGGTCCTCTGTCAACATCTTCAAACCTAGGGAAGCCAACTCTTTTATTGATTCAAATTTTCCAATGTTTCTAAAATTATACCCCAACGAGTATACATCTGTGGCCTCAGATTGTTTTGTCTTTTGAATATTTCGAAGTTCAAAGGCAAGATGCTGATGCCTCTTATTATAAATATCTTGCTCTTTAGAGCCAGGTGCAATATCATACATCATTGGCGCATTGATGAGAGTGGCTTTACCAAAATCAATTATGCATGGAGAAAGGGAAGGCCTTAAAAGAATATTCTCTCCATGCAAGTCATTGTGAAGAATATTCTTCTCATGAATATAAGTAAGGCCTTCAACTAACTCCCTGCAAACTTTGAACCACTGTGATTTCTTAATTTTACTTTTTCCAAGAACAGATCTTAGTGTTTGAGCAGTTGTAATGCTGGTTTTTGAGCCTGATACGAATTCCATTAAAATTGAACCAGAATCAAGTATACCAAATAAATATGGCACAAAACTAGAACCGGAAAGGTGTTGAAGAACCAAAGCTTCAGCTCTCAAGTCTGCCATGGTTCCTTTGATATTTTTCTTGGCACATGTAATGCCAAGAAAGTTTATCTTGCATAATACAACTTCTCCAAAAACACCAGACCATTTAGGATACCCATTGCTGTAAAGAGAGATTTTGTCCTTGGTGAAAGCTGGGATTGTGGACGATAAGGAGGACAAAAGCTCATTTCGACAATTTTTCTTCATTTGAGAATATTTGGTTTTTGCAGGCATGGTAAATGCAAGTTTCTGGACTACTCTTCGGTTAATTGGTTTTCTTTTTGAACTCTGTGTAATTAATTCGTTCTTTAACTTCTTTAACTCCTTTTTGGCATTGATTAAATTGTGTTTCATTTGCTCTTTTGCTTTCCCTTTTCTCTGCTTAATCTTTCTTTTCATATCTTGTCGATAGTGTTTTCTCCTGTTAATGGATCGCTTAGCCGTTTTTGCTTTTCTGTAAAAAGAATTTTTAAAGCTTTGAAAAAAATGACAAAAAAAATGCAAAAAATGAGCGTCAAGCTAAATCATGATTTGTACAGTTTAAACATGGTTTAGAATGTTTTGACTGATGATGTTATTTTGGCATTTTTAATGACTAACAACATGCACACCCAATCTAACTATTTGGTCAAATTTTGCATGGTTTTTTAGCATTGTAATCAAAACTTGTCTTTTAGTTTTAAACAATGTACCATCCACATTTGGACACTTTTGAATGGCTAATGCTGATATGTGTTTGGCATGCTAGATGACTACACATATGCCAGATGATACAATGTTTAAATTCTAAAGGACATTTTAATCTTGTGTTGTTTTACAGAATTGTTTCCACTTTAACAGGATAAATTTTGAATATTGTTTATACAAAGAAAATGTTGTCAAGAAAGTCTTTGAAATGGTTAAAATCATTTTGCACTCGTAAGCCACAAAACCAAACATTCACAATAAGGAAATAGTTTATTGATGCAAAGGTAATCAATTTACTATGACAAAACATAAGTGTAAAGCAATTATTGTTTAAAAAAGCATACCTTTGCGTAATTTGTGAGTCGTCTCTTGAGGTTGAGTCGTCCAAAATGGGTAAGGTATCGTCAATATTGTTGTTTCTGAAAAAGAAGAGAGTTTGTGACATTCTGTGACAAGATTCACCAGCTACTCTATGGAATATATTATTGACTTTGGTAAAAATGGTTTTGATTTTGCTCTCAGATCCCTAACATAACAGGAGGGCCTTGAATTTTAAAATAATGAATTTCAGTAATTCAGTACTTTTTCTAGTGTTTTCCAATATTAATAAATGCTAGCCAGAAATTAACCATGTGGGAAAGGACAAGTTGAGGGCTTAAAAGCATGTAAAACTTATGCCCAGAAAACAGCCGGTAACATTGGTCTGTGATAGCAGAATTCAACTGGCCCAACAATTTTTAACAAAGAATCATTCTGAGGGAAAACTAATCGTTTAAAGATAACTCGAGGTCCCCAAAAAAACCTTAAAATGTTACCTCATATTTGGTGAAGTTTCCTGATTTTGACCTCTAGGGAGTAAGACTTTAACTCCGTTGGGAGTAGAGGTTGCATTCAAAACTAACGGTCTTTTGGCAGCTCTTGGCATGATGATTTATTGAAGAAAGCTAGAAGAATAAAAATACAGACCCTTACAAAACAACCCATCCATAAATTATAAAATCAAAATGTGAAGCTTGTCCAAGGTTTTGACACTTATTTTTTTTGTCACAATAGAAAAGACTTTTGAAATTTTCAGTCAGTTAGAAAAAGATCTTCAGAGGGTTAAAGCAAAAAAATTTATTAAACAGTTTGACGAAAAATATACCATGAAAAGGAAAAAGGTACCACAGAAAGGCCACAAAAAGAAATTAAATTTAAAAAACTTTAGAAGATAATTTATCATGATACCCATGACAAACCATGGTGAAAAAGGATTTAGACTTACTGAATTATTAGTGGTTGTATGAGGAAAAAACAATGTAAAGTTAAAAGATCTTTTAAAAACGGTAGATAAGTTTCCAACAAAAAGATTAAACTGTTGATGGATCTTCAGATGATGAGCAGAAGTTAAAAGGACTCTGTAATCATGTTTTTGGTGTTTTATAGGGAAATTCCCATGCTGGATTTTGTTAACACAATGATCATTTTGTTTTCAGTTGAGTGCTTTACATTGTTTTACCCATGAAAGTATTGTTTAAATGAGTTTAAAAGGCCCTGGGGTTAAATTTCTGCTTTCTAACTTTTCTATTTTTCATTGTTATTCTTTATTTCTTCAATCATTCAATCATTGTTTCAAAATGTTATTGCACAAGAGTTTGGAAGGTTCTAGAAGCAATATTTTCACTATAGGTTTGGATAAGTGAGCACAGTCAGTGATCATTCTTAAGAAGAAGGGAGAGTTTGTTTGTGGTCCATCATGGGCTGGGCTGGGGATACTTGCTAAAAAGGGATATGGTTTGTAAATGCAAAATAAACTTATCTTTGGCTTCTGGTAGTTCCATCTTTGAATCTTCTTTCAAGTTGAGTTTCAATCTATGATGAGCCTAGATCTAGATTCTGTAAACTCCTTCCCTTTGTTATAATTTTGCGCGCCACTAAAACTGCAATACGCGCATCAGCGCACAGGCTGACTGCTTTTTCAACATCGGGCTAAACAATAACAAATATGGTAGCCGCGAGCTACGGAATAATGGAACACGGGTCACCTCTAGACAGCTAGAGACTTCTTTCACTTCACTGTTCACTTTGGTCCCATCATTTCACTTGTTGGCTGGTATCTACCGCCTGCTGAGTCGTGTAAAAGTTGGTCTCAGCTAGCTTTAAAGAGAAAACGAAGTGACAACAAGCTCTTGTGGACCTGCACTTTTTATCGGCGTGGGCGATAACAACCATAACGTCAGAACCATTATCCCCACCAAAAACAAAGTTTTAAACCAGACCAGAGGATGAAAACTTGGATGTATGTACCCCTATTTGTCCTTGTTTTAATGGTTTTATGTATGAGCATGGGAAAGTAACAAAATCAAAGAAGTATAGAGAATAAACATTGGCTACATCTACAATATCTCATATCACAAGAGAAAAACGAACAGCTAGGCAAGCGCAAAGGGGTGTCTCATCATGTCCCCAGTCATTTTGCCTGACTTTTGTATCCGATCCACATGGAACACAGGCATATTGCTAGCGTGTCAATTTGAAACAACTTATTTATAGCTACTATCTAATTTCCTGCTGGTTTTTTACTGTACTCACATCCATTGAAGTATCTTGTACATTACACACTTGATAAAGACATATATAAGTGTCAAAATATTTGTGAAGAAAATGTGTTTTTATCTGTTTTATCCATTCTGGTGACACATTTTTGGCTTTTATGTTTGACATTGAAGTATGGAGATATCTTTTGGTGGCAATTTAGATATGCGAATATATATATCGATAGTTAATTTGTTAACGACTCTGGACACCGCCGTACATGGTGCGGTGTTGTACGGCGGGGCTTGATTTAAATGTCCGGTGGGAATGAAAGGTTAACTCTTGAAAACACCATACATTTTCCCACCATACATTAAATTTCCCATCGTACAATAGTACGGTGGGAATGCGATCGCGAAAGGGAAAGCACCACCGTACTATGTCCGGTGGGACCACCGAATTTGGTACGGTGGTGAAATAGGTTAACTCGAAATCCACCGTACCCACCGGACATCACCGTACAATGTACAGCGGTGTCCAGGGTCGTATTTGTTATGATTGGCCCTAGTTATGGACTAGTCCGTCGTAACCTCCTAACAGTCAGATTAACTTCCATAAAATAGCTCCTCACTCTATGAAGGCAAAAGCCTAACTGAATACCTAGTAATCTAAGGCTCTATTTATACTAAAATGATTTAAAATCAATTATGGCATTAACTACCTGGTTGGGGAAAAGTTATTTTATAGAAGTTATTCTGACTGCCAAAAAGGACTATATTATGATTGATATTAAGGTGACAACCAAAAATATCTTCTTTTTGTGTCACCCTGGGTGACATTGGGCCCCAATGGACTAAAGAAATCTGTAAATTAGTCAGATTTTTTAGTTCATCAAAATAGATTTATATGTAAGTGTCTAAGTGTCTGTGTTGGTCAAGTTTGAATTTTGCGACAAAATTTTTTACTGACTGACCAGGATATATACTTGTATTTTGGGAATGGCACAAAATGAAGATGTTTATGATTGTCACCTTTTTCTATTTCTATTTTTATGTATTTCTATTTCTATGTAATAATTCTTAGGAGGTTTTACAAACCTATTCTCTCGAATATATCATAAATTAAAAATAAAAATAAATAAATAAATAATAAAAATAAAAAATCTATATTCATAAAATATACAAAAATACAATGAATGTTGGTTATATAAATAATTTGTTTGCATCTAAAATAATTTATTGTAAATTATGTAAGTTAAAAGGTAAAAGGGTTTGAAGATTTAGAATGATAGAGTTACTAGATTACTAGATTTTGAGACTTGAGTAGTTTAGGATTTTAGTTAAGAATTTACTGAGAAAATTATAGTGTTGTTAAGTAAGAATTTGCTGGGAAATTTGTTAAAATAGTAATATGGAATGTAAATTTAAATTAAAATTTAATTTTACCTTATTATGCCACATAGCAACTTCTGGTAAAACTAGGTTTATTTGATGTATTTGATGTGATATGTGTATGTAATGTTACCTGATTGTAACTTACATATATCAAGGAAAAATTATATTGATAAGATTTTACATTTTTTATCTATCTATCTATCTATATATTAGTAACATTAGGCCCGAAGGCCCATTCTCGCTACATTATCAGATTTAGGAATGTACAGTTTAGATTTATGAAGAATAAATTGGGTCAGCTAGTGGGCAGGCTGATTGGTGTCAGTCAGACTTTTAATTCGATAAAATCTGATAATTTCGCTGATATTTAATGATTGGGCAGATAGCTATTGTTTCTAACATGACATCCAATGAGAAATAGACAAGCCGTTTCTCTTTTCTCAATCATTAAAGATATTCAGAGATTAGACCTTTAGGAAATTGCAATGATCTATTGAATCAGTTCTGCATAATTTAATTACTACAGACTGCTATTGGACTAGGAATCATATGTTCTTTTTTATAAGGAAATAAAATCCTCAAGTTAAAGAAAAAGAAATTTAGATGTTGATATCTTTGGATAGAAGTATAGTTGACAAATTTTGCTTGATACCTGGATTTTAAAGTTTCATTTGAACATTTAAAAAAGAACTATATATTGGTATTTTCCATTATATTAAGTTATATTATCTATCAGTTTGTACAGGTTGCCCAAATTGTGTCTGAAAGCTAACGCCACCGACTAAGTTATTCTTTGAAATTTTCAATTTTATTATTTTTTTAAGTTTTGTATATTTTTATAAATTCATTAAACCCAGTTAACTAGGGTCCTGGGAAAGATATTAAACCAATGTATTAAATGCATCTTTACATCTTTACATCTTTACATTCAATATATTTGTCTAATGATTTTAGAGTTGCAAAATCATGATATAAAATATAATTTCTTTTTAGATGACCTCTAAAAATGACGATAGTACTGCAGTGCGTTTTTGTGCTCTTTGTAAAACAAAATGTTCAAAAGCAACATTTTATAGATCACATAACAATGGAAATTGTATTGCTAAAAAACAAAAGCTGATGCCAGCAACTACGGGTTTAAGTCAAAAGAGAAAATTATCAGGTATTTATTTATTTTTTATAAATGGGTAATTTCAATGTAAGTATTTTGTCAAGAAACAACACCATGTTGTATCAATAGTTCAATCAACTAAATGATTGTTTTCATTTTCGAATAGTTGAACCACCATCTTTCAATGACGAGATATACGATGATTTTCACATGGAAACTCAAACAATGGACAGTGAGCACGATGGACAAATTCCTATAGGTTAGTTTATAATGCATTTAATATTCTTCCTAGTACATTATGATACGTGTTGATAGGTTGCAAAAAACAAATGGAAAATGATGAATCTCTAGGTATCTTTTTAATATGAAACGGGCGGGTCTCCAGTAAGTCAACAGAGAAGTCATTACACAATTTAAATTAAGGAAGGCTTGTGCCATCTATTAAAATCTGCCTATTAAACTTTCTGGGTAAAAGATTATGAATTTTTGTTAAAAAAATATTTTCAATTATTTACTCGACTTCGATACTTCCTGTTGATGTCTGATTTCTTTCATTTTATAATTTCAGAAACTGGTCGAGAATATACTATAGATCAAGAACATCACGATGAGAATGAAGAAAATAACCATGAAATCGATCAACAAAACGAAACAACGGTAAAAAGATCGATGTTTTTCTTACATTACTTTTGAGAAAAATCAGCCGCCATAAAATGTAAAATATATGTAGAATCGTAAGACATGTCTAAATCAGAATGTTGCATAATTACTTGAAAACTCTTCACTTTTGTTCTATCTAATTTTATTTCAAAGGAACAGGAGGAGATATGGGAGACTGAAGAGTTACCTGACTATTTCAAGAAAGACAACGAAACCAGTTACAGAGAGCTTAATTCCAATGTGTGCTTCATTGTAAAATCTTTGCTCAAATGGCAATCAAAGTTTTCCCTGTCGGACAGTTGCATCCTTTCTTTGTTTCGTTAGGTGAAAAAGATTTTATTTGCAATCAATGTTGTCATTCGGTCAAGTGTTTTAACTGTGATTGTGGATAATATACCCGATTCACTCCACCTTGCGAGAAGATTAATTCATTTAGAAAGAGACGATTTCGAACAATATGTTGTGTGTCCCAGCTGCTATTTCATTTATCCAAAGGAAGATTCAATCAAGACTGATGTCTTGGGTATTTCATTTTTCCTCCTTTTTTTCTTTTAGTAGGTCCTTTTTTCAAACTTTGATTTATGAAAGGAACTATCTATCTATCTAAGAATCTGACTAAAAAATCTGACCTTTGGCTATGCGTGATTTTTTGTCACTGATTGCCCATTTCTTTGTATGCTTATAGTAAAAGTATCCTAAATCTTTGATTTTGCTTTACAGGGAGAAAAACAGCAAAGACTTGTGACTATGTACAATTTCGGAAACATCCACAGATACGTTTTCGATCCCCTTGCAGAACTGAACTGCTCAAAACTATTCTCAACATAAATGGTGATAAAAGCACTTTTTACCCCAAAAAGGTTTACTGCTATAGAGGTAACTTGGATTTTATTCTGGTGCTATTTTTGTCACTTTCGCTGTATGAACACGTAGCAAAATAGTCCTTTTCTACGTCAATTTTCTTCCTTAGAATTTTCAATCGTTTTAACCCAATACAAATTATTTTTAATAGTAGTCAGTAGTCACTTCCGTAAGACGTTTAAGGTGATTTTAACAAGATTTAGCTCTACTGCCTTCAAATATCATATTCTATTCAAATAACTTAAGTTGATGGATAAGGCAGCAATGTCACTATTCTACTTCTAAATATATGAAATATTTTTAGTCATGAATAGAGACAAAAATCGTAAAATGTCTTTTTGCGACAGATATCTCTCAAGACAGATATACCGCCTGGGTCAGAGGGAGGGATGGGTAGTAAAATCTTGGACATTATGATATTTGCTACCTGATGATGTGACAAAAAAATTACCAAAATAGGTAGGTGGTATCTATGTGTAAACTTTTGGTAAGCTTTTACTACCTGGGTAGCTTTTTTTGTGAAATTGGTGGTCTCTTTGTCAAATTGTCCCGAACAAATTTACTACCAGGGTAGCAAAATACCTATTCCAAAAATCTGGGGGGAAAATTCGTAAAAATCCTTTTACTACTCATATTATGTCTGAGATTTTAATACCGACCCCCTCCCCCCCCCTTTGTCGATTGTATAGAGGTTGTATATAGGACTTACAGATTTACCTTTACTTATATCTTTTTAAATAACTTTTCTTCAGGTATCAAGAGAGGTATGGAAGATTTAACCAGACGGAGAGATTTTCTTGACCTCCTTTTTCGAGATATACAACAGAATGATGAATACCTCTCGGACATTTACGATGGCAAAATGTATAAAACATTTAAAGATTTAGATGGAAATTTTTTCTTCAATGACAAACGCAACATCGGATTGATGCTAAATTTTGACTTCTTTGATCCTTTCAAAAGGTCAAAGTACTCTTTAGGTGTCTTATATGCAGTGATAATTAATCTTCCAAGGGAATCACGCTTTTTATGGGAGAACGTCCTGGTAATCGCTGTTGTTCCTGGTCCTGAAGAACCAAAGCTAAGTATCAACAGCTTCCTTGAGCCTTTGGTTGATGAACTGATAGAAGGCTGGTACTCTGGGATGAGAATAGAAGAGAGTGATGGACTTTGTTCGCTATACAAGTTTGCTGTTGTTTGCATTTCCAGCGACCTCCCAGCGTTACGAAAAATTGGTGGATTTTTGTCCTTCAGGGCTAAGCTAGGTATAAGTTATTTTTACAGCTATTTTTTCAAACACTTCCCATGTTAGTTATGCTTGAGTGGTGAGAACTTACGCGTTTTTAAAATGTGATCTGTGTGCTGGTTTCTTTGTGTTACCCCTTCTTTGTGATACATCGTTTGACATTGGCTTGCCTTATCTCTCTCATTTCAGGATGTAGTAAATGTTTGACGATTTTTACATGGGAGCAAAAGGCTAATGAAAAGAAAGGAACACCTGCAGTCGAAAGAAACCTTGGCAAGTTTGAGTCTAATAAATGGACTTCAAGAAAAGGTGATGAGCACAAGAGGCTAGGATTCAAAATTGCAAAAGCGAAAACGTTGGATGAAACTAAAACAGAAGAATCAAAACATGGTGTTCGCTATTCCGAACTTTTCCGACTTCCGTATTTTGATCCAATTAAGATGCATGTTGTTGACCCAATGCATAACCTTTTTCTAGGTATGATGAATTTAAAATTATAATCTTTCATGCATGAAATGGTGACAACTAACTTCCGATTTTTTGTGTAGAAGTGTCTGAAGAGAAAAACGTAAATTTTTAGCCTGAAAGGTTTATTTAGTTTTTCTTTTACTAAATTGATGATAGCTCCTGTTTTCGATATTCAATTTTCAGGAATCGCCCATCACGTCTTTGACACCTGGATGGAGACAGGAACCATTCAAGCAAAGATCCATTTTCAAAAAATTAATGCAAGACAAGAAAGAATTCGTGTTCCATCAGATATGGGTCGTATTAGCACGTCGGTTTGTAGCCATTACAAAAACATGAAGGCTGATGAGTGGAAACATTGGGCTCTGATATATTCTACTTACTGTCTTAGGGGTATGTTTGCTGTGTATATTCTCTATTGTTTTCCGGTTTTTGAAAAGTATTGATTTCGTTTTATGACATCGAGTCTTTTGAATCAAATGATTGATTATCTAATTTATTTATATTTGTATTTTTGGTTTTAGGAATCATTCCTGATAAGGATTTGCGAATTTGGACAAAATTTGTAAACGCATGTCACATGATATGTGTCCCTGTTGTTCGTTTGGCTGAAGTTGAAAAAGCCCACAAACTGCTGCAAGAATTTGCTAAAGAGTTCGAAGCCCGGTACAGCAGCAAATTTACGGTGCCGAACATGCATATGATGCTCCATCTTAAGGAAGGCATCGAGGATTATGGACCATTGTATGCTTTTTGGTGTTTTGGATTCGAGAGGTATGTATACAATTCTAGGACTAATGTTTCTAGAATCCCAACTTGTATAAACAATATAATTCAAAATTACCAAGCACTAAAAGCTATAAGGATTTTATATTCCTATTAGCATTTAGTTTTTTTTTCTTTATCAGACTCACTTGGCTAAAATATTTTCACCTACTCACTGAAACAGGGGTGTAAATGTGTGTGTTTTTCTGGGAACAGAATGTTTTTATTAATTTGATTCTATATTTCTAATTGTCTTTTTTGACGTAGAACATTAAGATACCCCTGTCTCCTTTCTATAGAAAAGCACATGATAACAGCTAAGCTGGATATCTTAAACATCCGTACCTTTAATAGGGTGATGCGATCGATTATTGCTTTGAAATTATTTCTTCTAAATTTTCAGGTATAATGGGTTCTTATATTTTGGGTTCTTTTCAAACAAATGGTCACTCTATTCCTCTCCAAATTATGCGGAAATTCGTCACTTTTTCAAAAATGTCATCGGACAATGATTTTGATAACATTTTTATCGATGCTGAAGAAGATAACGACCGAAAACAGACCCCAAAAGTTGATTTCAAAGAAGCTCTTTCAACACTGTACACGTCACAAATCGATAGCTCTTGTTTTGAAAACGAAATTGAGGTTTTGAGATCCAAAGGTCGGCAGGCAAAGTTGGATAATGAAGTTATCAATTTACTTATTGAAATGTTTAATAATTTTTGTGGTATTGGAATAACGAAAATTTCTATTCTAGCTAAAAGTGCTAGTCGCATTTCAATTGGTAAACAGGTCTTTATATATATATAAAATTTTACTATTTCCTATTCCTAGAAAATAAGGACAGAGAGCCCTTTAAGAAGACTCCCTGTCTATCTTGCATTTTTCTTTGCAATAGCCAGTCCACAAAACTTTTCAATCGAACAATTCTCATTTTTAATTACTTGATCGAGTAAAGTCAAAGAAATTCTACCACGTTTGCAATTTTTATCATCGTTAAACATTAACAATTTACTCAAGCGACCAGAAGGCATTCTCACAACATGAGCTGCGTAGTTTCGTTGCTGTTGTTTGATAAAAACATTAACATCTGAGGTACCACATATAGTGTGAAGCTGGTTGTTGCTAATGACGTATCGAAAATCATTATTGACCTCATCTACATAACGAAATCCACCTCTGACCATTCTCCTCAAAAACATTCTATAGGTGACATCGAGGCGATCGTACTGGAGAGACGTTAAGTTCCAGTTCTGACATGAATACGTTAACCGGCTCCTGACGAAACTGTTGAGGAAGAAGATACGAACACGTAGGTTGATTTGGAAGTTTTGTAGCAGGTTAGACATTTGGGCGAATTTTACAATTGCAAGTTGAATTCGTTGATTGAGTTCTGCTTCCCCTGTGTTTGGTTGAAGGTGATTAAGGACAGCACCAAGATATTTGAATTCTTTGACATTTTTGAGTTGCTCTTCACGAAGAGATATGATAGAATCGAGATGTTGTTCTTGATTGATGGTCATTGTTTCGGTTTTCGAGACATTGATTGTCAAACCAAAGGCAGTGAAAGTTAAATCCAAAAGCTCTGTTGCAGCACTGATACCCTCGAGTGAAAGTAGAAAGAGGACGATGTCATCAGCATATCCACACCAAGAGAGAGTCGCTTCTCCCCAAGTTCTTATACCACTTGCTCTCATCTCGAATCTTTCTGCACGAGAGTGTGCTTGTGGGTTAACTCGATATTTGTGTTTGAAGTACTTGATTCGGTTATCATCTTTACATTTTTCGATAAATACTCTCATAACGAAGTCTAGATATAAATTGAACAAAAAGGGACTTTCGGGTCCCCCTTGACGCACACCGGAAGTCGTTTTGAAGGATATCATAGCATCGTCGTAGGTGAGGGTGGTATTTTCGTACAAGGTTTGAAGAATTTCGAAAGTTCGAGGGATGGATCTATCAGGGAAGCGCAGTTTTATACTTTCAAAGAGCCAGCTTCGTGGTATGTGGTCGAAAGCTGCACTTAAATCAACAAATAGAAGAAATGTAGGTTCAGACTTTTTGTTTGAAATTTGGTGAACTCGTTTGACTGTGTAGATACCGTCTGTTGTTCCACGGTCCTTTCTAAAGCCATTTTGCTCATCCGATAACTGATTCTCGTACCAGGGTCTGAGTCGTTCAAGAATCATATTAATGGCTAATTTGCAGACGGTTGATCCTATACTAATTCCGCGGTATTTTGTTGGGTCTTTCTTTGAACCTTTCCCTTTCCACAATGTCTTAAGTCTAGAGTTTCCCCACACACCAGGGATGTCGAGATTATCCCACAGGTTGAACATCATTCTCTGTATCACCTGAAGCATGATTGGTTCGGTACATCTTTTCAAGAGCTCCGGTTCAATGTCGTTAGATGCCTTATTATTTTTAAGTTTTTGTAAGTGTTTCTGTATTTCTTCAACGGTTGGGGGTGCATCATTTAATTCAGAATTCAATGAGATATTCTGTAGAGCATTGACGAAAATTGGAAGATTCAGAAATTCCTCAGGTGTTTGGGTTGTAGAAGGGTCTTCTGGGTTAAAAATGTGTTTTAAAAAATGGTTCAAAAGTTTGTCCGGAGGACATGATCCAATGACTGGGTTTTAAGGTGGGTTTCTTGCTTTTTTGGCACGGGCAAATAATTTATCAAGTTCTCTGTTAATGGACAATTGGTTTATTTTCTCGGCTTCATCTCTATAAAATTGATTTCGTAGTTGTCGAGCTCTAGTTCTGATTTTCTTACGAACGGCTTTCACTTTTTTCGGACAGGCATTTCTCATTACCAATAGTTCTTTCTGTTGATATAGTTCCTTAAGTTTTACATCCTCATGCCACGGCTGGTGTAGTTTTCGGGCAACTATTTTCGGAATCGTTTCGTCTGCAGCTTCTTGAATAGAAGTAATAAAGTGTTCGTTGAGTTGAGTATTCGATTGCATTTCTGGCTGAATATACTCAAGCTTGATGGAGAGATTCCTTTTAAAGTTTTGTTCTGTCTCTGCTCGATTCAGGGATTTGAAGTCAAAACGTTTCTTTGGTGATTTCATTCGATGCTTTGCCACCAACAGCTACCGTGGTGATTCACCGTATAGCTATGTTTTAGCCCGCTGGCACGAGAAAAGTAAATCTGGGGATATTGTATTCCGACCGGCTATCATAAAGAGTTTGTATCAAGTCCTAGCATGGGAGGATAGTCAAGATAAAAATTTTTGGGTCGCTGAAGTTGGATGGTTTAAGGAGTACGAAGAGAGGAAGAAATTTTACTACGGTGAAAATTCAAAGACAACAATCTGGAAAACAACCTTCGAGCAGAACCACACCTTTATTCCAGTAAGGTTTATAAAGAATAGATTCGTTTACTTGAAAGAGAGTATCAAATTTGGGAAAGAACCAGCAGACGTTACTATTTGTATAGAAATACCCTTTAATTCTTTCTTGTAAAATACACTTTTTAATAGCAATATCATGGTACAGAAACACTCCCATAGGTTAGGTTCGTGACACAGGACTGTATGTAACAACTTCCTTTTTGTTGATAAATTCTTAGACCTTCACCCCGTTGAAGCCTTGAAGGTGGGAATACACGCTTTTTTAATAACAATTCATAATAACACAAGGCTGAAATTTGGCCAAACACTAAGAACAATCCTAAGCCTGAGATTTGAAAAACGCCTTGAAAAAAATGTTATTACGCCCTCTTAACCCCATAACCCTTTATCGCGGTCAGAATACGTTCAAAGAAGGGCTGCTTACCGGCCCTCCATAACAAGTAAAATAAGCTATTTTTAAGAACCTCTTAAGAACATTTGAGCCTTAAAATTTCCAAAAAAAGAACAGCCAATTCTGAATCAAAGTTTAGTAAAAACCATTCCTATCGTCTTTTTGAGCTCAAAACAATAGATAGTATTAATGAAAACTTTTAATTTTACTGATTGAAAAAGCGCCACCGGGAGACTTAGGGTGTTACATAATATGGTTAATTTTTCTTAATATCTAAGTTTGTTTTGCTCAATTTTTCCTTTCAATACTGTACATTTATTATATGGTATAGCATAAAATCTATATGCAACGAACAAAATATGTAAATTAAAAATTTTTATTCTAAGAAATGAGAAAACAAAATTTTAAATTTTTGAACCTCTTTCTATTCGATATTGTATGCGGTAGTCGCATATCTCGATTTTTTAAGCGCAATATAGATAGTTAGTATAGCGGTAATATAACGTTTCCGCATACTGTATACAAAAGTATAATGTATCTGGATACGTATAACTCGGTATCCACATAAGGTATACCATATCCATGAGTATCAAAACAACGGATACTGTATACGGGAAAATTTATATTCAATATATTTTTAAAACGTATACGCGCTGTATATCTCCGGATATGTATCAAATTAGAACTCAACATACTCCCGTATTCAGCTATGTTTCACGCAGTGTAAGCAATTGAAAAATATTGTTGAAATTGAAAATTTTGAAAAAGAACTTCCAGGAAATAAAGTAGGGATGTTAGAGATGTATATAGATTTTACAAAAAGTATTCCAAGATACATCTTCGCCATTTTGAAAAATCGCCCCTCTATATGAAAATCTCTGTATTCTCTCCCATTTTGTGATTTTTGAGGCATTAGATTTTCCCCTTTCCTAAAGGGGTTGTGTGAGCTATGGTAAATATCCTATTTATTTACAAGCCCAATGAGCAATGAGGTTCCTTTGTCTATTAAATTTTAAAAATGACTTCCCATCCTTTGTTTAAAAGGTCCCTGCTACCTAGACCTGGTTCCTAATATAATTTTTTCATATTTTCAGATTTCTTGGATATTGCCATTGCCAGTGCTGTTGATTGTGGTTACTACAACATTGCAGAACCTGGACTGTCAGTCAAAAAGCTTGCTGTAAAGTTATCTGAACATTTCAAATCTGATGAATTTATTGAGTATGCATGCAAGCAATTTTCAAAAGACCATGCTTGAAATTATTAAAAAAGAGACCATCATCAAAAATACGCAATCTTCTTTATCAAAATTTTACAAAATGGTTATTAATGAAGCTTAGGTTGCGAAATGGAATCGACTCCTGGAAAGCCTTGGTTGTTCCAGCCCACACTCCTTTTTTCTGTTCAATTTTGTTGCGGTTAGTGTAAAACGCAGGTCACAGGTCACAGGTCGCAGATCACAGGTTACGGGTCACAGGTCAACAAAGTGCAGACCGGAATAAAGATAATAAGATCATAACATATACATAAAATAACATCAATACATAACGCATTAAATTACTATTTAGATATTATAAAATGACAATTAAATAGAATAACAACCTAGTGACACTTACTTACAAAAATAATGACAAAATCATAAAATATGATGCCTAACAAGACAAAAGCACGAAAAATATTTATTATACAAAATGTGATGTGGATGGTGTGAATGGATAAAAAATGGCACCAAACAGAAGCTTGCAAGGTCCCTAAGAGAGTGGTTTTAGAAGGATGGAACTAATTAATTATTCAATTATTATTTTAACCCTATTATTATCAGGCTTTTTCGGATTTTGTATTCTCAAGGGGGGGGGGGTGTTTTCCACCAGCCTTGCATAACTTTTGATCTAGAAAAGATATGGACTTGAAATTTGGCAGAAATGTTCTCTACCATAAAGGGAGTTAATAGAACAAAATTTGGGTTGATGACGTCATCATAAAGGTGATGACGTCATCACAAACTTTCACACTCATCGCTTACCAATGAAAAAGTACTATTCAATGAAATAGCAATTAAAGTTGAACCAATGGAGATTTTTCAATTCTGTTTTGAATTTCTAAAAGGCAAAATAAATATCTTTAACATATTTGCCGGTTTTTAACATACTGATAAAATTGACATTTAAAATCCATACAGAAAATGAGTAAATTTGTTCAAAAAAACAATGACGTCATTTTTGATGACGTCGGCAGTTTTTGAAAATTTTTTAAAATTTATTATTGATACCTAAAACCTGTCAAAATTTGAAGTCAGTTGGATGCCTAGATCAAAAGTTCAGCTACATTTAAGCTTTTCGGATTTTACAGGGTTTTATGATACGATTGCACAAAAAAGTGATAAAACCTGATCTGGTCGGTGTGTAATTGTAAAATTTGGTATACATGCTGCTAATAGGATTATATTAAAAGTCAAAAACTTTCAGAGTGTTAAAAAAAAATTTCAGTGAGCTATTAGCAAAATAGTGTCAGCCTGGTGGAAAACACCCCCCCCCCCCCCTGATAAAAATAGGGTTAATGTCTTAATTGACAATTTTTGACAAAAATATTAACCGAATCATAAAATCTGATGCAAGAAAAGACAAAAACACGAAAAATATTTATAATACATGTGATGTTGATAGTGTGAATGGATATAAAACGGCACCAATCAGTGCCAAAATAATTCCTATTCATTACACTATTATGAGAAAGACCGTACACACATTTGAATTTTCTTTGAATGCTCTTTTCTATATAATTTTCTGGGTATGAAAATGTTCTTTCTCTTCCGTCCTTCCTTTCTGGCATCTTTGTGATAATCATTCCAAACGTTTCCAGTATGATTGCTATTCGAAGTGTTAAAAAACGATATCTTGATTGCGATTTCTTTGGTCTCCTTCACGATCCTGAAAAAATAAAGACGAATAGTAAATTTTAAGTTTAAATTTTTTTTAGCTGCAGACGTTATAAACTATACCTTTTCTTTCCATGGAAAAAAGAATGCTCCAGAAGGATAAAGAAAAAACTTCTTAAATTTCATGGCCAAACTTTATGTTTCACGAAATGTATTCTACCAAGGACTTTGCTAATTTATTGTCGTTGAGACAGGGGTGTTTCCAAGTCAAATTTCAGTAGTTTGAAGTACCAAGCTCACTCAGTGATGCAGGGGTATTAACAAGAAATTAGCATAGTTTTGGAAAGATATTATTATAAAGTCTTGTTACATTTCACCTACCTTTACTAGCATATTTTCGGTACTTTCTGCTGGCGACCACACAAAGTCAGCTGAGGATAGTCGCAATAAGGAAACCAATAATACACTCCAGCTTGAATCTGAGGGAAAAGAAGTTAAAATAAAAAGTTTTAACATAAAGTTTACTGAAGATTATGTAATTTTTCCAGGGTTTGCTCTCAAAAATAAATATCATCAGAAATTGAAACCTGAAATAAGCTACACCGATAAAGCCTTTAAGAATTAACTTAAATATCAAAGGCATTTTCAGTTTAAATGTAAACTACTTACATTATCTAGTTGATTTTTGTAAGAGAACCAGCTTCTTCCAGTCTTCGTGCATGAAACATCCAACTTTTACAGAACCTTTACTTTGTTTGATTTTTGTTTTGAACTACAAGTGATTTCGAATTCGAACGTTTGAACGTTCGAACGTTCGAAAGCTGTCCAGAAAAGAAGCCATTCCATTGTTGATTCGGCGGACGCTGGGGGCGGCGCGAGTGGGACGGGGAGCGGGTGCGTGGTTTGTAATTTGGAAAGGGCGTGACGGAGAGAATTTTACAAGTTTTTATTCTACGGGTGGGCGATCTTACGAGGTATTCAAACAGGGAGTGGCCGTTTTACTAAAATATATTTAACACTTAAAGAGAAGTCAATAAAGTAAAAGAGAAAAAGATATATATAATATCTCTCCTCTATATCTCAGAGCAGGTAGGTAAAGTCTCAGAAATTTTCTTGGGATAAAAGCTGAGAGTCGACGAGGTTATATTTATATATTTCAAATATAAATCTTGGGCATAGTAGAGGCCACTATGTCTTCCCGTGTGCAGCAGCTTGTGCAAAGGGATTTTATGATTGAATATTGTTCCTTGAATGTAGAAGATCAAAATTTGAGAGGTGGGGCCGGGTGTGACTACCCGTTGCCATGGAAACTGACGTCATTGGTTACTATGGCAACCAAAATAAAAAGTCGTCAAAATTGAAAATTTTTTGTTTCAGTCGAAAGAGCATGAAAAACTGATAAAGAAAAAGGTCACAACCTATATCTGAAAATGAATATATCAGGAGATATTAAAGAAATAAGGCAAAATGACGTCATAAAACGATGACGTCATCGAAAAATAAAAATTTGCCAAAATTCGAAAATTTTTGGTTTTTTGGAAAAAAGACCCTCCAGGGAACATAAAATATTATTACGAAAACGTTTGAAAATTCGTTAAAAAAAGTCTATTGGCCAAAATTGACAATTTCATTTTTTGCCTGTCGAAGGTTGGAGCTTGCCCAAACACATTACAGGCAAAATTTAAAAATATCAATTTTGGCTCATAGACTTCTTAAAAAGGATTTTCAGACTTTTTCGTAATAATAATTTTTGTTCACTGGAAGGTACTCTTTCCAAAAAACCAAAAGTTTTTGAATTTTGGCAAATTTTTTTTTTCGGTGACGTCATCGTTTTATGACGTCATTTTGCCTTATTTCCTTAATATCTCCTGATATAATCATTTTCAGATATAGGTTGTGACCTTTTTCTTTATCAGTTTTTCATGCTCTTTCGACTGAAACAAAAAATTTTCAATTTTGACGACTTTTTATTTTGGTTGCCATAGTAACCAATGACGTCAGTTTCCATGGCAACGGGTGGTCACACCCGGCCCCACCTCTCAAATTTTGATCTTCTACATTCAAGGAACAATATTCAATCATAAAATCCCTTTGCACAAGCTGCTGCACACGGGAAGCTTTTTCGCGACATAGTGGCCCCTACTAGCACTACACTTTCGTCTCATAAAAACGTTTTATAGACGTTTAAAAAACGTTGATCAAAATCACGTTTAAATCAAGTTTAGAAAAAACGCTTATTAAACGTTGTTAGCAAAACCTTTGAAAAACGTTTGGATTATAACGTTTCAACAACGTTTTATAAACGTTAAGAAATAACGCGTTTTCTCTACAACGTTGAAAAAACGTTTTTGAAACGTTTTTTGGCAACGCGTTTCTTCACAACGTAATTTAAACCTAAAAAAAACGTTTTGAAAACGTTGTGTGCCGGCTGGGTAAGAGAGTGGTTTTAGAAGGATGGAACTAATTAATCATTCAATTGTTATTTTAATGACTTAATAACAATTTTTGACAAAATATTGACAGAATCACAAAATATCATGTCTTACAAGAGAAAAACACTAAAAATATTTAGCATACCGAATGTGATGATAACAATATGGCTGGATATAAAATTACACCAATCAGAAGCTCGTGAGTTCTCTGAGAAGGTAGTTTTAGAGCGATGTGTTTTATTATATGTATGTAACCATCATATAACAATACAAACATTACAATATGTAATATACCTGTTATACGTATAATATGGTTTCAAATATTTTCTGGTCTGCGTTATACACGGCGCAAACTGCGAAAGATCGATAAAAGCACATGGTTAAATTTTGATGTTTGAAATGGTTTTATATGGATGAAATTGCTTGAGAATTATGTTTTTGATAATGAGAATTATGTTTTTGATAATTCTTTGTGTTTTCCAAACATTTTCCTCTGCAATGACATTGATTAGAGTCAACCTGTCATCACTGACCTGTGACCTGTGACCTGTGACCTGCGTTTTACACTAACCGATTTTGTTGCAGATTCCTTCTTAACCCAGATTCTCTCACATTATGGGTCTCAAGCTTAGATAGAGTTATTGGACATGGAAAAGCTACAAATATCAAAGGATGAGGATCAAACCTTATATTACGTGGCTGGGTATCTTGTTTTTTTCGCTCAAACAAGGCATGCGGACCTCTGTTTTAAAACCCAATCCACTGGTAACTTTACTCGAAAGTTGGGGTACCAAAGACAGTAACTCATACAAAGACTTGGGAATCAACGAGTACGTTAGAGCTTGGGTTGAGCAGGTGGATAGAAGCGGCTTATTCAAAGTGAACAGCCAATTTTATCAGATTATTGTTAGGATTGAAAAACTAGCACGGACTATTTTGAATCTGAATTCGTTTGCTACGTACTCTGGGGAAAATATCAAGGAAGTCATCAGGACCAAATTTTTATCATGCACAACTTTGTTGAATGAGTGGAAATCCCTCACTATTAGTTTGGATGAAAATGTCAGGTCAAAGCTTTTCCTCAAATTAATTTCAAAGTGGATAAATGTTAGAGCTAATGCATTTGTTAAGGTGTGGCTGCAGCAATATAAATGGAAAAAGGCCCAAGAAGCAGAGAAGGTAACTGAACAAGGAGATCCATCTCTCAGAATAGGACTAGCAAAAAAGGGAATCAAGAAAATTGTTGATCGGTCAATGATATCGCCACAGAAAAAACTTACAACTGTGAAAGGGTACAGCTAAAAAATCACAGTGTTATTGCTGCGAACTCTAAAGTTAAAAGTGCAAAGCGAGTTTTGATAAAGTTAAGAAACTGAACCTGTAGTCAAATTTTTTCTAACATTTTGTATTATTTTAATTATTTATTACTTACGTTTTCACTCTTTGTGCTAAATACAGTTTGTCCGACAGTGTACGAAATAAAAGCAAAACAGAATTTGTATAAGATAAAAAACTAAAATCTGTTGCCTTCTGGGATTTGAAGTAATGCATTTTAAAAGTCAATTTTTTATTCAAAAGTTATCCAAGATCAAAATGGATTTTTTATATATAAAATCTGTTCCGCTTATTTTTGGAAACTATTTTTCCTGAGCTTGGTCTTTTATTACCTTAAGGGAAGAATTTAAAAAAATTAAGGTGGGTTGTCTGATCCACCTAGTCGAGCCCTGTGCTTGGAGAAATGTTCTTCAACGGGGTCCTGATTGATCTTATCGGACAGGAAGTATTCGAGACCATCCATACGTAGTAGCAATGGAACTAACTAAAAAAATAATATCACAAGATGTTACAACATAAATAGACTTTTGACCCAAGATTACATCTGATATAACATGTCTGAGAGTAATGCATTGAACTCTGTATTAACAATACAATCAGAAAAAAAGGGTAGGTGGGTGAAAATTAAGACCCATATGGAAGAATTATGAGTTAAACATTGAAAATATACCTGTTATTCTTAATCGATTGAGTGTCTGTGTACTGATACAATGTTTTGCTTGTTCCTTTGGTGGAAACGGCAAGGCTTTTGTTTCATTTTCCCAGTCTTCAAAATACTTCAAGAAAACGTCTTCGAGCCACTAAATGTGGGGGCGTACGGCAATCTGGAATCCCGTCATCCCGTAAATTTTTCAAGGAAATCCCGTTTTCCCGTGTTTTTTTTCCCGAAAATACCGATCCCGTGAAGAATTTCCATAAAACCAAGAAAGTTCCTTGGTCAAACTTGATAGTTTGGTAATGTGAACTCTAAAGATTTATATCATGACCCTTTATTTGGTAAAAGACGTTTAGCTCACATATACAGACAGTATCCTATAAAAGACAATATCCTAAGACAACAATTTAGAGTTAACTTTGATTGATCGACCAAATCTCGAGGAGCGACCAACAAGGAAGAAAGATCCTCGTCAAGAGCATTGTCCATATTGATGGGTTCGTTCATCACTTTGTCCTCATCGCCTGATTCATTAAACTTATCAGGTTCTTCTGGTTCCTCTGGTTTTTCTGGTTCCTCTGCTTCTATTGATGATGACTCCTTCTGTTGATCGTCTTGGTTACGCTCAATCGTTTGATCTTTTTCGACTCTTTGATAAGCTTTTGTTGACTCAATCACTTCACTCAGTTTTTTCGTGTAAATGTAGTGTAGTAATGTCCCTATTTTCGCCATGGTTGTTTCTTGACGTACCGTTCTTTGTCGAACTGCTTTCGTATAATTGTTAGCCCAAGTTTTTCAACTTTCTGTTTATCCATTGGGATAGATTTATTTTTCGGAAGGAGCGCTGCCAACGTTTTGAAGTTGAAACTTCCTTCTGGAGGAGGATACCAACTCCCCTTTCTACTGGTAAAATAATGAGCCGATCAAGGGTTTGTTTGCTTGAGAGATTCTTTTGTTGCACGCATGAATTCTCTTGCATATTGAAGCTGACTCATTAGAACATGTTTCACGTGTGTGGTGGAATGAAAATGCTCCACAGACAGGGTCATCATGCTCAGAAAGTTGGCGTTGTTGAATTTAAACGACGAAAGATTCTCAATCAGTCTCGTAATGGACCATTCTGTCTGCTGCAATGACCCGAAGGACTTTGTAGACACGAACCCTTGAGCACCAGTTAAGAATACAGCTGGAACATTGTTTCCGCTGGTCCGAATATCTCGAATCCAGAAATGATATTAAGTGACTGTGAAATCATTTTTAATCCATCCGGAAGAGCTTTGAGTTCGTAATCACCTAAAATACGTGGTGTTTTCAGCATTAAACGATTATACTTCTTAGAAAAAAAAATACTTTAAAAACATTCGACTAAACGATACGTGTATGGAATGGTAAATCATAGTAACAGAAGGATCGCTCCCCCTTCAATGGGTCAATCCGTTACGCCGATCCCTTTTACTTAAAATGGACGGATGTACCTGTCCCAAGAAAAATGCTGTTTTCAAGAACTTTCGCCAAAACAAATTTTGTACATATAATGATACAAGTTATTCCCTAATTTGGGTAATGTTTTAAATACTTACCAAATTACAAGTTCTGTCTCCCATTGTTACAAATTTTCCTTTAAAATCCCTTTACCCCGCCTCTTTATGAAAATCTACCTTGCCTTATTATTTATACCTTCCCAGCTGGCACACAACGTTGCTTCTACGTTTGTCTAACGTTATATATGGACGTTTTGAACCTTAGATGGACGTTGAAACAGCGTTATGTGCCAGCTGGGTTACATTTTCGGGAAAGCTTTACCCTTCCCCCTTTCTAATAGGGTAGTTCACACTGAAGATTTAAAAGAGGAGATTTAATCGATAAAGACTTTTCAACCGTCTCCATCACCCACGCAGCACGAGTTTGAAAAAAACTTTTCAATTGAAAACATTCCGAAAAATATTCCATTTAAATATTTAAAGCCCCGTTTACACTTTACGCTGGGCGGGAATTTTCTCTGTGTGGTGAGAATTGCGTAAAGCTGGGAGCAAACGGCTGTACCCAAAAATATTCGAATATGGTTGTGGTGAGAGTTGCGTACTGGCTGTACCGTCCTTCTATGATTTTCACCGAAATACCGAAGATTTTTACTCAAATTACCGTATCCCGAGATTGAAATCTGACAAATACTGTCACCGTGGGTCATCTGAAAACCCGTCATCCCGTTTTTTTTCTCACAAATACCGTTATCCCGTGTTTAAAAAAGCCTTATCCTGCATACCGTGAAACCGTACCCCCCCCCTAAATAAGAAGATGGAAAAAAAGAAAACTTTAGTCATCGAAACATTTGTTGTTTTTCAATTTCATAATCAATACAGTTTATCACATATCTAAGTTCGATCTGATTTAACTGGAAGTGTTAGCCAATTTAATGAAACGAACAACAAAAAGTGACGTTTATCAGGAAATTATTGTAAAACTTATGATAATCAAATTTAAACAAACCTTCAATCTGTTCTCCTTTTTAACTTTATCGTTAGCAGTCTGATTGGATGTAGCAACAGTCTGAGTGTTGTTTGCTGTGACTGAAGCAGCATTCTGATTGTGTGTTGTGATTGTAGCAGTAGTCTGATCGTGCGTTGTGACTGTAGCAGCCTGATTGTGTGTTGTGACTGTAACATCAGTCTGATTTTGTGTTGTGGCTGTAGCAGCAGTTTGATTGTGTGTTGTAGCTGTAGCATCAGTCTGAGTGTTGTGTGTGATAGTTTCGTCTATTTCAATTTCATCAAGTCTAAATTCGATAAGCCATGGTTTGTTGGTAGACGTGCCTGAATAAGTATCTTGAACATTCATGATGTCAAAGAATTTATCAATCATTCTGATGAATTTTTCAAGCTCCTTAGTGGTGCTAAATCCTTGTTTCTTTAAAGCATTTGCCATGCTGGTGCTGAGTACCTGAAAAGAGAACATAAAAAGAAGCTTCAATAATAAATTACAAAGCTCACAATTATAATTATTGAAAGAACATTAACTAAAAACTAAAATAAGACCAGAATAAAGGGTCCAACAAGGAGGGGAGGTCAGTGCAAAACTTTTCAGCAAATTTATTTTTGCAATTTTTTGGACATCATAATTTTCAAAATATAAAATTCAAAATCTTTCTCTGAAAATGGCGAAATGTGCAAACTTAAAAATAAATGTAGTAAAGGGCACCTGAGCAGCAAGATTAACTCTCATGTGTGTTCGAGGACCAAGTCGAATGTGATCATTAGTTAATCGTGGTAGGTTCCGCAAACCAAGTGACAGGGAATTCTTATTAAGATCAAGCTCATAGACAAAACGAATCTGATTCCATGATAAATGCTGACCATTGAACTGAAATGCAAAATACAATAACTCTTGAGATCTTCTTGATCTTCTATAGAAACATATTATATCAAAACTGAAGTATGTCTCAAAATAATTGATATTGGAAACAGAAAAGGATGTAACTTTTAATATAATTTGAATTGATTCAATACTTGCTGGAAAGATAATCGTGAGTGGATTATTATATGCAAAAGAAATTACTAAAAATTTTCAAAAATGAAGAGGGTTTATATTTCTGAATTTCTGATTGTGATTTAATATTTATTGGAAAGATAATCATGAGTAGATCTAATGAAAAAATTATCAAAAAATTTCAATGAAGAGGTTTTCTGTGAATAAAAAGTTTCATGTTGATACATAATGGAAATGTCTCTGGGATAGGTGTTATGGCTTGATCTTGTCTCTGTGAATGAAGGTTTATGTGATTATTAAACCAAAGTGAAGATTTTAAAAACCTAACAAATTTGTCAAATAGTTTCCAGAAAATTATTTGCCAAACCACAAGGTATTCAGAATGGTTTTTTTCTAATGAATATACAGCATTGACCACTCAATCATTTGCTGAGTCTGACCACCATTCACAAAAATGATACTTTAACATAACATAGTGGGCACAGGGGTTCTGAGCCTCCCCTCAAAATCATCACCCCCTATTTTTGCTCAAAACCCCTCTTAAAAAGGGAAATCTCCCAACCCCGATCTTTTATCAACCCCCTTATTTTGGTAAAACATTGACATAACCTCCTATTATTATGGCTCTGTGTATGCACCTCTTTATCGGTTTACCCTGAATTTTGTGCTGGCCTAAGACTGTACCAATCAAACAAACATTTAGAATGACAAGGAGAAGATCTTTGTTGATGAAGATTTCTTTCTTTTGAGAACTGATTACTCAAATTTGTTGATAAAAACGTGTTTGAGAAGCAATAATTAGATAGAATTTTTCCCAAGCCCCCTTAAAATTTAACCCCCTATTTTCTTTCTACCAACCTTTTTCAAAAATTTTGATCCAAAAGTCAACCTCCCTTTTTAAAGGGTGCCTACTATGTGCATAATACTGGCCGCTGTGGCAAATTTATTAACCTGAATTTTCTTTGGTTTTGTAGTTTTCTTGGGGGTAAGTGATTTCTTCGGACCAAGGGCTCTCTTTGGTGTCAGTGGCTTTAGCTTGTGATAATTCTAAAAATTTGAATAAAAAATCGATTTAACTTAGGCTTAGGGAAGGGTATGCAGTTTAATTAATATCATTCAAAACAATTAACAAATTTTTACCAAAGTATAAATATTTATTCTAGAGGCATTTTAATGCCAAAAAGACTGGCAAAATAATTTATTACTTTAATCGGATTATCTTTTGCGAGAATAAATTTCACAATTTTGCAAATTTTTGCCATTTTTCGCAACATTAATACTCTTTTCAGCTGCTTTAGTCTCAAAATTAAATCTATGAAAAAAATTTCAAATCTGTGACTCGCGAAATTAAAAACAGAAAATTTTGCATAAAATTTGTATAAATTTTTTTGTTATATTTTTATTTTAGACATTAAAGTTTTAAAACCTTGAATCAATAGTGTAGGAGTTATCCCACGGTTAGTGTAAAACGCAGGTCACAGGTCACAGATTACAGGTCACAGGTCAACAAAGTGCAGACCGGAAATAAGATCATAACAAATACATAACATAACATCAATCCATAACGCATTAAATTACAAAAAAGTAATACATGTTATTTAGATATTATAAAATGACAATTGAATAGAATAACGACCTAGTGACACTTATACTTACAAAAATAATGACAAAATCATAAAATATGATGCCTAACAAGACAAAAGCACGAAAAATATTTATTATACAAAATGTGATGTGGATGGTGCGAATGGATAAAAAAATTTCCCTAATAGAGTGGTTTTAGAAGAATGGAACTAATTAATTAATTCAGTTATTATTTTAACGTCTTAATGACAATCTTTGACAAAAAATATTGACAGAATCACAAAACATCATGTCTTACAAGAGAAAAACACCAAAAATATTTAGCATACCGAATGTGATGATAACAAAATGGCTGGATATAAAATTTACACCAATCAGAAGCTCGCGAGTTCTCTGAGAAGGTAGTTTTAGAGCGATGTGTTTTATTATATGTATGTAACCATCATATAACATTACAAACATTACGATATGTAATATACCTGTTATACGTATAATATGGTTTCAAATATTTTCTGGTCTGCATTATACACGACGCAAACTGCGAAAGATCGATAAAAGCACATGGTTAAATTTTGATGTTTGAAATGGTTTTATATGGATGAAATTGCTTGATAATTATGTTTTTGATAATTCTTTGTGTTTTCCAACCATTTTCCTCTGTAATGACATTGATTAGAGTCAACCTGTCATCACTGACCTGTGACCTGCGACCTGCGACCTGCGTTTTACACTAACCGGTTATCCCACAACATCACTTATCTCTTTTATTCATTACGAAAAAGAAAAGTAATTTTCGTATTCAATATACCTTCCTCGTCTGATACTATTAAACCGTTATTTTTGGTTTCAAAGGTATGCGTTTTTTTGTGGAAACCACCTCCAAATGCTTTGGAGAGATTACTGTTGCCACGAACGATTAAGATAAAACTTTCGGATAGTTTGTATAAACAACAAAAACAATCGACATGGGACAAGACATCACCGCTGACAGATTTTTTTACTAGAGAGACATACCCCGCGTAAAAATATCGTGCTAGAAAACACATTTCTGTTCAATTTCTCGTTCTAGAGCAAATCCGATATTTTAGTGCGGGATATGTTTGCCTAGCTTTCGAAAAGTGCCGTAGTGCGAATGAAGGTTTCAAAAATTCGTACGTCGTCGTATAATTGGCCTGGAAGTATTGGGTTCCCATTCTAATTTATATTCTGCCCAGTCGGTTAAGTATTTCGGAATATCCCCATAGGAAAATGAAAGTTACTTCTTCCGGATCAAGTGACGTTAGCGTGGTCGGTGTCGTTTAAGTGAACTAGTATATTTTACCAGTTCACTTAAGCGACACCACCCAAAATGATAGTACCAAACTGACGATGGCACATTTCTGAAAGTGGGCCACCGTCTAAGATATATTTACTGACCAGCCAGAATTCACTATTTCTCTTAAGCGACACCAACTAGATCACTTAAGTGGTACCCACTAGTTCACTTAAGCGACACCCACTAGTTCACTTAAGCGACACCCACTAGTTCACTTAAGCGACACCTACTAGTTCACTTAAGCGACACTCACTAGTTCACTTAAGCGACACTCACTAGTTCACTTAAGCGACACTCACTAGTTCACTTAAGCGACACTCACTAGTTCACTTAAGCGACACCAAACCTTACAAGTACACTTAAGCGACACCCACTAGTTCACTTAAACGACACCCCTAGTTCACTTAAGCGACACCTACTAGTTCACTTAAGCGACACTACTAGTTCACTTAAGCGACACTTTACTTAAGCGACACCACTAGTTCACTTAAGCGACACTCACTAGTTCACTTAAGCGACACCAAACCTTACAAGTACACTTAAGCGTCACCCGCTAGTTCACTTAAGCCACACCCACTATTTCACCTAAGCGACACCAAACCTTACAAATTCACTTTGCTGGCTTGGATGATCTGCTGGCTTACCCAAGCCTCGCAGCAAGTTTAGCTAGTACAATGTACAAATATTGTTTTAATCATTTGAGAAAAAAATCGTATAGTGAAAAGGTATGAAACAATTTAGTAGCCAAAAATTTGAAGAAAAATCGTTTTTCCAGATAAATCAATCAATACGATTCCCATAGTACATTTTGTATTTTTGAAAGAGCTCCGTTTTACTACATTGGTGCATTTTAGGGTGTTTTTTTTTTTAATATTTCAGATATCTGTTTAATAGGTTAGATATTCGTTTACTAGTTTAGATATTCGTTTAATAGTTTAGATATTCGTTTTAGAGGTAAGAAATTCGTTTTGATAGTTTCAAATTCGTTTAATTGATTAGGTGATCGTTTGAACTTGAAGACTTTCTTTTTCAAATCGTTTTACCACTTTTTGTTCAAAGAAAAACGTTTAAAATCGTTTCATAACGTTTCAGCCTGACATCGCTTTAAATTGGTACGATTCTTGAACGGTTAAAATCATTTGGGAAACGAAAGAAATCGTGTAAATTCGTTGAAAAGTGGAACAATATTTGTACACGGTCGCTAAGAAGAGCCATTTTCTACACTAATCCTATACTAACTATTTATGAGGGCAATACCGTAAAATATTGACCGAGCTTGCGTGGGCAGGGCGTGGAGGTAAATATTAGTAATAACATGATTTGGAAGGTTATTTGGTATTAATGCCCCGAGGCNGGATCAGGTGACGTTAGCGTGGTCGGTGTCGTTTAAGTGAACTAGTATATTTTACAAGTTCACTTAAGCGACACCACCCAAAATGATAGTACCAAACTGACGATGGCACATTTCAGAAAGTGGGCCACCGTCTAAGATATAATTTACTGACCAGCCAGAATTCACTAGTTCACTTAAGCGACACCAACTAGTTCACTTAAGCGGCACCCGCTAGTTCACTTAAGCGACACCCACTAGTTCACTTAAGCGACACCCACTAGTTCACCTAAGCGACACCTACTAGTTCACTTAAGCGGCATCTACTAGTTCACTTAAGCGACACCTACTAGTTCACTTAAGCGACACTCACTAGTTCACTTAAGCGACACCCGCTAGTTCACTTAAGCGACACCCGCTAGTTCACTTAAGCGACACCAAACTTTACAAGTTCACTTTGCTGGCTTGGATGATCTGCTGGCTTACCCAAGCCTCGCAGCAAGTTTAACTAGTTCTGGACCATCACGCCGTATCCATAGCGGCTATATCGTCCAGGATAGATTGATTTCTCTGGCGGGCTTGCAGTTGCACAGTTGCACCCAAATTTCATATCACTGTACAAACATAACGTCAATAAAATCAAATGCAATGCAATGCTTCGCCGCCAGGAAAAAGTAGGTAAATCGTAATTATTATCCATATAACGGTCATTAAGTAAGCCATGAAAGATTCTATTGGTGGGCAGTATTGAAAGGTTTTCTGACTCATAGTCATACCCGTGTTGAGGAAAATAAGGCGCCAGGCTTCAGATGGCTGAAATATCATCAACCGTTCGGGTTATAGGGCAATAACGTCATTTGCGGCCCGCTCGGAATTAGATTGAAGTCGTTGCATTGAAGCGAAGAGAGACTTACGAAGAGACTAAACTAAGGTGGCCGTCTTTTGCGGCTATAACTATTGTTATATTACCATTAACACCTATCAACTCTAAAGCTTGAAATTGAAAATGACGTCATTACGAAAATAAAAATGAGTACCTTAGTTTTAGAGGTGGATTCTTAACTTGAGGTCAAGATTTTGTTGAATAGCATTTTTGACGTCAATTTTGGCTGTTCAAAAGAAGACATTATCAAGTCAATCCTTTCTATTGTTAACCGGTTTGTATTTTGACGCGGTCTTACATGACTTTTATGTCCAATTTCGCTTGACTACTGGCCTATACACTGCACGAGGTTGCCCGTCAGTGACGTCAGTTGTTTCAAAGGAAAATGAACACTGCGTTGAAATCATTCGTTCATTTTTCATTTTTGACGTCAGAAATCAAAACTATTTTCAATTTTTTTTTTTTTTTTTTTGCTTTCGTTATTTTCCCTTACACTACAGTAAAACAGTGCGAAAAATCAACCGAAGCTGAAAGAAAAGGCTAACAAATACAAAAATGACTTGTTTTTTTTTGGCTATACTGAGAAATATTGCCCTCGGTCAACGCAACGACCTCGAACAACATTTCTCATTGTTAACCGGTTACTTTTTCGAAGCGGGCTACACGACTTTTTACACAATGCAATTGGTTCTTTTCGCATGACGACGGGCCTACATTGTCCAGAGTTGCCCGTCGTTAGGAAAATTCATTGTGACGTCTCTTTTTCAAAGGAAAATGAACAATGCGTTGACATCATTTCTCTCATTTTTTATTTCTGACGTCAGAAATTATAAGAATTTTTTATCTCTTTTCGCTTGTTTTTCTCGCTTTATTTCGCTATTTTTCTTGGATAAAGCGCTAAAAATCACTCGAAGCAGAAGGAAACGGTTGACAAATACAATAATAACCGGTTTTTTTCGGGCTGTACTGAAAATATTGCCCTCGGTTAACGCAAAAACCTCGCAAGCTCGGTCGTTACTTGACAATATTTCTCAGTAAAGTCCTCAATAACCGGTCATTATTGTATTAGTATAACCCTCAGTAACCGGTCATTATTGTATAATAGTAAGAAGAGCCATTTTCTATACTAATTCTATACTAACTATTTATGAGGGCAATACCGTAAAATTTTGACCGAGCTTCCGTGGGCAATACGTTTGATAGAGGTAAATATTAGTAATAACATGATTTGGAAGGTTATTCGGTATTAATAGCCCTGAGGCTCATTGAAAACATTTCAAAATATTACTGTATATAAATACAGAAAATTAAGTTTTCCTTAGAGAGGTAAACGCATCAAAAGGGAAAGACAACGAAACGACAACGAAACGATGAAGAACGAAATTTTTTCAAAGCCTGTCCTCTACGATTTCTTTACATGAAATTAAGAGGCCCCCAACATTTTTGCTGAATACCGAATGCGTGGTTGTTGAATACGGTTTCAGTACCATTTAAGACAAAAAAACACCCGAAGGAGCCGAGGGAAACATTTATGACCGCAATGATTATTCAATTTATTTATTGGCGTTTTACCGTTTTCCATTCCTCTGGAAACCTAGCGTTACTCAATACCTTATCGGTAAAAAATTCACCGGGAAAAATATTCTTCGGCAAAAAGAGGATTTTTTTGCTGGCATATTTTCTACCGATAAGGTATCTGGCACCTGATGTAGAATCCCTTTCCCACAAGCTAAAGCTTTGACTGTTAGAAAGAGTTTAAAAACCTGAAAGGTTTGGATTATAGCTCAAGTGACCTAACAACGGAATGAGGCATTGCAGAATGAGGCCCCGCCGGCCCCAATTCTGATTTTCGGGGATTATCAGGTCCAACTCCTTATTATTGGCTTGCTGCAACAAGAACAATTAAGACCGACTATCATTTCCTCTCCGGTGGGATACCGGCCTCCATCTTTAGAGTTTCAGCGTGAATTGGAGTGGATGTAAGCTACTTTAATGTCAGAAATTTTCGCGTCCAAATATTTCGCGAATCAGGCCATTCGCAAAAATCCGCGTGTTTTGATGGAATTTAATTTTGCAAATCATTAAAATTGACTTATTTCATAGGAACTAGTTTTCCCAAAATTGGATTTTCTTAGACAAAAATTTTCATTAGCAAATAAGCTTAAATAAGTTTTCTCATTTTGTCCTAATAAGCAAAAATGTCCTTTTTTGCTGAGCCAGCAAAATTATGCTATAGCAAAAAGCCAAAATATAATGCTATATCAGCGAAATCTCGACCTCAAGATAAGGATCAACCTCTAAGGTACTATTTTTTATTTTCGTAATGACGTCATTTTCAATTTCATTTATATGTGTGAATGGTAATTACGATTTACCTACTTTTCTTGGCGGCGAAGCATTACATTGCATTTGATTTTATTGAATTTATGTTTGTACAAAACTCCCTTGTAAAAGCATCTCAGTGACGTGAAATTCGCAAAGAATTCGACCTATCCTGGACGATATTTTTCAAAGGAAAAATTTGTAAATAATAGTTGGACCAAGAGATATACATTAGAATAAATATAAATATTATAAGACTAAATTAGTTAAAAATGAATAATAAGAGGCAAACAAATCAAGTATCACAAATCCACATCATAAGGATAGTGGCATAACCTTGCGGTCACGCCGGGCGCAAAACAAGGGGTTAACGATAATGCAAAAGTCTGAAAAAAATAATCTCAAAATCGACGAATAATAAGAGAGATTGACTAAAAATTTCTCCTAGTAGATTCATGAATCTCAATCTCATTCATATCAATGTTCAATTTCCTAACAGTTCTCGATCCACGTAAGCATAGGATAGCTGATCGTAGCAAGCAATATGAGAGCTTGGTTCTCAACCAATTCAACATGATACCAAATTCAATGTCTTTTTTGTCTGAGAGCTTCTTTGCAAGGGTCGTGATGATCATTTCCGTTTCTCTTCCTTGTCCTCCGTACGGAGACATAACGAACGGGCTGAACGAACCATGCTCGACTGTGATGATATAGCCGCTATGAATACGGCGCGATGGTCCGGAACTAGCTAAACTTGCTGCGAGGCTTGAGTAAGCCATCAGATCGCCCAANAAGAGCCCCCAAGTCAAACCCAAATCCACGTATTCATGCACAAATTTCTGCTGATTCACGTATTCATGCGCTAATTTTGATTTTGTAAAGTTTTGTGGCCTTATTTTTGGTGACCTTCTTATGGGTTTACCTTGACCACCAGCGTGAAGTTCTATAGCACTTTATGACCTTGTTCGACTAGTAGCGGTGACAGGTGGAAGGGGCAGGAAGCAACTGTCCCCCCAATGCTGATTTTTTACGGGGTGCCGAAAAGGAAGGGGTGCCAAAAGGCGCCTCAGAACACTAATTTTGGTGCCCTTTTTTACCTCACAAAGTTTTTAGCCTTATAAAGAGGAGAATTGTTCAAAATTTGGACAAAGTTTCGACACAAACATTTTTTAGTAAGGGGCGATAAATTACTAATTTAACTTCTAATTTGCATAATATTTTGAAGGGGGTTAGCCAAGAAAGATCAGAAACGTAGTGCTTAGGTTTTGGCCTTGATTATTGGCTAGCCTCTTATAAAGTATAAGTTTTGGGGTAAGATTGTCCCCGTCGATACAAATATTTTCTATTTATAAGGGCTCCTGCAACCAACATAAAGGGGGGGCGGTAACCAATTTTGAGTCAGCTTCGCCTTCCCCGACCCATCAAAGGAAAGACACCGAAGCGACAACGAAAGATTGACGAACGAACTTTTTTCAAAGCCTATCCTCTTACGCTTTCTTACATGAAACTAGAGCCCCCAACATCTTTGCTTATTCCGAATGCTTGGTTGTTGAATACGTTCCAGTACCAGTTAAGACAAAAAAAACCAAAAAATGAGGGCAATATTTTGACCCTATGCTATTCAAATTTTTGTTCTCTGGGCCCAGTGTGTTCCATTCCTCTGGAAACCTAACGTTACTCAATACCTTATCGGTAAAAAATTCACCGGGAAAAATATTCTTCGGCAAAAAGAGGAATTTTTTTGCTGACATATTTTCTACCGATAAGGTATCTGGCACCTGATGTAGAATTCCTTACTGTTAGAAAGAGTTTAAAAACCTGAAAGGTTTAGATTATAGTTCAAGTGATCTAACAACGGAATGAGGCATTGCAGAATGAGGCCTCGCCGGTCCCAATTCTGATTTTCAGGGATTATCAGGCTTGCTGCAACAAGAACAATTGAGACCGACTATCATTTCCTCTCCGGTGGGATACCGGCCTCCATCTTTAGAGTTTCAGCATGAATTGGAGTGGATGTAAGCTACTTTAATATCAGAAATTTTCGCGTCCAAATATTTCGCGAATCAGGCCATTCGCAAAAATCCGCGTGTTTTGATGGAATTTAATTTTACAAATCATTAAAATTAACTTATTTCATAGGAATTAGTTTTCGCGAAATTGGATTTTCTTAGACAAAAACAGTGGCAAATAAGCTTAAATACATTTTCTCATTTTGTCCAAATAAGCAAAAATGTCCTTTTTTGCTGAGCCAGCAAAATTATGCTATAGCAAAAAGCCAAAATATAATGCTATATCAACGAAATCTCGACCTCAAGATAAGGATCCACCTTTAAGGTACTAATTTTTATTTTCGTAATGACGTCATTTTCAATTTCATTTATATTTGATAGGTGTGAATGGTAATAACGATTTACCTACTTTTCTTGGCGGCGAAGCATTGCATTGCATTTGATTTTATTGACTTTATGCTTGTACAAAACTCCCTTGTAACAACATCTCAAACAGCATCTCAGTGATATGAAATTTGGGTGCAAATGTGCAACTGCAAGCCTGCCAGAGAAATAAATCTATCCTGGACGATATAGCCACTATGAACACGACGCAATGGTCCGGAACTAGCTAAACTTGCTACGAGGCTTGGGTAAGCCAGCAGATCATTCAAGCCAGCAAAGTGAACTTGTAAAGTTTGGTGTCGCTTAAGTGAACTAGTAGGTGTCGCTTAAGTGAACTAGTGGGTGTCGCTTAAATGAACTAGTAGGTGTCGCTTAAGCGAACTAGTAGGTGTCGCTTAAGTGAACTAGTAGGTGTCACTTAAGCGAACTAGTGGGTGTCGCTTAAGTGAACTAGTGGGTGTCGCTTAAGTGAACTAGCGGGTGTCGCTTAAGTGAACTAGTGGGTGTCGCTTAAGTGAACCAGTAGGTGTCGCTTAAAAGAACTAGCGGGTGTCGATTAAGTGAACTAGTAGGTGTCACTTAAGCGAACTAGTGGGTGTCACTTAAATGAACTTGTAAGGTTTGGTGTCGCTTAAGTGAACTAGTGTAAGGTTTGGTGTCGCTAGTGAACTAGTGGGTGTCGCTTAAATGAACTTGTAAGGTTTGGTGTCGCTTAAGTGAACCAGTAGGTGTCGCTTAAGTGAACTAGTAGGTGTCGCTTAAGTGAAGCTAGCGGGTGTCGCTTAAGTGAACTAGTTGGTGTCGCTTAAGTAAACTAGTGAATTCTGGCTGGTCAGTTAATTATATCTTAGACGGTGGCCCACTTTCTGAAATGTGCCATCGTCAGTTCGGTACTATCATTTTGGATGGTGTCGCTTAAGTGAACTTGTAAAATATACTAGTTCACTTAAACGACACCGACCACGCTAACGTCACCTGATCCGTTTTATCTCTCGATGCATCCCAATGTCACGCCAAAACCAACACACTTTCTTAAGTTTCATTTTCTGGTCAAGATATCTAATTTCACAATTACAATGTATAGCAATGTGCCCTCTCAGTTATTACCATAGTGGCTTTATGGCAACTCCTGAACTTGGGCACAGAATGTACGGTTACACATTTTGTGGATTGCATTGTGGAGTCACAAGAGTGCTCAAACTGCGAGCAGCGAGCAATGCATAATGCAAATGGTGAGCGTCTTAAATGAAGACTCTCCACCCAATCCAAGAGTTCTCAAACTACAAAAGCAGTGAGCCAATATACAATGTATAGCAATGTGCCCTCCCGGTTATTACCATAATGGCTTTATGGCAACTCCTGAACTTGGGCACATGATGTACGGTTACACATTTTGTGGATTGCATTGTGGAGTCACAAGAGTGCTCAAACTGCGAGCAGTGAGCAATGCATAATGCAAATGGTGAGCGTCTTAAATGAAGACACTCCGCCTAATTTCACAATTATATATTTGTCTCATTGGGATTCCTCACTAGACCTCACTATAATTTGAATATCAACTTCCCAAGAAAAAGATCTAAAGGGAAGACGGAACCCACCTAGATCCGCGCACCGCCCAATAGGCTATTTCCCGGAAATTGTGCCGGACCTCAAACACTGACCCATTTACATTTGTGGAATTATTTTTACTTTAGCGTATAAACAAGGCCTTTAAAAATCGAAGCGCTGGCTCGGGAATAGAATGACAAAATTTGGTTGGTTGATATTCTGGCTGCTGCACGTTCGCAATAGGTCATTTTGTCTCATTTTAAGCTTTCAAGTTTTGATTAATTGTCTTGGGAACTTGAACTTAATTCACCTCGGGTGAGTTAGGTGTCTATATTTTTAAAAATCACGAATCCCGAATCGGCGACCAATAGTACAAATTCTTAGGGATTCACCTTAAGGTTATAGGACTCGGTTGTGACGTACTTAAATATTAACCTAAAAATTAATTATTGAAGAAAGCGTGAATTATGACGTCGTCAAATTATGACGTCATAAATCGTAAAATAGTGCATGTCTAATCTTTGTCAAATTTGGACCAAAGATGCATTTTAATGGTGCCAAACTTTTCAAAGTAAAAAAAATATTTTTTTTCCAAAAAGTTACATTTCAGTTAGATGCATCTTTGGTTCAAATTTGGGAAAGATTGGACATTCATGACTTCACCAATGATTACAATTTCTTTAATTATAGATTTTTGGGGTGGTATTTGATTAAGTCACAACCTGATTCAAAAACTTCAAGGTATAGATGTACTTTAGAGCCCTAAGTGGATCTCTGAATCTAGCTGCTATTGGTTGCAAAAACTTAGGGTAAACAAAAGGTTTTTGAGACTTGCCCTAAGTCACTCAAGAGGTAACTCTCATCTTTTTGTTGCAAATCTATCATGTAGATGTTGTTTTTTCTGAAATCTTGATTTTCTAGTGTGACTAACTGACCAATCCGTTGATTTTTAAACCAGATATTTCTTGTAGAATTGTGACTTATATTTCAAAACATATCGGACCCGAATTTCGAGGAGGGGTGAGCGTTTTGATGGGTAAAACATGTAACTAGCATAAAAAACTTCATCAGTTTTACACGTAAATTCGGTTACTTAGTATGGTGTTCTTTCGTAACTTCTCAACCCGAAATGCATTACCCTGAGTATCAGATGTTAAGTTTTCAAAGAATATATTAACCTCTTGACTAATTTGTTGTTTTTTAATTTTTTTATTTTCCAGTAAATTCTTCAATATTTTCATCGTTAAATTTATCAAAACAATTCATGTTGTTGTTTTAAATTTGTCAAAACTTCCCAAAACAGCCGAAAAAATATTGTCACTTTATTTTTGTTTTGAATTTTTCAAATCGAAGGTTTTGTTTTGTTTTGATTTTGTTGCCCACGTACCTTCCCCGAAACGAAACGTGGTCATATTTTCACATGTGAAATATTAATACCGCAAATATTTTGATGCTCCTGATCAATCAAAACGCTGGGTTTTTTTTTCTGCGTCGGCAATAACAGAAGCTATTAACGGAAGTGATTAACTTGAATTATTATCTTAATTAACGACCCATGAAGCAATTCTTCTTGAATTTTTAATTAAAATAATTGACAATTGATTCACTCTAGTAAACTTCTCTCCTAGAATGGACAATATGTTTCGTAATTCACTTGTTTGTTAAATATCTTACAATATCTTTTTAAACATTGTGTTTGAGTAGTATAGTGTTGAGTAGTATACTTACGATCATTTTCTACCGTTTTCAAATCTTCTGTATTTTATTCGATTTAGCGTGCTACATTTTTTTTCACGTCTACTAAATTTCGCGATTGCCAGTTTTGGAAATTTTCACGTGTATTAAATTTTGCGATTCACTAAATTGGGCATTTTCAAAAAGTGGGAATAAAGCAAGAAAATGACTAATTTCGTTTGAAACGCAACGTATTGGGTATAAACATACCAAAAGTAGTAACAAAACTAGTGACAAAAATATTAACTAAGTGTAACAAATAAGTATTTTCGACTTTCGGTCTATTTTAAATACTTTTTGCGTGTATTTAATTTCGCGATTTTTTATTTTTGAAAATTTAAACGGTATTAAATTTCACGAAACTTGGTCTGAAAAATCGCGAAATTAAGTATACCAACGAAATTTTGTAACACGCGAAATATAATACCAATAATCTTATTGGTATATAACCTTAATTATATACATTTTGTACATTTGAAAAGTGCAGTAGTGGGGTCGTTTAGCATAATTTACAGGAAAAAATAATATATAGCTGAAACTTTCTCCAGACCTTCTCTATAGGATGCTTATGCCTCGGCAAAAAATCCCCTAAAATCCCTTTTTTGGGCAATTTCTTTTTTCCCAAGGCAAAACCCTAAGATCGAAAATTTTTGAACATTTCAAACTCATTTTCAGACAATATCATGTATACCATTCGAAAGCTCTCAAAAAACTATATAGAAGACTTTTAAACGGGTATAGCCGATTTCATTACCTAACTCGAGATATTTCATGCGCAAGTTCCACTTTTCGCCACATTTTGGTCTAAAATTGACCATAAATTTCATCTTATGCGTGAATTATCTCGATATTGTCTGAAAATGAGTTTGAAATTTTCAAAAATTTTCGATCTTAGGGTTTTGCCTGGGGAAAAAAGAAAATGCCCAAAAAAGGGATGTTCCACCAGTGGGACTTTAGGGGTTTTTTTCCTGGGGCATGAGCATCCTATAGAGAAGGTCTGGAGAAAGTTTCAGCTAGAAATTATTTTTTTCCTACAAACAGCCTGTACTTTTGTAACACGACCACACTATAGCACGAAACTCGGAGTAGTGTACTCTTTTAATTTTTGTGATGAAAGATATCTTTTAATATTTTACTTGGCTCTGGTTTTCATTGAGCACTCTGCAACATCAATCACAAACAATACTATATAACCTTATACAACTACCTAGTTTAACTTCCGAAGATTGTAAAATTTACAAATTACTTTCCGAAGTCTCTGTCGTGCATCGTGTATACGTGAATTTGATGCAATCTCTAACAAACATTTTTTTTAGAACATGATTAGGAAGTTAGAGTGGTAGAATAATTTTAAAGGGTTCAAAAGCTTCACATGAATTTACGAGGGAAGCTTTGTTAATGAAAAGGGATACGAGGGGCTGCGAAGGATTACAGATTTTTAGTGAAAATTGTTTTCATGGAACTTTTTTTGCTTCATAGAATATGCATTGAAATACAGTATACATGTTTATTTCTTCATTTTTCGAAATTTGAAGTTCAGGTGAAAAATTTGCTTTTAGGCTATGTATGTTGGGAAGAGTCGGTAAATTTTCGAGCAATATTCTGATCCTTATTGGACAATTTTTGAACTTTTGGATCCTCTACTCTCCCAACCTAAGTTAGAGCGCTTCCAAATAGTTTATGGATTTAAGATTTCGTGGGAATTTCTCTTTTTCTCTCAAATTGATTGTAGCATAGTATAAGAAAGCCTCGGCTGGAATATGTACCGCATTGTCTTTTCAGTTAATTGCTGTTCCATCTCTGTCTCCGAGCTTTATAAGAACATCAAGATGCTCAGTTTATTATTGGTAGATAGGTTTTGAAATTTTTCTCTTATTTTCCTTCACAAAAAGTTTTTTTGTTGCTAGATATCTTTAAATCTGTACCCAATAGAACACCTGAACTAATTTTGGATATATTTTAGGGGTATTTTGTGGAAACAATAGTTTTTCGCCAAAATTGAAATTACAAGAACTATATTCAAGATGACAACTTTCCTGTCAGTTTATATGATAAATTTTGAAGGTGCTGGTTTGAAATTTTCACAGTATTATCTTGATGCGCTCTTTCATTGATTTCTAAAAAGATTTCACTGAACAATTGAAGGCATTTCGAGGCACCTCATTAATTTTTGAGTTCTTTCAGCCCAGCCATTTGTGCTTGTTAAATTCTTAGTGTTGATTTTTCCTTTACAATGATAATGCAGTTATTAAAGACATTCATTAATTTCATTGAGAAGTAAGTTTAACGACAACCAATAAAATTTACCAAAAGATGCTACATTCTGATTTCTTGATAACAAATAGTCATCAAATACGACAGAGATAGAAAACAGAAATTCAGATGTTTTTGAAGGCTTTCTTAACACATTGGTTTGATCGAAATTTAACTCAAGTTTTAGTGGATTGCAATAAATAGACAATTTCTTCACTGAATGTCTGTGTATGCATTTGATCCAGCCACTTTTCTGGCTTATTGCTGTTGTAAATTTCTAATTTACAGGCATCAGGCTCCCAACCAAACATTTTTCAACAACTGACAATTGAATTCTGCAAGAACCACTCAAACGCTTACGAAATTGCAATTGAGAAACAATACGGTAAAATCTTGAATGACGCATTTTACAACAACATAGCACAATCAATAAGCCAAAGTATTCTTGAACTTGAGAATTTTCAACTTCTGTAGTGGGAAACCTTATATAATGTCCAGACATTATTTTTAGGGTGTAGCAAAATTCTAACAATATCACATGTACACTCTTAATTCCGACTCCGAAGGCTTTTGCCACTACTCTGTAACTATTACCAGTAGATAAACGCCAAATAGCAACTGCAACCCGTTTTTTCAAGAGGAATGGCGTCACGTAACATTGTGTTCTGTCGTATCATGGGCCGTGTTACTATGTTAATGATTTCTTGAAATGTTTGTGGACTAACACGGAATTCCTTTTTAAATAATTCAGCAGCAATTTGATTATTTCGTATCGCCCAAAGATTCCTAAACCAGTTTTGATCATAACAGGTCATCCAATATCTCCTTTGAGCCATTCTGAGGAGAGAAGAAATAATATCAGTTGGGTTTTCAGTTTACTACGTCTGTAGTAAAAGTACAAGTTTTGTAAAAAATTTCGCCGACGCCTTTCTCTATTGCCTTGAAAAACTTTACTTGCGGCGTACATTGTTAAAACATTCTCCATTTTTGTCACAGAACTGTCATAACAGGCTTCCAAAGACAAGTTTTCGGTTACTGAGGAAGAGTTATTAAATAGTTGCTACGCAAAATTTCACGAATAAAACAATGGGAGATTAACGATATTTCAATTTGGTTTAACTTTCAATGGATAGAGTTTGTGTTTCCAACATAATCGGGATTTATTTAATTGATTCTTTTGTTGTCGAGTTAACGACTTCGGATTATCCTTCTCTAATCTGTCAGTGGAAAAACACCCTGATTGTAGCATAGTCTGTATAAAAAACTCTGGTCTGGAAGCCTTTTGTTTCTTTCCATTGTTTCTTACTTGAACTTGCGTTTGAGAAATTAGTTTGTTTTGTTCGCTTTTTGATCATGTGATTAAATCTTAAACCAATCCCAAGAGGAATACTTGGTAACGTGATCAAAAACTGAGCAAATCGATTTTTATCTTTTGATATTAACAAAGGAAAAAGCTAACAATAAGCTTCCAGACCAGAGTTTTTTATACGGACTATGATTGTAGATACGCAAAATTAGTTCCACGAAAACTAGTTACCGCGAAAAGTCCCTTACTGTATGGCAGATTCTATATATTAATACGCTTAAACGTGTGTGTTTACAAAATTTTGTAAAAAGGTTTCGAAAATCTAACAAAGCTCTACAAAGCCTTCTCTTCATGCGTTGAACCATTATCTTTTTGCACTTTAAGCAGATTTCCTACCACTAGACTAACTTTGAGACCCCAAGATACTATTTTCTATTCACCGACTTTTTGAAGCTTGATGGGTTAAAATCGACTATGTTCCCAAATTTTTTTTGTCATTTTCTTAAAGAATTCTTATTCAGATGCTCTTTAAAACTTTCTGTTTACAATAACGGCTCCCTATCACTTTCAAAACTTTCCAAAGTCTCTCAAAGTCAACCTCGAATGCCCAACCACGATGGCTAGCCACGACGGCTAAGAAGATCTAAAATATAGTTTGGCTAAGCCATTTATTTAATTGTGGTTAAAAATTGCAATGCAATGTTATCTTCTTTCTCCTTTATTTCCTAAAATCAAAATCAAATCATCAATCGGTGGCTATCTTTCTTCCGTTAGAATTTTTTAGATGTGTAGTGATTCACTGGAATGGGACACGCAGCGTGCGACGCTGCGCATACGGCTAGTTTATTTTAAATTGACTCCAAGTTTTACAAGTAAAAAGAAATTGACGAAAGTTATCTTCTTATAATTAATACGTCGTTATATTTAATATCTTTCTTTTAGGCGCAGCTCTGATGACTTGATGACATCTTGTGCCGTAAAAACACCAGATGGATCGATGAAATTCAGGATGGAGCTAGCATATGACAGTCATTGACCGCCAACTGATTAAGGGTGACCATGGTGAATTTATCACATTTGGCACTTACGAAGAACTAATTTCTGCCTGATGAGCTGATGGTGTAGCCCACAAAACATTGGAATGTTAAACATTTTCTGTTAGGCTAACTATCCTCGAATCTGAAATTTAAAAATCGCAATGGCAAATTTGATGAAGAAGAAAATAAAGACTTTAGTGAAGAAGGATATTTCAACTTTGAAAACCTTATTTTCAGTGAAAAAAAAAAATTTTGAAAATTATTTTTCGGTGGATGGGTTTATCTTTTACCGAACCAAAAGTTGGTTTTCGGAAAACTTAAAGTTCATAACATCATTTTTTTGTACGGGAATTAAATTCTTAATTACTCTTAACAGATTTGATTTAAAAAATTAAAAAGACAGCCTTTTGTCAAAAGTGTCAAGGAACCTAAATTTCATAAGAGTTTCAATTTCAAATCCCAAAACTAATTTTTCGACTATGGTCAGAGCCCTTAAACAAAAGCCGCAAAGATAAGACTAAACATTTCCTTTTCAAAAATTATGAGATAAAAACCGTAAATTTGTTTTCTTAAAGTTCTCCCTGTATTCATGACTTACATATCAAAGGGAAATAAAACAGACTTCTTTGTGTCAAAACAAATATAAGACATATTTTCTCTCATGTTAAATTCAAGGGGTTTGAAAAAACCGGGTGACAGGGGTGTTATCCGCACATAGAGAACTATCGCAATAAAATCCTGCGTCTAACACACACCTTTTTACAATATTTTAGAAAAAAAATAGAAAGGGAAAACATGTCGCGACATTGCTCGACCTTTGTTTTTGGGTTCATCGTTGTTCTACTGATCATTAGCCTAGTAGGAATGGCGTGCAGTGCTGCTACATCATTTTGGTTCACACAATCTTATTTGAATACTCACATCGGTTTATGGGAGTCTTGTACTGATATTGCTTGTCTGGACCGCAAAAAACACATCTTACGATTTGAAGATCATTTTTTCGTGTCCAACAGTATTAAAAATAAAAGTAAGCCATTTTCTATATGGACCCAATAGTAGAGGGCATTTTGTAAAATTAATGAAAATTTTAGCTCGAGAAAACGGAGACCTGTCGTATATTTTTGGAAAGCCCCCAAAAAATTAAGATTGGAGCTATATTGCAAGTATAGGTGTTTTCGAGATATTAACCCTTGAAAACCGTGTTTTTCAGCCAGAAACAGCTATTTTGTCCAGTTTTTGCGCTTTTTGAAGCTCAATATCTCGAGTTAGGTACTGAAATCACCTATACTTGCAATATATCTCTAATCTTAATTTTTTGAGAGCTTTCCGAAAAATATACAACAGGTCTCCGTTTTCTCGAGCTAAAATTTTTATTAATTTTTAACCCTATGATTTTTGCCTGAGACCGTCATATTTGTCCGAAAATCACACCAAAGTGTCCGACAAAAAATTGGAAACATTGCAATTTCGATTCCCCTACCCCTTAGCTTTCCAAAAATGTATAACAAGTGCTTCTAACAAAACATTCGAGCGATTGCAAAAAATCGAACAAAATTCCCCCTACTACAACTCTTAGCATCCGTAGCATCATGTGGTCGTTTCGAAAGTAGATAGAGTTTTGAGATTTTTGGGAGGGAGCCAAAAGTTAGACTTGTAAAGAAATGGCAATTTCCAATGGTCCATTTCGACGGAAATAGTTGATTTTATTGGATAGAGCATAGAATTCTGAATAAGTATACTTAAACATGTTCTTTACTCATACCAAAGACTCTACCTGATAGAATTATGAACTTTATAAAATGGCTGCATTTGTTTAAATACAATATGTTCTCTCCGTGGTATCGGTCATTTTCGTTGCACCCAACTCTTTCAAATCGTCAACTTTCAACCCTTTTTGGGATTTAGAAGTTCGTGGGTCCCCTCTCAAAAAGTCTTAAAGACCTATCTACTTTCAAATTAAGAACATGTAGTTGCATCACACGTGAAAAATGCTACGGATCGTAGGGCGGTGTGTCACTATAATACACAATATCTTCCTCTCATTCCAAGAGTTAAAAAATACCCACTTTTAACTCGTATTTTTGATAAAGTTGATTACCATTATCGGCAGTAAACTTAGTCGGGCTTAATTTTAGTCGGCCTTAATTATTAGTCGGCGCTAATTTTAGTCACCTCGTCAACATTTAGTCACTAAGGGCCGACTAATATATAATGAATAATAGCGGACGAAATAATGAATTGTAACGGACGTAGTGATGTGGTATGTAAAACAGTTTGTTAAGGAAAGCTTAATTATAAACTTTTAATTTGGCCCAAATTTTTAGTCGGCCCAAATTTTTAGTCAGCCCTAATTTTTAGTCGGCCCTAATTTTAGTCACCAAGCCAAAATTTAGTCACTTAGGGCCGATTAAGTTTTGGCCGATAAGGTAATAGAAAATTATGAAAAGATTATTTTCAGTATTTTCCATCTCCGTAAGCAAAGTTTTATTGAATTATAGCGAGAATTTGTGCTCTGAAAATCCAAAAATCTGCTCAACAATTTTTTTTTTAATTTATGAGTAGTGGGTTCTTGAAGTCTATTTTTCATTTTTCATACATTTCAGGCCCGGGGAGGTACTGGATTTGGTGGATGAGGGAGATGTGCGGACGGGATCTCCGAAAAGAACCCCTTAGAAAGACTTGTTTAAAAAATGTTTTTGAAAACTGAAACTACTTTGAAATTTTCTAAATTTTGTAACCCTAAAAGAGGCATTGGATGTTCAAAAAACCACTTTTATAAGATGAACCATAGTATAAGAAAGCCGCGGCTTTCTTATACTATGGATGAACCATCCTCTCTTCTTTCTCTATCCCTCTATGTACAAACTTAGAGCTTCGACCCCTATCCTTCTATATTTCAACGGGTCGTATGATCATACTTCTTTTTTTACGTTTAAGCGTTTGATTTAGTGATGGTGTTGTTGATGGGGTCTGGTTTGATGTCAATTCTATCGCTTGTCATGTGCTGCATTCAACATCCATTATGCCGAACACTTTCAGTTTCAATATTGTCGTTTACTTCAGGTAAGATCTAGTATACATAGTAGGTAATAGAATTAAGATCCCTTACGATCCCTTACGAGCTTTTCTGTTCTTTGAAAAGTAAAAAAAGAAGCATGATAAAATTTTTCATTGTCGCTAAAGATGAAATTGTAGAGAAAGGTAAACTGTGGTGTTCGAGGGAATGTTTGAATTTTAGAACATTTGTACTTTCAATTTTAGCTGGTTCATCAATCGCTGCTATAGTGCTTTCAGAAATATTAATAAAACGCAAACTAGACAAATCAAATTTGTACGAACATGGTTGGTCGGCTATAGTGGCATGGGTTGGAACAGGCGCGAATATGTTAGCATTCTTACTGTGCATGTTCATGTGTTGTTGCTGTTCACCTAAAGAAGGATACGATCGCCGCACGTCTACTCCACAGGAAAATGGAGGCTTCCACTACACACCTAACGATCAGTATAGACAAGCTTATTCATCAATGCCCCAGCGATCAGATTCGTCAGGTAAAGGGCACGGAGGAATGGAGAACGCTGGTTATCAATTGAGATAAAAGAAGGAACAGAGCTTTAATAAACAGACACAAATTTTGTTATTCTTAATAAAATATACAATTTCACCATACGAGGGATTCACTTTTTATTATCATACTTTAGTTAGGGGTAGATTAAAAATTGAGGAGAAAATTTCTATTTATTATGAGGCCCCCAAGCGTTTTGCGTGATTGATAATTTGATGGTCCCTATAAAACAATCAAGACTATACCAAACCAGTCTCATTTAGATTAAAGCACCTTTTTTTTGTTTTCTAGAAATAAACGGTGCTAACTTGTTTTTTGTGCTCAATATATTATAGGAGAGAAAAGGCTTATTTCTTACGGAGTAAACAAGCACACCACATGAGCATACTTATTTTTCTTGAAAGCATCTAGTTGTAGTTCATAAAAACAAATCAAACCTTTGAGTCCTTAAGGGAACTAATTTTTGCGTGAACTAATTTTCGCGGAACTAATTTTCGTGCTTTTGGGTGTCTACCGCAAAAATTAGTTCCATAAAAAACGCAAATTTACCCTAACACCGCGAAAATAAGTTCCGCGAAAATTAGTTACCGTGAAAACAAGTTCCCTTAAGGTGATACCAATATTTAATAATATTGATTATCTGGTGATACCGTACTTACCTATAATCCAAAATTTTCTTAACAATCAAATCGATCTGATTAATGAAGACTTAAAATTATGATGTAATTGAATTAAAAAGAATTTGATTATTAAGGAAGATTTTGGATTGTTATAGGTAAGTAATGAGCCATTTTACCAAGGAATAAAATCAATCAACTCTTAATAGATAGAACAAAAGGTACAGCTGAAGGATAGTTGTCTAATTTTGAGTTTCAAAAGAGTTTAGCAGGGATGCGTGTATCTTTCATTTTGAGCTAGTTTTGGTGGATAAAAATGGAGAAAACTTTCTAGTCTTTGAGATTTAGATGAGGTTAATCTGACTTCTAGGTATTAATTACAAGGCATACTTGATTCTAGGAAAGTTGCCCCATCCTACTATATGAATCTCAGGGTAATAAATTTAGCAGACAGAAACTCTTGGTGAGTGGGGTTATTTATTCTTTAACGAATTAAGGTGGGAGTCGCATGAGAATTTGAAAAAGTGCATTTTTAATCTTATATTGAATATCTTTTGATCTACTGATATTTTCAAATGAAATTTTCAACAATTGTAAAGTACTAATTGAAGAAATGAAAAATCAAAAAATGAAAAAATTCTAAAAATAGCTAAGACGGGGGTAAAATCAATCAGGGGTAAAATCAATCAGGGGTAAAGTACTATAGAACGCTGTGGCAACGTTTTAGGAAAATTTATCAGACTTTAGGGTTTCGTGTCCAATATCTTTTTTCGAGAAAATCTTTCACAGCTGACATGGGCAAAGATTGAAGTTTCTCGAGTCCAAAAATGGTGGTTATATCATTGCTAGATAAAAGCTGATTTTTTTTCTTTTAAATTTTTGATCTTCGTGTTTGAAAATTTTAGAACAATTTTGAACGCATAATATTCCACTCCAGATTGCCTTTCCAAAAAGTATAAAATCGCTATCTAATTCGAAATCTATCAATAAAGTAATACGCAATTGAAAATTTACTGCCAGCTTATTTGAAATGGGCTTTAGAATCTGATGTTGGTCAAGTTGAGGGCACGTATCTAAACAGTAGTTCTTCGGTTTTAAATGTTTTACTGTTAAATGGAAAGAAATTTTGTTCAAACGGTGACAGAAAGGATCTCCATCATTCCTTTACTTCTAAAAGCAAGTATCAAGTATCAAATATTAATAAGGTAATTCAATGAGAGGTTTTTGGAAGTCACGCGGGCGGGAGTAATGTTTATTTAGTGAGCTAAAATTACCTTGCAAACCAAGTTCATGCTCAATGAAAACACCCCTGCCTCTGTGACCCAGTGGGATCCACCCCACTGGCCACCCCAGTGAATTTTTTTTCCAAAAATGGCTCATTTTTCAGCCCTACTGGACAAATCACTCACCCCACTGGAATGTTGTAGTAAAAAAACACCCCATTGAAAATGATAAAAACCTTACACATACCCCTCGTGAAAAGCCCTTATTTTAACATACCCCAGTAGAACTTTTCTTTCAAAAGATCGCTCCACTAGTATTTTCTCCTTCCCCTTCTTTAAAGGTGAAATATCTGAAAGAGCCAAAAGAATTTTTTCAAATGTTCCACTTAAATATATTTACTATATTTAACCCGACTTCTATGGTCATTTTAAAACGTGGAAAGTGCCAAACGAGAGGGGTTGAAAATCAAAAATTTCTCTGTCAGCGCAAACCACGGTTGTACTTGGCCCTTTCTTTCTTTAAAGCTAGGTTCTAGCCTCAAAAGTTTTCGAGAGGCTTTCTCACTTGCGTAGATACTGAAAGAAAGACCTCTACTTTAACCATGTTGACTAAACATTACTAGGTCTCAGAGTTTATAAAATTTGATATAACCATACTGCTCCTCTATAGCCCCCTCCCCCCAGACCTCATTACATCTCCTGTTACAGTACTGTAAGAGTATATCCACCTGATCAAGATGATATTTCGACGATAGAACTAAGCGGTTTTTGTCTAACAGGCTAACCAAAATTTAGCTCATGCAAAAAATTCTTTCTCGCACAGAGACAGGGGTGTATGAAAAAGAGGTAATCTTAGGTGCCAAATAAACGGGGGGGGGGGTTCGAATAAACGGGGGGGGGGGGGGGGGGGGTTGGAAAATTTTTTCAAATCAAATAAACGGGGGGACCTAATTACCGGGGGGTTGGAAAATGGACTTTTAAAAACCCTGAAAAGGGTCAAAATAGACTAAATTTAGGCTTTTTAGAGAAAAACAAGAAACTTTCCTTTTGGGAGCTGGGAATTTTTTCAAAAATTAATAAACGGGGGGGTCCTAATAACGTCCGGGGGGGTTGGAAAAAAATCGAAAAATTAACAAGCGGGGGGCGTTTATTTGGCACCTAAGAGTAGGGAGGTAATAAAATTTGTCGAACTTGCCAAGAAAACAAATCAAAACTGGCCAAGAACCAGCAAGCCATCTTTGCAGATTTTTATTTTGTTTTGTTAATTTCGCCTAGCGAAAGTATTACGATAACCTTTCGCGGCGGCGGCGGCGGCGGCGGTGTAATAAAAAAATTGGAAAACGAAAGTACTCGATACGGTGGACAAACTCACTAAATTCAATTTACAAATTACACGCTCGTATAACCACGGACGATTTTCGCGGGTTTTCTTTGGATTACGTCATATATCTTTGTGTCTTTAGCTTCACAGTTTGGATTTTTTCTTTATTTTCTTATAAGCATATACTTTATAAGAATCAAATCGATAACTCTTGATAAACGCTGATATACCCTTCGGTAATTAGTTCTTACAAAGTAAACAAGGGATGGCGCACAATAAGCATATTTATTTTTCTTATAAGCATATACTTTATAAGAATCAAATCGATAACTCTTGATAAACGGTGATATACCCTTTAGTCTGGCAGAGATAAAAGTTGACCTGGAAAAAAATTCCGCGTAAACTTTCTGGTATCGTTGGAAGCGGAATTTTACGAGGTTTAACATACTCAGAGCCTCATGTTGAGGCCCTTGGGGAAAAAATTGGTGAAATAAAACACTTAGGACCCATTTTCGATATAAAATGCCTTGAAAAGTGCTATCCTTGCAATGGTAGGTGTCTTTCAAAACACTCAAATATGTATACCCCTGTCTCAAAAATCTGGGGGGGGGGGGATTTCCCAACAAACACATTTCTGGAAACCAAAAGCAATTAAACAGTGTCATCCATGATATGAAATGGGTCAAGTGCAAGGCGAAAGCACATGGGGATAGCGCTGACTTTCAAAGACTTTGAATAGCTTTGATAGGTTTTTAGTGTAGCTGATGACCAGTACACTGCTAAAAACGTATCTGTTTTGGGGCGAAGAAGTACACTTCAGTCTTGATTTTACCGAAAGTTTTTCCCAAGGGCCTCATCATGAGGCTCTGAGTATGATAATCTACATAAAATTTCGCTTCCAACGGTACCAAGAAAGTTTACGCGGAATTTTTTTCTACGTTCACCCCTGTTTTATTGTATTTCGGCCAGACTACTTCGGTAATTAGTTCTTACAAAGTAATCAAGGGATGGCGCGCAATATGAACATATTTACCTTATCGGGGAAAACTTCGTCGCGGAAAAATATTCGTCACTTGCTGGTAGTTGGTAAACGCATTAAGGCCAGGGTAAACTGATGATGGCGTAAGCCGAAAAGCTTTTTATTCAATTTTTCAAATATATTTTACTTCACAACTTAACATGGCGAAAATTCACTTAACTCTTTATAGTTGGTGATATGCCCTTCAGTTATTAGTTCTTAAGGGCTCTGACCATAGTGAATTTTTCATAATTGTCGTGTTTAAAATGTGTTTTCTGACTGATGTAACCAACAAAACTATGGCATGTTTTACATTTTCTGTTAGACAAACTATTCTTGAATCTGAAAATTCAAAAATTGCATTGAAAAAATTTGATGAAGAAGAAAATGAAGACTTTTGCGAGGAAGAGTATTTCAACTTTGAAGAGCTTAGTTTCGGCGAAGAAAAAACATTTTGAAAACATTTTCGCAGTAGATGGTGTATCTTTTACCAAACAATAAAAATTTTTGCGGAAAATTTTTGTAAATGCTTCTTTGTCTCGAAATCTTCAAAATAGTGGTTTTTCATCAATTTTTCATCCGGATTTTGCTTAAAAAAACAGTAATAACTTTTGACACATCTTTTTAGAAAAATTTTCCGCAAAATTTAAAATAGTTCAATTCTTTGCGGTAAAGAAAGTGTAAAGAAATTTTGAAACAAAAAAGATAATTACCCATTAAAACTAAGCACTTTTTGTAAAAGAGGGTGATGCAACATATTATTAACATCTTTTTAAAATTCATAACGTCATTTTTGCAATTAAATTCTAAATTACTCTTAAGGGATTCGATTAAAAAGCAATTTATAAAGGCAATTCTTTGTTAAAAGTGTTAAGGTACCTGAAATATAACTTTTATGTTCAAATACCAAAATTAATTTTTGGACTATGGTCAGAGCCCTTAAGAATTAAATAACCATTGATCGTAAATTGATCTTATCTTTTTAGAGATTTTGAGCCTCGTTGTTCATATAAATTTGTTTCATCAAGGCTCGATGTAAAGTAGACTTCAGATTAGCTTCCATCTCTACTTCTTGTTTTTTCCCATGCAGTTTAAACTTTAGGCGAAATTTTCGACTTCAAGTCGTCTTGTTATGTTTTGATTTCGACAGACGATTCGAATAAAAATGTTTGATCGTTCGACGACTATTGTTCGATTTTATTAAGGCACCATTTACACTAGAAGAACTAGAGGGAAAGAAAAGGGCGGTAGGCGGGGGCGGCGGGTCTATTTAGGGATTTTCAGAGTGTCTCTTATTTTGCTAGCAACTTGCAAATTGAGGTGGAGTCAGGATTGCTTCGCAACCCTAATATAATATGACTAGTTCGTTGCTAAGGAAAATACTTGAGACCGGGGTTTAGAAAAAGCCTTAAAATATCTCAGAAAATATAAATGGTACGGCCTTAAAATTTTTAAGGTATGTTTAGAAAGGGTATAAGGTCATGAAACGCCCAAACTCCTGAAAGTCGATAATTTTTCCACCAAATCTCAAAGTTTCATGTGACTCCCACCTTAAGAAATTTGAGCGACCTGAATTCAATTTGTTTGGGAAGTGAACACAGCACGATATAAATTGAATATTGAATAATCCAAAAGTATTACCTTCATAGCTCTCAATTTTACTTTCACCAACCGCTCTAAATACTGAAACCCCTGAAGGTAACTTTATATAATAAAGATATCGACAACCTTTGTCGGTTATAGTTAAACATATAAATAATGTATTTCCTAGGGACATTTTTCCTGACACCCTTTCGCCATCCAATGTCAAATTAATTTTATAGAAAAACTGAGGCCCAAAATGCCAAAAAAGAGAACAATTTAAGAAAAATTCTGAGTCTGGAAAGTTTTTAGTAAATTAAGGATCGAATTAGTTAAAACAAGGTTAGTTAAAAACACCTCAGTTTCGCCCTAGGAATTCATGTGATCATTAATGTTGAATTGACAATTCTGCCTGTAACATAGTCTTTTACCAAAAGAAAGTCCTTTTTTTCAACGAAAATCTCAGACAAGAAATCTAGAATGAATATCACTTTTTAGTCAAAATATATTCTTAAAATATTACGGTCTTTTTACTTTCTAAAGTACAAATGTCTTTCCACACAAGTCGTTGAGTTGATCCAAAGCTCGATCATTGCCATGGTGATTTTAGCCAAACGAAAAAGTGAATCCGCCAGGGTAGCCACCACCTCCTCCACCTAATGACAATTAGTAAAATCTCGTTCAATTACGCTTCTTTTATTGTCCCACGTGCAAGCCTTACTACACCCCTTTAATTATATTTCTATATTTGGAACTCGTTACAAGATGCTACGAAAGTCAGAGTTTTGAAGAGAAAAAAACGAAAATAAAGATATTTGACGAAGATTTTGATAAGTGCCTTTTTAACTTCTTTCCTTCTAATGTACCCTCTCGTACCTAACAAAGGGTTGTTAACAATCCGTTGTTAGGCATATTTGACTTTTTTAAATCTAATTAGAAAGTGAAGAGTTTGGAATAGAGGAATATCTTGAGTTTAATTAAGTTTTAGAAAAAGGAGTTCACAGAAAAATAGGGTAAGAGTAGACACATCAATTTAAAATTTTCTAAAAAGTCAAAACAAAAGCACTCACCGAACTGAATTTCACTTTGTACAAAATGGTAATTATTTTCCTAGGTCGGGTGAAGGTTCATAAATTCATTATTTTTTTGATAAACGTTACTGATTTTTTTTAACTATTATTGGGCACCCAAGTTTCCTTTTCAGAATCTTTCAGTCACGAAACTGGTTAGTTTACAAACGGGATACAAGATAGTTGTTTAATCTTACCTCGTTGTCTTCCATGCGAAGGAAAGCCGCCTCCGCCGAAACCACCGCCACCGCCACCGCCGAAGAACGATTGGAAAATAATGTTCGGGTCAAAGTCTGTGAGAAATAAAGTGAAAAGGTTAAGTTGTATTATTTACAGTATCCAAGTAGGAGTATTTCATTATGTGTCTCGCTAATACCTACTTTTTGGTACTAGATTGAGGAACAGGAATGTAAGCGTGCTCTCTTGAAAGAAAAAGATACCATTCAACTAAGGTTGAGGTAATTCAAAATTCTAAAAAATAGCCTTCCCTACTTTCCCAAATACCCGTGCGATATTGTTGAAATACAGTAAAGAAGATTTACAGTGAAAATATTAATCTCTTACCAAAATCCATTCCGTGATCGTCGAGGTCCTGTCCGCTATCGTAACGTGCCCTTTTTTGTTGGTCCGATAATATGTTATATGCCTCACTTACCTGGGTGAAATAATTATTTCATGATTATCAGCCCAATTAAACCCGATTAACAGTATCGAACCAATTATTAACCCCGCGAGCATCTTCCTATTTTTTACTAGGGTAGGGGAACCTTGGGGAGGGGGGCTCGCAGCTCCCACCTTAAAACTCAAGATTGATAGTGCTATAATCTTGAACTGGTTGACTGGTGAAAATTTCAGTATCTATGCATAATCGGAGATGATTTGGTTCGGCCACCTGTCTGATTGGTATTTTACATGCCAGAATGAGAATTTTGCTAAAATCATCTGGAATTTGGAATTTTACAAAATCGGAAATTTCGGTTGTAAGCTTGCATTATCAACACCTGACAAAAAAGTCAATGGCATTTTCCAATCCCTAGATACAGAAACCTAGGCCTGATTTAGGCAAAAAGGGCCGGACCAACTTTTACCCAGTCTGTCAAATACACAATACCAGTAGTTGGTAAAAAATGCTCATGTGTTCCAAAAATAAAAGAAATATGATAATAAACGCCACGTGGAGCGGCCGCACGGAATTTGAGAAAAAATAAGAAAGTGAAAAATGTTAGAGGTTCTATTTTCGGTAATTTCAAAGAACGATGACGTCATAAGGTGGCAATGATGTCATCAATGATGCCGAAATTTCCTTGCAAAGATGCTCGAAAGGTTAAAGCGATAGCTGTCCTTATGGAACTATTTTAAGTTGGCACGATACTTACATCTTTGAAGAGTTGTTCTTCAGATTTCTTTTTCTCTTCATCTGCATCGGAATGTCGATCTACAGAAGAAGTGAAGGTTCTTAGTGAAGCGGCGAGTAAAGCTTTGATTCCCTTACAATTAGCTTATTGGCACCATATCGTCATTTACTCCCTCAGAGACATATGTTTTGAATACCACAAAAGAGTTACCCCTGATCGACTTCAATGAGTATGATTTTTACACCCTCGATCCTAGAGCAAACATAAACGGCATTTATATTTGGATGCTATCTGGTAAGTTTTAGCCCCGGTCTCGTTCCCTCAAAAAGGTTACATGATCTCGAAAGGTTGTACAAACCCGATTGATACAACATAACTGAACTGAGTCTCTTGAAAACTGTTTTACTTGTAACAATATATCTTTTGACAGAGCAAAACAAAAGAAAATATATTTTTTGTATAATAAAAAAACATCATTCAATCGTTAAATATTTCTATTCTTTTCTGTTTCTCTTATAAGAACATCAAAATAACGAGATTTGTTACTCTAATGTAATGGTACGAAATGTTAAAACAAACATTGCTTGATCGCAAGAATGCTACAAACGATAAAAAATTTTAGTAGTCAAGGAGTAATCTCCTCCTCGTCAATCAAAAAACGAGAATAGGCATGAGGACGAGGTTGTGATTATTATCGTGTCAATGTGCATCTTCACTAAATTTCAACCATTAATTGCAACTCCTGAATGATCCTTCAGCGAGCCGCCTATCAATTCTCCATAATAAGAACATATATTTAGATACCTGGGTGATGTTTGAGGGCTTCTTTTCGATACGCCTTTTTCATTTCTTGTTCAGAAGCTGTTTTTGAAACGCCAAGAATTTTGTAATAGTCTTTTCGTTTACTCTTTTTCAACTCCAGTTTCGCTTCTTTTAATAGACGCCTATACTCTGCAAAACATAACAATTTGAAAGAAAACGTTTTAGAAAAGTCAATGATAAACCATTTGTTGGTTGAGGAGAAGTAAGAGTTCAAACTAATTGAACGTTTGAAAAAACAGCACGAAAAAAATGTCAGTAGCTGAGAAAATAAATTGTATACCATGGTTGTGATCCATTTTGGTAATTTTTTCATAATCACGCACTGCTTCTTCGTATAATTCCTGGTCCATGTAACTGAAAATAATGAAAAGAGCTATCTTATCAACCGATAGGACTCTGCTTTGTTCAGAAATCTTACTGTGTACGCGAGATCAATTTTTCAGAATTATTATTTCAATTGTTAAACTTACATAACTACACGTATCTGATTGGTCAAGAAGGACGAAATCAATTTACTTTAGATCTTTAGTTTCGCGTGACGTCACTTTTTTGATATTGTTTTTACTAGAAGTAAAATCTCTGCTCTACATTTCCTAGATCCAGCAACTTAAAGTGTTTTGGCCTTATAATAGTTAAAATATGTACCCAGAAATCGCATATTCAAGTCGAACAATTGACGATCAAAAGACCAACAATTTTCACCTATGCGCAAATCCGAGTCATACCCATAGGTTTTGTCACGTTAATCTAAATTGAATATAATTTCGGACTCTAACTATACCTCAACTCTACAGATACAGAAGATGAAAGCAATAATGATGCTAAATGATCTGTGCTTTTAAATTACATCAGTTTTTCAATCGAAAGAAGTAGAGAAGTGATCAAGCTTACCTTTTGGCACGCCTTAAGTAAGCTTTTAGATAGGAAGGATCCAATTCTATGGCACTTGTACAATCCTTTACAGAATCTTCCATTTTTTTTAGTTTGAAATTAACTGTGGCTCTGTTGCAATATAATTTGGAGTTTGTAGATTTGTTAATAGGGTCGATCTCTAAAGCTTTTGTGTACAGCCTCAATGCTTCCTGGTAGTCTCCACCTCGGAAAGCTTTGTTTCCTTCCTCTTTCGTTGCTTCCAAATTCTTTGCTTTCTGAAATTAAAAGTTTAAGAATCAATTGAAAGTACTGCAACTAATTTCTCTTTCATCAGATTGAGTGGAAATAAAGAGTAAGGAGGGACAAGCAGTTAATACACAACACTACCAAATGAATTTTTCAAAAGGACCGCCACCCCTTGACACTTAGTACACTGTGTATTAACTGTTTTTGACCCATTAAATATATACACCACCCCCAAAGTGAGTTTGCAGCGGCCGACAAACCGTCCCATGCAGGTCCACCGCTTATTTTCCCGTTAATTTGATGCAATACAAGGGATTTTAACTGTTTTGAGACTACTTATGTCACAGATTTATGTCATTAGAAAATTTAAATTAAGTTTTTGTAAGTCGGGGTGCAAATCCCTTGCCAGAAAGTTGCCTAAGCAATGCAACAGTTAAAATTTGAGTAAGCAGAAAAAGATTTTGAGGTTTTCCAGTTGCATGGTTGCTTAGTTTCAAAATTTATAGAAAGTGCCAAGCTATGGTAGGCAGTTAATACACTTTTTGAGTTCTAAAATTGTCTTAACACCACCCCTTTTGACAGTTAATACACTGGTGTATTAACTGCAATTTGCAAATTTCAGAAAAGGACCCACCACGGTACTAATTGTCATAGGTGTCGTGTATTAACTGCTTGACCCCCCCCCCCTGAGGGGAATTGAACTTTGGCAATATATAAGTTTTACCCTGTTTGTAAAGAAGTTGAAGCAATAAATCAGCAATCAAAGAAAGTAACTGAGGAAGAGCGTATTATCGCTCTCATAAAATGATTGAACGGGTGAGAGGAAAACTTAAATAGCAGTACCTTGTAAGCTTCTCTAGCTTTTTTGAAGTCCGGAGCAGTTCTAAGCAGTTGTTGAAACAATTTGTAAGCTCTCTCTGTTTGATCCTGAAAAACCAAAGTGAAAATTTACTAAACAAAGAACTGCGCGAGAAAAATGAAGTTAATTACCGGGTAACCAGAAATATGATGAGTATGATGAGTTATGGATACTAAATTTACCCATGTATTTAGCCATAATTGTACAAATACTTTTTGTTGGTTACCCGGTAATCAACTTCATTTCACTTCGATCAGTGATTCCAATTAAAGTCATTGTTTTAGAATACATCACTTGAATTTATTTGAACAGTTCTTTTTCATTGAACCAAATTTAAAAAGTCATGAATCGAATTGCGCTATCCAAAGCGTCGATTCCATCATAACAAGTGTTATCTTTTTCTCAAAGCCAAGTACTAGCTAATCATGAAAAATTCTAAAGCAGTGCAGAGACGAGATTTTTATGATAATGTTTCATTAAATTTGAATTTAAAATTTTTATGACTAGAGGTTCATACAATCATTGAATTTCTAAACTACTGTAAACCTTTTTATAAAAAAGTTGAAACAGGTTAACCCAAATTTGGGGTAACTCTCAGACAGGAATTTTATACACAATTACCAGCCCCTATATATCAAAACATATCAGAAGGGATGCGTGCAGCTTCATATGTTGCTATGTGGCGACGCAAGAAAAACTGAAGTTGTTGGAATGGAGCTCAAAAGAATCTCTCGTGTCCCCACTCCTTAACAGCTCATAATAGCCAAAAATAAAGTAATTACTTATAAGTTTTCTGTGTTACCTGATAATACAAGCATAAGCCACGAACATATAGAGCCTCGGAATGGTGCTGATCTTTGCGCAAAATGTCACTAAAATATTAATGTGATAATCAATGATGATACATATCCTTCCATTGTTTGTAAGTTTGGATTTCAATCAAACCAAAAAGGTGACTAAAAAAATGGATATTAACACACCTATACTTCCGACACTCAGTACTGGGGATCACTTTTGGCGATTGATTGAACAACACATGTAAAATACACACGAATAAACACCACACCATGTTTTGTTTTGGTCATGATACTTAGATAGATACTTACTTAGCAAGGATTTGAGCATCACTATACTTTCCAGTCATGGCCATACACTCTGCCTGTAATCCTTTGTAGCCCAAACAACTTGGTGCATATTCCAAAAGCTTACGCATGCAAAACTCGATCTGAAAAGAAATAATAATAAATCCCCTCATCTAAAGTTTAAATCCCCCCATCAGCCATAGCCCCTCCATGACCAGAAAACAAAACTTAGGGACCCGTCATAGGTCTTTATCATTATTTGCCCTTATTTTCTGAATAAAAATGAAAAAAACGGCATATAATAATTTGACTCGTAGTTTTGTAGAGGAATGTTGAGTTTTACATAATGTGAACGGCGGTGAAAAATTTTCTAAATCCTAAACAACATAAGAAGAAATGCATAAAAAACGAACACAATAAAAGAGAAGGATCCAATGGGTAGGGGGAGCCTAACCTTATGGTACATAGCTATCAAAACATGATCCTTTGGAAGGCTTCGATTGCGGGAGTAGGTCTCACTTCAGTACACTCCGAGAAAAAAAGATTTTAAAGAGATCACAAAGTTTACTTTACGGTAATCCTTGATTTCAAAAGCATTCGCACTTTGGTTTTCGTAATCCGCCATTATTTGAACATTTTTCAGCTATAAGTAAAGAACAGGGCAGTGAATTTCATTTTAATTGGCAAATCAAAACCAAAACAATTGTCCTGAAGGCAGTTAGTTTAAGATAATTCAAGACACCAGAAATAAGACACCAGAATAAGTATAACTTTAAAGTTGATCAGGTACTCTTGGTTACCTAATAGCCGGGGTCGGGCCCGCTAATCCCGCTAATTAATTTTTGAGATTTTTTTCCAACCCCCTTGCTTATTCCAAACCCCCTGGCTATTAGGTACCCGAGAGTATGATCTTACTCACTGACCTCACTCAATACTGATTTATTGGTTGGTTCAAGCGTTTTGGCCTTTTGTAGTGTCATCATTGCATTATTAGTCTGTCCAGTGGCAATATAACACTTGGCTGCTCTTAAGTATGCTTTGATAAACTTGTTATCCAAATTGAAGGCTTTTCGAGCATCTTCAAGTGCTTTGTTGAACTCTTCCACCATCATTAATGCAGCCGATCTGTTTGCGTAAAATGCCGCCTTACTTGGTTCCAGATCTAGGAAATTAAGTAAAAAAAAGAATTGAATTGACAAAAAACCTAAATATTCAATCAAGTATTATTCAGGTATTTGATATTAATTAGATTAATCAGTTTTGTATGAAAGTAGACAATTTCCAATAGGCTTGGATTAAAAATCCATCAATTTCAAGAAGTAGGTAGGTCATATTATATTATAATGAACCATAAGCAACCCCATAAGCTTCCAGTTAATAAAGTAAGCAAAATACTATTATGATGCTATTGAAATTTCTCAATTTGCTTTTCTAAGTTTTATCAACTTTGAGAGAGATTTGATCAAAATAGGCTTACCTATTGCCTCTGAATAAAGCTCGATAGCCTTCCTGTATTCTTTACTCCCATATGCTTTGTTACCCTCCTCCTTTTTGGACAATGCAAGTGCTCTAAAAAATCAAATATTGTTGAAATTTATTACTCTGTCCTACAAGTCCTACAGTATCTTTTTCTGACTCATTTCCGATAAGCTGATGGCAAGAGAGCAATGTTAAACATTGTAAAATGTTGCACATCCCTCTTGGACGTTTACTCTAGGGGCTCAGTTCATACAGATTGTCAAATTGAAAAATATGGGCTAGAGTTGAAACTCTTGGATGAGAAATGAAGCTAATTTTTCCCATCTAAAATTATTTTTTTCTAACCTACTCAGTAGGTTAGGTTGCATTCATTTGCAATTTTTGCTCAAAATTTTAACTGAAACCGAAATAAATAGGTCAAGACTGTCTTGTTTTTTAAAGGTTTTCTAAGAGAAGCTTAAAATATTGAGGTTTCCTCGGAGCCGAAAAATTAAAGCAGAAGGCGGCAACAAGGGTTGAGAGATAAATAAAGCCTCTATTCGTAATGGCGGGAAAGGAAAAATTTTTGTTGATTTCTTTTTCATACTGCATGTGCGGAAAAAATCCAAATTTTTATCTACCCAACGAACAATGGACCTATTATAAAAATCCTCTACAATCAGCTAAAGTAAAATTAAAGTGGGGTCGAAACTGCGCCATAATTTTTAAAGCAGCAAGAAGTGAGAACTTCAAAAGAAATAAACAAAGCATGAAGCGGTAATATAAATTACATATAAATTTTCTGCTTTAATCACTTGTTTCTATGACAACGAAATAAAGCATGCTTTAATTTTCCAGTGTGACCCCCCTGAAAAAAATTTAAATAGTTTACGGATTAAAACAAAAGGATAGAGGATAGACAAAATTACTTTGGTTTTTGAGTACTAGAAAGAGATGAGACTATTTAAAATAAATTCAAGGAAGGTATAAAAAATTGCTTACTCAGGTGTGTGATCTCAAAATCTGAATTTATGAAGCCTACTTTTTATCTCTGCCTTTCTCTGACTTTTAAAGTAAGTGGGCCGGTAGGTGGGACTGGGTTAGTTATAGTTAGTAGTCGAGCGACTTTGAACCCAGAGAAAATTAAAAATACAAACTTTAAAGAAAATCCCTTTTGCTATATTCTTTAAAACCTTTATTCTACCATCTATGAAAATACATAGAATGCACCCCCCCCCCTGAGCTTAGAGGGAGGCTAAACCATTTTGCTTGATTGGGGGCTGTATTTTTCAAAAATTACTGGGGGCTTGCTTTCTAAGGGGGGCTGAGTGTTGTGTAATAGAAGTGGGGGCAGAGCAGATAGGTTGAAGATATTTTAAATTATGTTAAAAATCTATGCTGTGGGGTAGGTTTTTATCCCTCTTGAAAGAAAATTTTGCCTGCAGCGCAATAAATTTATCGAAAATCTGCATGCAAAATTTCTTGAAGGTGGGGGTTTCTAAAATTTAGCCAGGGCTTATTTTCCTTAGCCCCCCCCCCTGAAAAAATGCTTGGGCTGGACCCCTCTGCACACTATGAAATATTGCATCCAAGCGATCATCAAACTTGAAAAATACACATTTTCGTAGGGGTGCTTGAAAAACCGTCAATTTTATGTCAAAAGAGATTTTCTGAAAAAAATGAAAGAGCTTTATTGAAAAGTTAAAATAAAAAGGACAAAAATGAGTAGTCTTGCTTAAACTACAATATCTTAAGTACCTTTGTACACAGAAAATCGAGTTGCAACAATCAATAAATTAGTAAAAAACTAGTCAAAATGTGGGGGTAGGTCGACATTTGAGCTACCTAGCAGACTACTTTTGCGCCATAAAAAGACAGAGACCATTCCAGTGTCGTCAAACTTTGAAACCAAATTACCAGACTGACATCAATGAAGACATCGCATAGAACTCCTTTTTTGACGAAAGATAAACAGAAAGATGAAAAAATGGATGAAATGCATTTTTTTCAAAAGTGACCATATCTCAACTAAAGTCTGATTCTGATAAAAGTACGCTTTGTGAGTGAAATAAAAGATTAGTTGTGAATAGCTAAGAAAGTCCTCCATCAAAATTCATCACGATTTTGCTCTCTTAAAATCGTTCGCCAGTGAGAAATATTGACTTTTCAATATAATCATTTGAACAGGATCTTTCAAACTAAGCCACAGAATGGCGTAAAAAGTTTCATCTTTAGTTAAATTATAGTTTTTAAGAAATTGGCCTGTATAACAAACTGTATACCAAACAATCCACCAACCAGCACCAACCAGCCTAATGACTCTACTCCAGCATTTTTGATTTGATTTTTTTGCAAAAACCTGACATTGCTTACGTTAAGTGCAAAGCTATACCTCAAGTCCTGATATTTGACGTCTTCGATTTTTTCAAAAATGGAGAAATCTTAACAAATCTACAAAAATATGAGGAAAACTGCCAAATTTCAACAAAAAAATTACATCACCTGCCAAAATCTTGATCGATGATGAGACTCAAAATGTAACCAACCAATGTAGCGAACAGGATTGTGTTAAAGATAACGAAAAAATGAGGATCGAGTGTCAAAAATGTCAGAGAACACTGCATTGCAGTGCATTGTGCATGCACCGGATTACCAACTTACTTATTACAAATGTTTCTAAACAAAGGCCTGGCATAAATTGTTGTCCTGTTGATAGAGAGCTACAGAAGAAGGTGACTGATCAATCAGGAAGAATCAAATGTTGTACACTTAGTTACAAAGAAATATCAGCGTGTGAAGGCATTATCAAGGCGAAAAGCGAAAATGAAAGAGGCTTAATGTTGTTATCAAGGAATTACAATCAAGGTGCCAGGAGTACAACAAAGAAAAGAATCAGGTCACCGATCTCATCCAAAATCAATTTTCCATCTTGGAAAAGAAATTGACAGCAAAAATTGAAGATGCAGTAAATGCCAAACTTCTAAATGACCAAACGAAGGGTCAATCAATAAAAAGTTTTGCTGAGGTCACGAAAATACACAAAGAATTAAGCATCACAAATATCAAACAATTGATTCAGAGTGAACAAGTGATACTTTTATGGACCTACCTGGTTATGCATTTAACACATATATAATTGATATCTACATAAGCGTGACCATTAAACAATCATTCAGAACACAAATAGTGACGATCTATTAAAATTAGTCGTTTGTTTCTTATAAAAAAACACGTTTAGAAACCAAAATTTCATACTCTTGAAGAATTCTTTCATATTCAAGACTTCGAGTGCAAAAAAACATCTCATCAAAAAATTCAGTAATTTTAAGAACATTGATGTATGCTTACAGTGATTCTTATAGATAAATATGCGTTTTTTGAGCTGAAAAATTCTTTTTTACGAAAATCTGCTGAAGCCATCTTTTACCTACTTTCATGAAAAAAGTCAGAAAATAACAAGTCCAAAAAACCCTTTTTTATCCGTTTTTTAGCTGAAATTTACCCCAAAATTTTTTTTTCCAAAAATCTAGCTCCGTCACATTCGAGGGCTTATAGTTATGCATCTTTGTGCAAAAAATCATAAAGAATGAAAGAGCCAATCTCGAGAAACGCTAATACCTAAGAAATTGATAGTGTGCTTATAAAAATATATCGAATTTGGCCAGTTTTTCTATAAAAACAAGCCAAACAACCAAAATTTCATGTCTAAACACATATATTCTTTAAAAGTAAGCCCTCATGAGCAAAAAAAACATCTATCTCATAAAAAAAATTGAGTAATTTGACTAAGAACATTGATGTATGCTTATTAATAGTGATTCTTATAGATAAACATGCGTTTTTTGAGGCAACAAAAATTTTTTGCAAAAATTTGCTTAAGCCATCTTTTACCTACGCTGGTACCCTACTTTCATGCAAAAAATCAGAAAAAATTAACGACTTAATTTTTCACAAAGTCCAAAAAACCCGTTTTTTAGCCGTTTTTTGGCCCAAATTCGCCCAAAAAATTTTTTTTTGAAAATTAGGCTCGGTCACATTCGAGGGCTTATAGTTATGCATCTTTGTGCAAAAAATCATAAAGAATGAAAGAGCCGATCTCGAGAAACGCTAATACCTAAGAAATTGATAGTGTGCTTATAAAAAAATATCGAATTTGGCCAGTTTTTCTACAAAAACAAGCCAAACAACCAAAATTTCATGTCTAAACACATATATTCTTTAAAAGTAAGCCCTCGTGAGCAAAAAAAACATCTATCTCATAAAAAAAATTGAGTAATTTGACTAAGAACATTGATGTATGCTTATTAATAGTGATTCTTATAGATAAACATGCGTTTTTTGAGCCAACAAAATTTTTTTGCAAAAATTCGCTTAAGCCATCTTTTACCTACGATGGTACCCTACTTTCATGCAAAAAATCAGAAAAAATTAACGACCTAATTTTTCACAAAGTCCAAAAAACCCGTTTTTTAGCCGTTTTTGGCCCAAATTGGCCCAAAAATATTTTTTTTTGAAAATCGGGCTCCGTCACATTCGAGGGTTTATAGTTATGCATCTTTGTGCAAAAAATCAGAAAAAACTAACGAGCCAATCATGAGGAAAGCTAATAACGAACGAACGAACAGACGAACAGACGAACAGACGAACAGACGAACGAACGGACAAAGGTTAATTTATAGGACCTCCACCGGGGTAGGTCCAAAAAGTAGAAAAGCAAGTAGAAGAACAAAGGAAACAATCAAGAAACTCAAATATCATTATCCACAGTGTAAAAGAAATTGAAAATGAAAACATACATCATTTTGTAAATGAACTGCTGGAAGATGTCAATATCAAAACTCAACCAGCTTATGTATCCTGAATTGGAAAAAGAGTGTAAAATTAGATTGCACCCAATAAAAGTTATCTTCAATGACGGACATGTGAAATACAAATTTATGAGGAGAATGACGGAAATGAAATAGTTTCTACCCCCCCCCCCTTACATTTAGGGGGGTCTTGGGTTTTGATGAACCAAAAGCAAGAGGGGGTGTTAAAAGTATGACTTTCCTAAGGGGGGTTGCCAGTTAAGGGGGGGGGGTCTTCTTACCTAAGGGGTGGTCTTCTTAGATAAGGGTTTCAAACCTGCAAAATGTCTTCAGCTTTAAACTAAATTAGCTTTCTTTTCTAAACAAGTAACTTTTTCCTTTGTAAATAGAAGTCTATATTCAACAAAAATCATCTAACCATCTAATCATCTATCCTAATTATGACTCTTGTACAATCGTTTCATTTATACTGATTTTCTAAGGGGGTGTGAAATTTCAAATGAATTTCCTAAGGAGGGGTTAGCACTTAAGGGGGGTCCTCTTACCTAAGGGGGGTCTTGACCCCTCTAGAAACTATGATTGAAAGAACTTCACAAGTACGACATGATCAGTATAACAGATGATTTGACTAAAATGGAGAGGGATAGAGTAAAAGAGTTAAGAAAGATAGCTGATGTGAGAAATAAAGCACTGTCGTCGGACAGTGATTATAAATGGAGAGTGTGAGGCAGTCCTTGTGATAAATTGTACATTAGAAAGATTTACAGTATTGTTAGACCGGTTTAGGACCTACATGGGCCTGAAACTGTCTTTGTTGTAATAATAATATTAATTATCATTCAATATGTCAATATCAATTCAACGCTAACCTGTTAAATTTTTAAACAGCTATTTTATTTGCTTGATTTTGGAAAAGGATTTCAACTACATTAGCAAGCTTTGAAAAGCAGAAGAAAAGAGCTTATAACCAACGAATCCAGGAAATTGAGAGGTGGACTTTCACACCATTGATTTTTGGTGCTACTGGCGGAACTTCCCGCAAATGTTCAATATTTTTAAATAGACTTTCTGAGAAAATCTCAGATAAGCAAAATTGCATGAAGAGTGTCATGATTGCCGGGATTCGACGCAAGATTTCCCTTCATCTTGATCCGATCAGTTGTTGCTTGTCTGAGAGGTGAAAGTGCGAGTCGCATATTAACCCTGGACCAAGTAGCACTGAAAGATCAAAAGCTGAACGAAGTCTTGTCGTCTTTCTGTGAGTGAGGTTGTGAGGTGTGATATTTAACAAATATTTTAATTTTTATTTATTTGTCTATTCATTTATTTAAAGATATTAACTTTTGATACAAAAGACCCGTCTCGGGACTGGCTCCGGTAATAGTATATAGCTAATTTGTTCTAGGACAAAAAATTGTAGTATTGTTGATTTTTGAGAAGATTGGAATTTGGAAAAGGAGCAAAAGAGAATTTGAAGAAATATTTGTTTCCGATCAGGTCCACCATAAAAATGTTTCTCAAGTTCTATGACTTTTAGCAAACTGAATCCTTCTCTGGAAAGGGGAAGATATAGTATTTTCAATTTTGGTGATATATTGGGTCATTTATCAAATTTGGTTCATTGGATAAAAGTTATATGATAAATGAGTAAAAAAGTTAGTTCCAGAAATCAATCATAGTAAAATTTAAATATCAAACTATAAAAATGAAGCAATACCAAATACCTTTTGCATGAAAGCGAGCTTTTGTTTAAACCAAAAACACAAATCATAAACGTAAACTAACTTAAGTCTTAGAATTCCTTCTGAGAAAAACTCTTTCATCAAAACAATTTCAACTTGTTTTTACCATTTCCTCAGATTTTTTATCCGCTTAGTGTAAAAAATTTTACAAAATTCCCTCTCCAAGTTGAACAATAAATTCAAAACTAAGACAGGAAGAATGTCAAGGTGATCCAATTACTAATTCTTTTGAATTATTTACAATTGTGTCCTATAACTTCCTTACAATTTTCAAAAACATTTTGTTATCATTTTCAACATTCCGGCATGGCCCAAGTACTGGTTATAATTAGATAAAATTTAGAAATGGCTTCACTTGTTCTTAGTCTTCTTTTGTATTTTCAAGCATGCTTAGTGCCACAGTGAAAGGTTTGTTTCTATTATAGTTTGTATCTTTCAAAGACCCCATTGGCAGTCTAGATTTTGCGATATTAGCTTTGTTAGGCTTATGCAAATAAATGGATAGAAATAGATAGACTTAAAACTCCTATAATATCAGGATATCAGGATACTAGGCTAGTCTTACCCCTTTTATCTTTGCCTTTGTATCAATACAATGCTGACAAATTGACACAACACATCAGGGGGGGGTCTTGCAGTTACTCCTTGACACTATGTGGAGTAACTGCAATTTTGGACATTTTCCAAATGCCCAATTTGGCAATTTGTTCACTGAATTCCTCATTTTTGATACCATTTTACTGGGTACGTCTTATTAACGACCATTCAAAAGTTAAATATCTCAACCATTTTCCAAGTTTGTTAAAATATCTTTCATGCCTTGATTGAAGAAAAAATTTTGTGATTTTTTTTTGACTTTTGAAAAAAATGATTTGAATTTTTTTGCTTCCGGAATTTTTAAAAACCTAAAATTTTAAGTGAAAAATTGAAAAATGTGATCACTTAGTACACCATATCCTCCCAAAATCGACAATTTTGGGCTTAGGCACCACCCTTGTTGCAGTTAGTCCACTGGTGGAGTAACTGTTTTCCCAAATTTTGGTTTATATACCACCACGGTAGTAATTGTCATAGTGTTTATATAATAACTGCATGACCCCCCCCCCTGAACACATTGACAAATAATCCGTGTCACTGTGTGAGAAGTTATATCAAAATCTGCAACAAAAACGAAAGTGGTCTATTCTAGTCTACTGATTGCTTCTCGGCACTCCTTCACAGCTGTTCATCAAATTTCCACCAATGAAATTTAACTGCATTTCACACGGCCCTTATTTTAGGCACCCGGGGCCTCTCAGTCAGTTAGTGAAAATACCTCAATTTAAAGTATATTCAAAGTTCACAATAATAACTTTCTTTTTATTACGGAAACCAAACAAGTGAGAACAAAGTCATTAAAACTAAAAGTCAGCACTCTGTGGTTGTGACGTAGGTTTTGTAATCGATTTTTACAGTTTCTTGTTTCTACGTCATTTTCTAAACCTCTTAGTAGGAGACCGTATCATTCAATAAGGAATTTTATAACACTTCATGGCAGATTAAAAAGACAATTAGAAAACGAAAGTTTCTTATTTTTCATTTTCGCGTTTATGGGGAAGAATGGAATTTTCAGAAGATGCTTTATTCGATGCTTTTTCCTTTACAACAATACAATGCTGACAAGTTGACACAACACATGTGTACAATTACATTGACAAGTAATCCCTGAGAGAATTTTCTATAGAAATCTGCAACAAAAACAAGAGTGGTCTCTTCTACTGATTGCTTCCCAGCGCTCCTTTGCAGCTGTTTATCAAATTTCCACCAATGAGGTTGCCGCATTTCAAACGGCCCTTCTTTTTAGCACCCGTGGCCTCTCAGTGCCTTGCACGACGGGCGGCTGTAAAATCCCACCCATTCATATATTTGTTTCAATCTGTGATCCGTGGCTTAGGTTTTTTCCCATCTTCAATTTCCTGAAGAAAGCGGGAATTTGATGCGAGGGTTAGATTGTCAACAAAGTGCTGTAAAAAATCATTGAATAAAAGAAGAACTTGAAATCTTAAATATTTTCATTTTGAAGAATAGGTGCAAAAAAGTGAAACATGGAAAGGTTTTATTTCTTATTGGTTCAATCCAAATAGGGGATTTGGAAAACCATCTATGTTTCGTTTTTTGTACAAACCCCTGTAACATCAGTACAGTCAAGTATCAATATTTGAGGTATTACGAAAATCACTACTTTTGCTTTCGTTTTTAACATAAGGTCTTAGCAACGGGTACCCAGGGCATAGTTACGGGGCATTGAGAAAAAATCCTGACATAGAATTTCAAAAAGATTCACGTATCATATTCTACATTACAAAATACACCTGTTCTATGTTGGGTTTTTTTCTTGGTGTTTTGTAGGCTTAATTATCATCATGCAAAGTAAATAAAAACCCCTGGAAATCTTTAGGTTTTAATAAGAAAAATACTTACATACTATTGTTTACTTTTCAGGTATTCATGCAATCAGAATTCACTCTCAGAAACTTTCAACCAATCAAAATTCAACCGTGACGCGGGAAATGATCCAATCAGAATCCCTAAGCTAAAGACTTAACAGCCAATAAGAATTTGTTAGCGAGCGGTATTCATCCAATTGGAATCGCGTAACACAAAAGCGAAAGTGAAAGTAAAGGCGGAAATATATTCTTTTTTCGGCGTGATTTGCATATATTAGGACAGAAAGAAACGCCAATTTGTCAAAGATTTGTTTAAAACCACCATATTTTTTGTTTAGTATCGCCTAAATTTATCGAAAAAATATGCTTTTCAACATTAATCTTAAAATTTCTTTTATTGTTAAGTATCCCCGGGGCGCTCAACGCCGAAAGAAAAATAAGCGGGCGGAACCGCCCTCATAGTTTAATCCTGGGATTGAAAAAACCTGGAGAAAACTTTTCTGTACATATAATGTAGCTAAGGAATTTTAAAACACGGCATTTAAAGTGAAACAAAATGGCGGAGAAGTAGTGATTGGAGGTTTTTGTAATAGACCTTTTCGCCTTTCCATCCGCCATCTTGAATTGTATGCAAAAATACAGGAACGAAAAAGCCGTGGTTGGATTTAGTTGGAAAATATGCAAAACATATGCAAGTTTACACAAAGATTAAAAAGACAACAAAGCATCTTATAAATAAATTTTATAATCATTAGAACAATAAAAGATGGAATTTCTTAATCCAAAAAGAAATATTTACCGAACAACAAAGGCCTTTTAGAAATTTGTTCTTAACGACATAGCATATTCTGTTTTCATGCCATTAAAAATTTCCACGAAGATGGAGTACCGTGAGATTGGGTAACTTGCATCAGTGGAGGCAAACATGCATAGCCCTCAAATAAAAGACCTGGCTGGTCATCAAAATACAACTACGCAGCTCTACTCGACCATTTTTGTTTTGATTTAACTTTGTATTTTAATGACTAGCCAGGTCTTTCATTTGAGGGCTATGCATGTTAGCCTCCACTGATGCAAGTTACCCAATCTCACGGTACACACACCAACTTTCAAAACACGCAAACTGAAAGCAGTAATTAGGACGTCACACATTCAGCGGGTTCAGATCAATGTTTTGATTTGATCGTTTGGCGGTTCTATTCCCAGGAGAATAATTTACCGTCAGCCGAATAAGGATTATTTTTTACCTTCGCGGGTGATTTTTCAGTTTGAGTTTATGTCTAATGTTATGGTTTTTTGAAGTGCTTGTTCTAAGAGATTATTTGAATTTGATTATTTCTAGTTTTCAAAAGAAGCAAATTTAATCTTTCTTCTACAAGATTACACTTTGATATAATGCCAATTATGCATATGTAAGTTTTATATTAATACTTTCTTTTTGCATATGTTTTGCATACTTTCTAAGGGAATTTCACCACAGCAATTCGGCCACCATAATTTTTGCATACAATTCAATAGACCTTTTCGCCTTTGCGTCCGCCATATTGAATTGTATGCAAAAATTATGGTTGCCGAATTGCCGTGGTTGGATTTAGTTGGAATGTATGCAAAACATATGCAAGTTTACACAAAGATTAAAAAGACAACAAAGCATCTTACAAATAAATATTATAATCATTAGAACAATAAAAGATGGAATTTCTTAATCCAAAAGGAAATATTTACAGAACAACAAAAGCCTTTTAGGAATTTGTTCTTAAAGACATTGCATATTCTGTTTTCATGCCATTAAGAAATTCCACGAAGACGGAGTACACACATCAAACTTTCAAAACACGCAAACTGAAAGCAGTAATTATGACGTCACACTTTATCAATGTTTTTGATTTGATCATTTGGCGGCTCTATTCCCAGGAGAATAATTTGCCGTCAGCCGAATAAGGATTGTTTTTTACCTTCGCGGGTGATTTTTCAGTTTGAGATTCTGTCTAATGTTATGGTCTTTTGAAGTGCTTGTTCTAAGAGATGAGTGAATATAATTGTTTTTAGTTTTCAAGAGAAGCAAATTCAATCTTTCTTCTACAAGATTACACTTTAATATAATGCCAATTATGCATGTAAGTTTTTATTTAATACTTTCTTTTTGCATATGTTTTGCATACTTTCTAAGGGAATTTCACCACGGCAATTCGGTAACCATAATTTTTGCATACAATTCAATATGGCGGACGCAAAGGCGAAAAGGTCTATATGGCGGATGTAAAGGCGAAAAGGTCTATTAGACAGCATGACAAAGGTTTGTTATATTTTAGAAAAATATTTTAACAAAGACAAACTCAGGAGGTAAGGTAAATTGCGTTTCGACTGCTTTTAACTGTTTTTCTAATAAAGAATATCTTCAAACTTGACTTCACTGACTATGGGCAAGTACCTCATTGCTAAGATGTTGGCGCTTAAAATCAAAAGTGAAACCGCTGAAATCGAAAGTAAAACCGGCCGGCACTCCAAATCCCGTAATCTTGATATAGGAGATTTGGTCTATACTGCCAGGGTTTTTTTAGATCTGATCATGGAAACGTCACCCCATTAGCTAGCATAAGAGGGGTGGATGGCTCAAGATTGCATAATTTTTGTTCCGAAATTTCCCATAACTTTAGTGATTCTCACTTTTTTAGTGAAAAAATTCCAACAACCCTGTTATCCACAGGGGGGTACTATAACTTGGTCTAATGTAGACACCTCTTTTCTAATTCCGATAGCGATAACCTTTGTATCAGCTGAAATTGATAGTTAAAGGTTGAAACTGTTTTTCTAGGACGTCCTGTTTTTCTTTGCTTAGTTGTTAGTGGTCAGAGTACAGAGAGGAAATCCTTTTTCAATCAGTTATTCAAACTTTTATATTATTCCTGTCTCGGAATTAGACCAGGGATGTTGATATTACACCAACTTACGGTAATAGTTATTTTTCTGGAACTGCCAAATTCATTCTTACGTTTTATCGATGTCTTCCTCTGCAGTTGAATCTTCAGTATCACATTCCATTGGAACTGCATTCCCTAACGGGCAGTTTAGTACCTCAGTGGTGGCTGCCATCGATAAAGTTTATCCAGAAGCAAAAACAGACAGACCATACAGTTAAAAAATCAGGTTGGTCCAAAAACAAAAAAAGTCAGCTCCCTTCTCGTGAGTGTACTTCAGTCGGATGATCTCTTACTTCGACAGAATTTTCTAGAAATTCGCGGGCGCAAAATAGCCCAATCAGTCTTTGGGGCCCGAGAGCCTCCTCCTCGGCCATACAAAATGATGTCATACACCTCCCGCCCTTGGGTGGTGATGATGGCGTACATGGGGCATACAATTTTTGTAAACCTTCTACAATTTGAAACTTTCAGGGATTTTTTATTAGGTCTAAGACGTTACAAAAATGTTCACTTGCCTTTCTGAAATTACTTAAATTTGGCTTTTTCAACAGATTTTTTCTCAACTCAAGAAAAAAAATTATCGGCTCTGGGGGCCGTTCTGTATAACCAGGACCCGGACCGGACCCTGGCCAGGGTCCATCCAGCTGGATGGACCCTAAGAAAACCCGGACTCCTTGTAAATTTTCGAGAAAATTTTTGAGAAAACACGGACCCCCTCAAATTGTCGAGAAAACACGAACCCCCTTAAATTTTTGCGAATCCCTTCTTCTCAATTATCAAATTTTCAAGAAAACTCAGTTTCTTCTCTCTAGCATGAATCCCAAGGAAATTTGTTCTCGCTAGATTATAGGATAGTATAGAAGTACTTAGAACTTGTTAGGGTTTCTAAAGGATTTTTTATGCTGTTTGAGCTTTCTTAGACAAAAGATTACAAAGAAAACTTTCATACTTTGAGCCGAATTAATGTTCTGACTTAAAAATTCGAGGCTAAAGAAAAACAACAAGTCGAAGTCAATGTAAGCATAAATTGAGGCTGGAAATGAGATTTTGCTAGAGCCTCGACTTGATTTTCCCATATGCTTATAAAAAGAGTGTAGATGATCAGATAATTTGACGGTTCGTTGGAAATTTGATTCATTCTATTCAAACACGGCCATTTGATGTTTGGGAATTCGAGGTCTGAATTATGAGCTGTTTATATAGACTGGAGTCGTTTATAATGCGTGTAATACTAATAATACTAAATAATAATATGGGATTTAGTTTGTATAAAGTCTATAAACGACTGGAAGAATCCGGTGTTCCAGCCTTATAGATACAGGGGCTAGCTACGCAGAAACTTGCGTAGCGAGAAAACAATTTATCAAGCAACAACAAACTCTCAAAACGAAATCAACTCAAATGAAAACTTTCAATACACAAATCCACACATATTTTTTTTCTCAAGAATTATTTTGAGCAGGAAAAAATTATAATTGCAATATTGACACTTTTCTTTTGTTTGGAGTTAGTGCACAAAGGTTTCTAGACGACTAAAATTGTTCCATTCATTACTTTTTGCTTTATTTCTACTATGTATGTAATCCTAGAGGTCAACCAAAGATTGACGAGCTGATTGTTCAGGGACCATTCAACAAAATCGACCCCACGCTTTTTGAAGCCATCGATGAAGAACTCATAAAAAGTATGGCAGCTAAAACAAAAGGTTCTTCCGGCCCCTCCAAGATCGATGCACAAATGTGGCAACGTATCCTTTTGTCAAAAAACTTCGGTGATCGTTCTAGTGATTTATGCAAGGCGATTGCAAGGATGACGAGAATCATGTGCACTGAACAATGCAACAAAGAATCCGGTAGGGACATGGAGGCGTTCTTATCGTGCACCCTGATACCTTTGGATAAGAACCCCGGCATTCGACCGATCGGCATCGGGGAAGTTCTTAGACGCATCGTTGGAAAGACTGTTACAACATTCCTGAGGAATGAAATACAAGAAGCAGCTGGCAATCTCCAACTGTGCGCTGGTCAGCTGGGTGGATGTGAGGCTGCAGTGCACGCGATGGCAGACATCTACAACGACGAGAACACAGACGGTGTTCTACTGGTCGACGCTTCAAATGCATTTAACAGCATAAATCGTGAAGTTATGATGCACAACATTAACATCCTTTGTCCAACCTTGGCGATGTTTGCTACCAACTGCTATTCGAACCACGTCCGTCTGTTTGCGATTGGAGGAGCAGAGCTGTCGTCTTCTGAAGGTACAACACAAGGAGATCCGATCGCTATGGCTCTCTACGGCATATGTTTTGCTTCCCTTGACTGACACCCTCCCGAAACGTACCAGATACCAAACAAGTCGCGTACGCTGACGACATCACTGGTGCTGGTAAACTTGTTTGCACTACGCAAGTGGTGGGATGACCTAACGCAACTCGGTCCAACTATCGGCTACTACCCAGAACCTTCTAAGTCATGGTTGATAGTAAAACCCGAAATGTATCAAACGGCACTCGACACATTCGAAGGTACGTCTATAAAGATCACAGCAAAGGGGCATAAACATCTCGGTGCTTCTGTTGGGGAAAAAAGCTACAAGAAGGAATTCGTTTCAAATAAAGTCGAAACCTGGGTTAAAGAAATCAAAACTTTGTCAGACATTGCAAATAACTCAACCCCAAGCTGCGTATGTCGCCTTCGTTATTGGCTACCGGCAAAAATTCAACTATATCATCCGAACTCTAGACGATATATCAGAATTGCTTCGACCCATCGAAAATGTCATCCGTTTTCACCTCATACCAGCCATATGTGATGGCAGACAGTGCTCCGATATTGAAAGGAAGATCCTCTCGTTTCCGATCAAGATGGGAGGCCTTGGAATCATCAACATCGAGGATGAGGCTAAATTTCAAAACGAAACAAGTCGTTTGGCAACTAAAGTGCTAGTCGAGCGCATCATAACACAATCAAATGAATCAATTGATCCAAGTCAATCGAAAAAGATGTTGAAATCACTAGCCGCTAAACGAATTGGAGAACAAAAACGATCACTCGATCAAATCGTTCAACAACTCCCATCAATCAAACCAAAAAGCTTTGGAAATCGCTTCATCTCATGGTGCTTCCTCGTGGCTGACCACTCTTCCACTGAAAGAAGAGAATTTTGTATTGAATAAACGTGAATTCGCTGACGCACTCCACATGAGGTATGGCTGGGAAATGAAGCGACTGCCCATCAAATGTGCCTGCTCAGCCAACTTCACAATCGACCATGCGCTATCTTGCCATCTTGGCGGCTACGTTATCCATCGACATAACAACGTTCGCGATACTCTGGCAACCATGATGAATGAAGTCTGTCACGACGTGTCGATCGAGCCCCAGCTTATGGATTTGTCTCGTGAACAGGTCGATTTACCACGCTCATCTGTTACTGGGAATGAAGCTAGGGCGGATGTTAGTGCTAATGGATTTTGGCAGCGGTATCAAAGAGCATTTTTTGACGTGAAGGTTTGCAACCTTTTAGCTCCGAGCTATCACATAAAATCTATTGGCACTACATTCACTTCCCTTGAAAAGCAAAAGAAGAGAGCATATAACGAACGGATTCTTCAAGTTGAGAAAGGGACTTTCACCCCATTAGTATTTGGTGCTACAGGTGGTGTAGCCCGAGAATGCTCAATTTTTATGAGCAGGTTAGCTGATAAAATCTCGGCAAAACAAAAATGCTCGAAAAGTGAGGTTGTGAATGGCATACGACGCAAAATTTCCTTCGTTTTGATCCGATCAGTGGTTGCTTGCCTGAGAGGTGAACGATCGAGTCGTTCGTTTACCCCAGAACAAGCGGCACTGAAGGACTCCAAACTGACGGAAATTTTGACGTCCTTGCATGTTTGAGTGTTGTGGGTTAGACGATTACATAGGCTACTTTTTCGAGGGTTTCTTTTCAGTTTTTCATCATTTTGGTCTTTTCAGGTGTTTCATTGTTCTCTTTTTTTACAATTTATACAAAAGTATGTTTGTTAATATATTTGACTCATGTTGTATATCATTTTCATTCAAAAGTAAAAAAAAATTCTACTATGTATAAATTAGTCGTCTAGCTTGCTAGACTACTGTTTATATGGTAAATGGTAAATTTTTATGAAAATAAACTGGAAAATAAAAGGATTCGTGTTTTCTCAAAAATTAAATTAAATTCGCTAAGATTTGAGGGGTCCGTGAAAATTTATACGAGGGGTCCGGGTTTTCGTATAAGTCCGGGGTTCGAGTTTTCTTAGGGTCCAGGGTCCGGTCCAGGTCCTGGTTGTACAGTACACCGCTCTGGGGTGAGACACTTGTTTTATCGTAACACGGACTACAGTACAACAAAATGCTGTGAACATTTCTGTTATTATTAACCAAATATATGGTAAGTAAGAGGCTCAGGAAACTGGATTCAAACAAATAATTTGGTCCTGACGAAATAAATCCAAGGATGCTAAAAGAACTTGTCGACAAAATTTCTGAGCCCCTTTCAAGATTAATGATGAAGACACTAGCTGAAGGGATTCTACCTGAGGATTGGAAGCTTGCTCACGTCACACCCATTTAAAAGAAAAAAGGACGGCATAACTTAGCAGTTAACTACAAACCAGTGAGCTTACTCTTGTCTCCTGAATAGACGGGGGGTCCGAATAAGCAGGGGGGTAGGAAAATTTTCTAAATTCTAATATGCAGGGGGGTGGAATAAGAGGGGGGGGGGGTAATTTAAAGACAGAATTTTTTTAACTGATATCAATTTCAACAACAAAAAAGAAACTTTAGCAAATGAACACGTAAAATAAGAACCAATACTAACAGCAAAAAGGAAAATTTTAACGAGTTTACACTGTAATAAAGTATTGAATTATTCAAATTCAATTAGCGGGGGTCTTAATAAGAGCGGGGGAATAGATTTTTTTTCTCTTAACAATTACAATAAAGGTCATAATATTTTGATAATTTTGGTTATTTTAACGTTTTTCAAGATTTAAAGTTCCGGCGAGAAAGTCGATTTTGGGCTATCTCTTTAATTTAATCGAATATTTCGATTTGGAAGTTGTTGACAGACTTACAGGCTATATTCTGAGCCTTATTGGACTATTTTTGAGCCTTTCGATCCTCAGTCGATTTTTAACGTTTCTGAGCATTTTCCGAAAGTAACTTTTTTATTCAATTGAGCATAACTTTTGAACTAATGAATCGAGTTCAATAAATGACCCATCAAAATTTAAGTTTATCTTTATTCTTTCCAATGAAATAGGAATGGTTCTTTTAAAACTTTTAGATTTCGAGAAAATTAGTTTTAAAGAGAACCACTTTTTTGTGGCGCACCCGGTAGATTTTTAACTCCTGACTGAGTTTTAACATATGAGACTTAAGAGTTTAAGATCTGGGGATAAAAAAGCTTGAGAATGGTCCGACTAGCCCGCAATTGGCGTACTGTTGTACAACCAGGACCTGGGCCGGATCCCAGACTTTTACGAAAACCCGGACTTTGGGACCATGGACTTAAATTTCGAGAAAACACGGACCCCCTCAAATTTTTGCAAAAACACGAACCCACTCAAATTTCCAAGAAAATTATTCCAACCCGCCACGACCCATAGAATGCTGATTGTAATACTTTCTAGCGAAATTAAAAATATTGGGCTTTTCGACCAATTTTTCTCATATATCGTGCATATCTCATATATCGTGCATTTTAAATGAGCTCTTTTGTTGATAGGTAAAATCTTATTGGCTTATTTCAGTTGTAGAAATTAGATGAGACGAGATCCATTGTTTCTGACATTGGTGTAAGAAAATATTTGGATTAAAAAAGGCCTGTAAACTTTGCAATCCTTCATCAAATGACAAGATTTTTCGATCAACATTTTCTTCAAGGTGAACTCTATTGCTTAATACTTCCCTCCAAAATTCTCCAGCGACTTTTTGTCTACAAATTGGGTCTGAAATTGTGTGTGCTTATAAAGAACTTTTTATTTTCTGGCTGGAGAAAATATCTTTTCAAAACAAAATTTAATGGATGACAAAATTGAACGCAAACTTATTTCGTGGAGCTAAATTTTATTTTATTCTCGTATATTAGAATGCTAGAAATCTTCGATGCTGATAGTAAGAATGTTCAGAGAGAACTTGAGTTCTACTAAAAAGTCACATTTCATCGGGCGAGCCTAGAATTTCTTTTGATTTATTACATAAAAGAAATCAAAAGACTTTAACGACCGATTACCGACAAATTCATCTCCTGTCTTTCTTTATACCTCCATGATCAAAAGTTGAATTTGAACTTCCATGGTGCGGAGCTAAATTTTCACAGCCTATTTGGGAAAAAAGCGGAAGAGAAATTCGGGATAAGAAAATTAAATTGAAAATAAATTCTTTTGTTTTCCGTTTTCCCTCCTTTTCTTACATATCCTTTTAAATGTTTAATTTCAAGCCAGTTGGATTACCCTCTTGCATTGTAAAGCCTTTAACAATTACCGATCACTTTAGATAAAAAATTTTCCAATAGCTCTTCCAAGTTTCTAAATTTGTGATGAAAATTTTGAGGAAAACGATTTTTTGCTAACAAGCATATCGAGGACTTGACCTTTTTCGAGGGTTGCGTGCCCTCATGTAGAAAAGAAATAAAAAACGATAAAAATAAAAATTTCGCGAATAGCAAAAAAAATTCAAATTTTTCGCGGAAACTAATTTTCGCGGATGGGCCTTTTTCAAATTTCCAATGGGACTTATTTTCGCGGATGACACCCGAATCCGCGAAATCCGCGAAAATTAATCCCCGCGAAAATTTATCCTATTAAAGTAAAATCCCCCGTAAGAACCATAAAGAGCCTTCTTTTAATAATTTCAGCTTGTCACATGCATTATCATGATATTTTAAAATAATAAAAGCTCGGCCAAAATGTTTGGAAGTTTTACCATGGTTTTACTCAGGATCAAAAAGGAACTAACTAATCAAAATTATTTCTCGCTAAAATTTCGCCAAAATACGTTTCTCGCCAAAATTAGTTTTAAGGTATCCTTTAAAATTGTTCATCACAACTTTTAACAAGCAACATGCTGAATGGACCTACCTGATGATGAGAATCAGATAAAATAGGACACATAGCCAGAGAGTAAAAAAGTGTAATGAGCAGCTTGAATAGATTACTGTGAGTATCACAGCTCATTAATATGGACCTGTGAACCCGGGGGCAAAATGGGTGCCGGGTATGTGCGAGCTATAAGGGTACCTTTTCTCATTCCTCAAAAGTCTCTCAAAGGGGTACAAATTCAAAGGTTAGTCTCCCAAATCACGGGAATCAAAAATTTCTCTCTCAAAGGGTTACGATTTCCAATCCAAATATTTTGACCAAAATTTGGTGAAAATCAAACCAAAATTTGGAAAAAATGGACCAAAATTTAGGAAAAGTCTCTCAGAGGGTCCCAAAATCACCAAAATTTTGTCTCTCAAAGGGTCGATTTTCGATTTTCGGCTCGGACATACCCCTCACCTCGAAAACCTAGTACCCCCCCCCCCCCCGCCGGCCTGTGAAGTATAGTTAAAGTCGTATGACTTATAGTCGTAGCTAGTGGGGTGAATAAATATTTTAGTATGATTTCCTTATTGACGATAAAACGTGATTTTCCATGTTAGGCAGTCCTAAAAAAAACCATTTTTAGGGACTTTTTGGCCTAAATTTGCCCAAAATAATATTTTTTCGAAAATCGGGCTCTATCAGAAACTAAATATTACCATTCTATATCGCTATGCAAAAAATAAGGAAAAAGAAACCAAGCCAATCTCGAGAAATGCTCATTTTCCCTGAAAATGGCAAAAGGGAATTTCCCAGATAAGAAAATCTGATTTTTATCTTAGTCCAAAAACCATTTTTAGGCACTTTTTGGCCCAAATTTGCCCAAAAAATTTTTTATATCGAAAATCGGGCTCCGTCACTTTTGGGAAATCACCGTTTTGCATCACTGTGCAAAAAAATCAGAAAAGCTAATGAGCCAATCCCGAGAAAAGCGGTTAACAGACGAACAGATGGACGGACGGATGAATGGACGGATGAACATCAGTTAATTTAAAGGTCCTCCACCCACCGGGGTAGGTCCAAAAATGGTTTTCAACCGTAACATCTCTGGAAATAATTCAAATTACAACTTCTTTTTTAATCAATGTTTTTGGGATACACTTTATTTTCATCGTTCATCTTCGAAAATTCAAGCTGTAATCGGTTCATCCTCTTTCAGCTTTGGATTGAAGGTTTGATTGTAAACACCCATCACCACACTCCCATTTTCTAGAGAAAAAGTCAGAAATGTTACGAGAAAAGGAGGCTTGCGAATTTAGACATTCAGAGAAAAGATTGTTTGGAGTAGCAGGAGTCCAAATTTTGCATCCGTGAGAAATTAAATTGAATGTATTAGAATTAAACTTGGGATTTCCAAAGTGAATTTCAATGGAAACAAATAATGCCATCAGAAAAAACTCTCAGTAAGGAAATGTGCAGCAACAGGTACTGTACTCGAATACACAAAGAGAAACAAGCATTTGAAGTTCGAAATACAGGCAATGTGAAAACGATCGTCGTCTGCACATTTGACTAAATGATAATGTAACTGAAGGTTTTGATATAATATACGTATCGTGTATAAAATTCGCGTCCGAAAGTTATCCCCGTCTTTGTGTTTGTGAAATTTACTACATCTCATAAGAAACAACTTTGTCACCCCCGGAATTTTACATTGTGTAAGATATTTCTTTTCAGAAAAATCAGTGAATCTACTTTACATTCTGTTGAATAGTGCAAATTTTTAATTATATTTCCTAGTCAAAGTATATATTTTTTAAATTGCCAAGCTTTAAGCTTTCCAAAGATGTAAAAATAACGTTTATACGACCTATCTATAAAAAGTTGAAGTTTTTCTTCTTCATTTTTCTTCATGTTCTTTTCAAATTTCCTTCCTACCTTCGCAACGATACCAAACTTTTTAAGATTGAAGCATTGGTTGAGAAAAAAACAAGCAAAGCAAAATTTAGCGCACACTTATCGTGAATAGATTTATATTAGAGATATTTTAACCCTTGCGCACTCTAGAAAGAGGTCACGGATCCTAAGTTTTGGCTCTCTAATAGAGGAATACTTACCAGACTAAAACAGAAGGGAAATTTTTAAAATTCTTATTTAAAAAGTAAAAGGGTCGTTTAACATTTGTAGAAAGATAATGAAAAGTTCAGACAAAAATATGTGTTTTGCAAATCAGTTGTTGGCAAAGCATATTTAAGGGAACTTTTTTTGGTGAGAACTAATGACGAACGGTCGATTCAATTTTTTTTTAATTTTGGCGAGAACTAATTTTGGCGAACCAGGAATTTGTTTAATTTCGGCGAGAACTTATTTTGGCGAATGACAGCATAAATCTGTTCTATTTTGCCTTATTTGAAGCTTTTTTGTGAACTCAACAAGTTATTTAGGCAAAATACCAAAATTTTTATTTTTGGCGAGAACTTATTTTGGCGAATCAACGATTTTTTTAATTTTGGCAAAAACTTAATTTGGCGAATGACCTAAAAAATTAATTTTGGTGGGAACAAAATTTGGTGAATTTCGAGTTTGCTCGCTAATTTCGCCAAAATCAGTTCTCACCAAAATAAGTTCCCTTAAGGTAATCTATCCTTACTTATAATTTCATGGCATAATTTCGTAACTGAATATCTATTATTCTGAGGTTCCTTTAAAATAAAAAACGTGTATGATTTGTTCGGAAAAAAATGAGTAGTTCAAGCATAAGTTCAGTTTTACTTATTCTCAGACAAATTGCAGAGGATTAGACGGGCAACGTTACTTACCGTGCAGTTTGTCTTCTTTTCCATACATAATGTTTGCCATCTCGCTTCCATTGGCGTTGTCCAGTACTCGGTTACTTTTGAACAACTTCAAAGCAATATCTTGTCCAATGATGGAATTGAATATGTTTTTCACTTGAGGTTGCTGTCGTAGTGTCCTCAATAAATCACTTCTCTTCCATGAAATCAGTGTACAACCTTCAGATATCACTGTAACCTAAAAGGTGTCAAAAAAGAGACTTTTTCACAGAAATTTCTTCGATTGCCAAAAAAATTCTCCGATTCTTGAAAAATAGTTCCTACTTTTCGCCATTTTTGACTCAATTATGTGAAAAACCCGACCCTTAAGAGAAACTGTTTTTGATGTTTTGGTAACCTTTTAACCAGGGATATGTTAAAGCGGAGCGTTATGTGGATAACGCACATTTAAAAAAGCCTTGTGCTATCTCTGTCCCTGACATTAAAATTTGATATGAAATTTAACTTTTTTAATTACAAACTCGTGAAATTTGGATTTCCTCTTAGCCAATGACACAGGAAAAAATAATCAAATACCAAGGTTCGGGAAATATATGAATACACGTGCGGAAAATGCTATATTTACCTAACTGATCACTAACTAGGGATCGTGCTAACTGTCCCTAGGTTGGGATTCGAGATATCACTAACACATTATCCGGATGTAGATTAATAATAAACATGATCTGGATGTTTGTTTTAACTAACTGGTGAAATTGAAATTTCACCATCAAGAAAATGCTATTCCCGAATTTTCAAAATAAAGATCAGTTTGTGCTGAAAATAATTTTCCCGAACTTAGGCTCTAATTTGTGACAGTTTAAAATTTTTGATTGAATTTGTCTCATTTGAAGGTTTGAAAAAGTTATAAGTTATATAATAAGTTCTGATTTAATTAATTGACTCAATTAAAGAGTTCGGGAAATCGAATTTCCCAATCTGGGAAATTTTATTTCCCTAATTCGAGAAATCACATTTCCCGATCCAGAGAAAGAATAGAATAAAGCAAGCAAGGTCACAATTCGTGATACCAAATTACTAAACTTGTGAATTTGTGTTTTCGGATAGGTTTCCATTTCCGATGTAATCTATTTTTCACGATGTGATTTCTAATTATACCTAGTTTTTTTATGAATTAGATTACCAAACTTGTGAATTTGTATTTTCGGATAGGTTTCTTTTTTCATTTAGAAAGAATTTTAGCGGTTGGTGTTATTTTGTTTCCCTACCTTGGTCACAACTTTTACCTATTTCAAAAATTTTAAGTTTATGATTTAGGTTTTGCCATAGAGGATTTTATTGATCCCGAATATGCCAAACAGATTTGGGAAATTATTTCCAGAATTGTAAAAACAAATACCCAATGCTCAAAAGAATTCCAAGTTAACATTTCCTAATCCTAAAAGAAATGGGTTGAAATTCCCAATCTGTTTTTCAATTTTCACTAGTTTGGGATTTAAAGATTTTTTCCTGTGTGACTCTGCTGCTGCATTTATCGTTCACGATTAAAAACTTTTAATTATCAAGAGGGTCTGTAAAACATTGGTGAATGACGATTTAAAAAAATGTAAAACATTGTTTTCATTAGTAAAGTTATAAGAAAGCTTCTTCTCTAAGATTATAAATACAGTGGAACCTCTAATTAGCGGACACCATCGGGGAAACGGGTTAGTGTCCGCTAATTAGAAGTGTCCGCCTTTTAGAAACTTTTAAACTATGAGCTCTAATTTTGGTGTTAGGCAATGTGAAGGTGTCAAAAATATAAATTTTCGGTCCGAAGTGCTTTTCTAGAGACACTAGGTCATGAAAGAACAAGAGAAAAGTTATTGAGATGAAAAAAATTAGTTTTATTGAATCATAAGTGTTGAGGTGTCGATGATTTACCCAATTCTATGACCCAGACAAATTTATTGATAAAGACAAAACTTCAAACCCGTACAATCAATTTGTACAATTAAACTATAAAGTGTTGAAGATTATTTAAATGAATCACTCGTATCTTAAAATTTGAAGTCTATAACCAGTTTGATGCTCGATGTCCGCTAATTAGAGAGGAAAATATAGGGTTTTGGCCATTTCGTGCAAAGATTTTTGTCCGCTAAATGGAGGGTCCGCTAATTGACTGTCCGCCTTTTGGAAACTTTTTTATAAGGATTTGACTAGAAAACGGCTGGGGAAAATAAAATTGTCCGCTAATCAGAGGTGTCCGCCTTTTAGAGTGTCCGTTAATTGGAGGTTTTACTGTAGTACTTTTTCATTTGAAATACTGCGCTACACCGCAGGGTGCCTCACTTTCTAACTGACATTTTCAGATAGCAAGTCGGTATGTCTGATTATGGAAAAAATTTCAAGTCAATTGAAACAATATTTGTCAAAATATTTACATCCGAAATTTTTAAAGAGAAATCCTGAAAGCTTCTCAAATTCATAACACACGCTGATAAAAATAAATTTCATTTACAAGGAAGCTTTTGGGGTATCTTCTACAGATATTATTTTGATGAAAAGCGGGAACATCATAGCAAAATATGTGCAAAACGTACTGCATGAATACTTTGTCTGCTTCATTTTTCTTATAAAAACAGAACACTCAAACAGAACACTGTTTCAGGTTTTTTTAGCAATAGAAAAACTTTAATTGGTCATGTTTCACCGGGAAAATAGGACTCTTCTACCTTTAAAGACGAATTTAGTTAGAGTCAAAAACTTTTCCGTATCGATCTAAATTTCCTGGGAGATCAGTCCTGATCAGTCTTGAAGTCATAATATCCCAGCAAATCATGACTTTGAAGTCCTAATATCCCGGAATCTTAATTTACCGCTACACCGGGCGAAGGTTGGTTCATTCGTCAAGGGAACCGTAGTACTACTGTAAGAATCGAATTTGGACCTCCCTGCAGGACTCAAGAACGATGATCACCACCCCACGAGCCCTTACAAGTTCCTAAGTCATGCAAATATGTTAAATACAACAAGATGTGATTTAGACATTGAATACATACCTCAAAGGTTACAGGAGCGGCAAAGTTACCTTGCGTACTGAGGATCCATTCAGGAGAATCGATAAACTCGTACGGTTTCGTTCGATGCAAAACTTTACCACTTTTCATAACGAGAGCACTAAAGCAAAAGCAATATATGATTTAAATAAGGTTAAATATGGTCAAAAAAGTGCTATTAGAGTTTATCTAAAATACTTTGTTCAAAATTTCAATAAAAGTTTTTGTGGTTCTGCGCAGGTCCAAATGTACAAGTTTTAAAATACTTATTCGAGGCAATTTTGACGAATGATTTGCATAATTAATAAAGTGTAAAATAAGTGTAAAAATGTGCACAAACATACACTAGCAGAACTTATTCTCCCTGAAATCAGAAATTCTACCTTCCAGAAGTAACGATTGAGATGTTTTCACCGTGTGTCTCGTTTTCCTTTGAATAATGTTCACCTTTTGCAAGTTCTTTCACCGAAGAGAGCTGAACCAGGCCATTGTATTGATAACGAGCGATTCCAAGTTGTTCAAAAACAGCAGCATACAAAATTTCGTGCTCCTCACTAAACTTGATGGGGCGCATGATGTACCATAAGTATGAAACATGTCCATAATTAATGACGGCAAAAACAAGATTCCATCCCAGAGTATCAGGTGAACATAAAATGATTCCGGCCCATAAACAAAAGAATACACCAGCAGTACCCAAGAACAGACGCAGAACAATCAATCCCTTGAGGTTGTTTGGACAAAAGTATGTTAAAGCAAGGAACAAATTTGCTATGTGAAAGTAAGTGTGGTTGGGATCAAACCACTTCTCGCACATTCTGCTCAATATTACCAATGGTAGCTAAAAAAACTACAGGAAGCAAGAAGTAACAACAAATTGTTAACTATGAACAGTAAAATATGAAATGTTGAAACGAAAGATTCGAGAGAAACACTTTCAAGTATCAAAATCCAATTACTACGGAAGACTGAGAAAACGATTCAAGCTTTCTTTTACAATCTAGAGAACAATGGGAAGGCAACAATCACCACATCAGATAAGATCTTATCTGGGTCCTGTTTGGACCCTTTCTCAAAGAGAATTGAAAGAAAATATCATTATGTGTCAATGTAATACTCATTAATTGGATTTTCAAATAGAAAAATCTCTCATCAAAAAATGATCACATCACTGCAATTTTAATTAAAATTGCTCTACTTGACATCATGACATACCTTGAAGTAGGTAAGGAAACAAAACGTTATAAAACGTTCGCAACCATTTGATTTACGTGTATCGTTAGGTATTTTTTCTCCTCAGAAAGACTGACTGTGCATTTTATAAAACATGACTGAGTTTAAAGGGAGGTTTGACAAAATTTATCAACATTTATCAGCATGCTGATCAAGCAATTTTCGAAAAAGCAACTTTGATGCGTCAATGAGGATACATACAATTTTTTGAGAAAAAAAAAAGACATAGTATATAATTGGAAAATCATTAAAATATAAAATAAAAAAATACATCTGTGCATATGTGTGATGGATATAATAATGAATTAAATTCAAAATATCTAATTGTAATAAATTATAAATCTTAAATAAATGATGCCGTGTGTTCAGAACGCGGGACAACAATCTCATCTCGTAATTTGTGCCATTGAGTTTCAAGCCTTAGGCTAGAAGCGAATCCTCAAGAAAGAAAAGGTTAAAGCCTTAAAATTTGAACCGTCGTCGGAGGACGGATGGAGTCTAGCACTTTCTTTGTTTTCATGTTTTACATTTATTTTTCATTCTGACGGTACATGTTACTTCCAGTCCAGTATTTGTATGAAGCCGCGCGGGCCGCACAGCTTATGAAGGAAATAAGTGGCTTCAAATAGGAGATCCGACTCTAGCCTTGGGCTATACCTTATTGATTTGTGCCCATATCAATGATTGAGAACTTGAGTATTTATTTTATACTTGCAAACCATGTTTTATTTCCTTGGAGATTGATTATATCGATTGAATCGAAGCCTTTCCACTTTATTGTAATAAATCAAACTCAGTACGACTTTATAGTTTGTTATTTAAATAAAAATAGTTCAACTTATCCTGAACACACTGTAAATAGGGAAAAATTGCAGTACAAAATTTTTTAAGCATAAATATTGAATACATGAAATTTCCGGAAGGGTTTTACGTCCTTAAAAAAGCGGTAGTCTGCCATCGATAAGGAAGTCAATATTTTTCACAATATTTGTCACAAGACAAGACCTCGAAAATGTCAGTACGTTCATATCATTTCTCAATAGCTTCATTTTGGTTGAGATTGATCAGTGGTAAAAAACTGAAGAAAAAAAATTATCAGAAAAAAGAAAAGTGATTATTTCACTACAAGTGTTCTGTATCAATGACCTATCAATCCTTAAGACTTTCTAGACATTAAGAAAACCATCACGGGACATCCACGGGTTATAATGATAAAATGATTAAAGTAGATGTAGGTGAACAAAGAGCTTTGTGAGAATCAACTGCTACCTCGTTCAGATAAATAGTTATACTTAGTAGTTGTATCGAAAACCAAGACTTAGTTGGAATGTTACCTTTGTATATGACCATCAAGCCATGATTTATGACATAATTTTTGTCTCCAGCTTTCGGGGATAGATCTAAATCCCAGCTTGCATCCGAGTAACGCCCCTGCCGCCGCTCCATTGGTATCTGCATCTCCACCCTTTGTGAATAAAAAGGTTAGATTGGTGTGATGTGTGCAAACTATGAAAAACTATGAAAAACAAACCAAAACACCAGAATCATTTTGAAAAAAGAATATTCGAAATCAACTGAAAATTCAAATATCTGCACCATGTCTTCTTGTAGAGTCTGCCTTTTACCATTAGCTTACACGGTATTTCTAAACTAAAGAATTCCCCCTTTCGGCGCCACGCGAACAAAAAATTTGAGAAATTGCTTTGTTTATTTTTCTTTGTCAGCTGACAATATAAGGGATTTCAATATCATAAAAATAACATCTTCAATATTAAACTGTTATTTGTTATTGCTACCTTCATGCAAATCTTTTGCAATGCCTTTCTGAAATCAGTTTGCTTGAAAGCCCAGAATGCAGCACCCAGGCACTTGTAGGTGTATCCCATCTTCCTCTGATCGTCCAGTTCCAGCGGTGTCAATTTCTTCGCATACATGTATTTCCTTAATTCGTCACGCTGAAATAAATAAACTAGTGATGAAATAATCAACATACGTAAATATCTACCCTCATTTATGTTTTAAAAATCTTGTTGTTGTTTGCAGACCATAATACGGTATAATGGCCCTTGGATTAGGGGTCTAAAAAGTGGTACTGAATAATAAATGCTAAAATGACTTTGTACACTGGACGACTGATCAGCCTTTACTGATCGTTTTAAAATCAAACTGATCCTACATAGTTTAAACAATTTAAATATTCCGGTTGGGCATTTTACCTAGACTGCACTGAAATTAAGGCTCAAAAGTATTTACCGAATTGAAACTAAAGATGTACAGCCATGTAAACGATACGAGTCCTTTACCATATAAAATGAACAGAAAAATCGCAAGGTTGGCCAAACGTTTAAAAAACGGTCTGTATCCTAGCACTGATGCATTTGAGACATTCTTAGACTAAACCATACAATTTATCAAACATGACAATTTGTGATCTCAGTGTCGCAAAAACACTTATCGACCATTCCGAGAAGACGGCAACGCGAATGCACCATCTCTCTAAGTGCTTTCAAATGGAGCATGGGTCGCAGCGTTTTTCTATTGGCAAGACCAAAAGAGCATGTAGTAACGTACCTTTTCCTTTAAAAAGCTCGACAACTATTGTTTTTTCCCTCAAATTTCTACCTTCTACCTTTAAAGCGGAAGTTTTTATACCTGCGACTTTTCATCGGGGAGCATTCTACAAGCTTCAGCGTACGATCGATCGATTATAAGTTCAACTTTGAATTCGCCATTCGTCTTCACCAAATCGACTGGCCTCTGGAGCATCAAAGCGATGGCTGTGGTTAGAGCGACGCAAGATGCCACACATCTACAGAAATATGAACAAGGCACCAAAGTCAGGAAAAGAGAGGAAGTAGATTGGAAAAGTTCGAGCCAACTTTATTAGTAATCTTATGTTTCTACCTCATTGAGGACAGAGGAGTGATTGAAATAATTTGGAACACTAAGCAGTTTTGACCTGCACAATGAAGGACAGTAAAAGTACTGATGAAGAGATTAAACAGTCGTCAAGTGAAGAACAAACAAGTATAAATAAAGAACCAAAAGGAAACTTCAATTTATATATACGGTTTTACAATCATTGCGAAAGAAAGTGACTTGTCTCAGCCTAATTGTTATGCCCTTATTTGGTAGTCGCCATATTTTCAAGAAAGAAGACACAAAGCGAGTTATAGTTTTTTATAAATTTCTGCTATACTTTTAAATCAGAAATTATGATCCAGTTATCTTTGGCTTGAGGTCATTTATTCCAAAATGTTCTCCATTAGCGCTGAAATGCCCTTCAAGGAGCCGAGATTTCTATTTGAAACTAAGAAGCATTCGATAGTCGCGGGATCAAGAAAAAAAACTTTAATTCTTTGAGGATTACAATACTATACCTTGGGTCTGCATGTGTGACTTTACAAATGGAAACGGTGTTTTGAATAACTTTTTCCAAAGACTGGTATTGGAACACACCCAATATGGAGGTTCTCATCAAAGCTCCGTTTGGTGCTGCTTGACGACCCAACTCCTCCCAAACATTCAATGAAGCCTGTATATCAAAAAATATTTTTTATATGAAGGCATCCTCGAGCTTTCTGTAAAATTTTATCACTGCCTCGGTATATATTTATCCAAAACATCTCAATATAAATGACAACTTTGCGAAAAGTAATCAACATAACAATTTTGATCACTTTTCTTAAAACAACCTAACTCCTTCAGAAAGTGATAAATGTGGGAATGTGCGAATACCCTAGGATAAAGACTTCAAAACAGCTATATTTTAATTTTTCTTTCTCGTTTTTCGTTTTTTTGTGGTACAGCTTTTCAATATGGCGTGAGTGGTGAGAAAGTTACAAAGTATACACATAAATTAGCATACTTGGTGTGGATCGGTCAGATAATTTTCACGATGCAAAACCTTCTTAGTAGTTGCACCTATCCCCATACCAGCGAAATCTCCCAATTCGGAAAAGCCTTTCAGTGACCAATTCTGTAATTTCGCCGCATAGTCCGTCTTTGATACCTGAAAATATAAAAAATATCACATATCTTGATGAAATATGCTACAAAATGATTAAAAATGAAATGGTTTGAACCAGTTAGCAGTGTTAGCCTTTACCTCTCCTTGTTGATCAATGATGGATAGGATGATGAGGATCATTTGATCCGTATCATCCGTCCAATCACCCGTCTTCCAACGTTCCCGGTGAAAATCCGGAACTTTCATCTCATACTCCAATTCTTTCTTATTGCCGTAATACTGCAAAAAAAGAAAAAGTATCGATGTTTTAAAAATAAAAGACCTACTTCGCTAATGAACATATCATTGAGCATTTCTAAAATGTGGAACATCTAAGCCACGAGTCCTTTTAAATCTTGACAAAGTTTGACAAAAAATTCTGACCAATGAGTATTTTGGTACTTACAACACCAGTCTGTAAAATACATGTGGACACCCCTTAACCTAGGCGCGTTTTTCTAGAAATTTTCATCTTGGATAGGTAGTAACCATCTAAAACTGTGTATAATCTACGTTCGGCCACGTTTTGTCATATAAATGCTTACTAAATTCCATGTCAATAGTAATCCAATCTTAATGTTCAAAATCTAAGGACTGATTCAGTCAAAAGGCAATATTTTGTAAAATACAAAAACCGACAGGCGCAAAATATTGCACCACAAAAAATATATCTCATCTCATATATCTCAAAATTTGAGCCAACTCACAACTTTGGCTTCTCTTTTGCTCATGAATTCCGTCAACAGTCCAATAGCGTCACCACATGCATTTCCATAAATTACTCCATAGATTCGATTTTCCAACTCGCTATTAATCTAAACAGACAATAAAGATAAACTACTGTTTTCACAATTTGATAACAATTGAAAACTGAAAACAGTTTTTCATAAAAAAAAATATTTCACAGATCTATTTTTTATTTAAGTTGATTATTTGTGATGAAAATATACTCACTTCACTTACATTGAGAGTCGATGCCATCTTCTTTACTTCGATCTGACCTTTTTTCACTTTAAGATTCTTTAAATCATGTGTTCGTGAACCATTCATTTTCTGATATTATTTAATAGTTTTTCAATTTTACTAAAAAGGTAATTTTCTTAGTTATAAATTGTGGAGAAATATTGCAATGGGTAGATGAAAAGTTATTTAAAATTGAGTTGAACATTGGAAAAACAGAAACTAACCACACAGTCTTAAATACTTAAAAACTTTTCTTTTAAAATTCCCTACACCTGAATGTTTATAAAACAACTTTTTTACAAAATTATATTTCATTAAAAATTGTAAAAACTTGAGAGGACTTCCTTTAATTGCACAAAAACATGAAGAAATTAAAAATGTCTGGGCTGAATAAATAATATCTTAATAGTTATAAAATGAGAGTTGAAAATTCAATGAGGCTTTAGGCCTACAAACTTTCGCGAGCAGAAGCTTTCGTGATTTTCGCGAATTTTAGTACTTTTCGCGAAAGTAAATGTCTTTGAAATTTCTTGAGAGGCAAATTCGCGAAAATTTATACTCGCGAAAAAAAACTGAAAAGAAAATTTACTCAAATTTTCCTCTTTTATGATAACAAGGATAAAATCTAGTGTAGATAATATGCAAAATACAATCAATTGTGGTTTGAATACATTTGAACGATCAAAACACTAGTTTTATGCACTGAAAACTTGAATTTTCTATTAAAAATATACCTCATTCGAGAAAGTATATGCTGGCGAAAAAAAATATTTTTGTCAAATTCGCGAAAGTAAATGTCGTAGGTTTCGCGATTTTTCGACCTCGCGAAAATTTCTGCTCGCGAAAGTTTGTACGCCTAAAGTACTTGATTAAACCAGTAGTCCATCAAAGGGAAGCAAGTTGTTCCTCCAGTTGTTTCAATTCTTGTAAAAAGCTTTCTTCTTTCGCAAGTTTATCCAGCTATAAAAGAAGTGGGAAACCAAAAAGTGAAAAATAATAATGATATGGAATAATATGGGGGTTGGTGTCAGCTGACAACCACAAAGTATTCTCCATCCGGTTCCAAAGTATGCGTTTGGATAAAAAATTCGTCTCCTCACCTGACACTGTTGCATATCTTCACCTTCTTCTTGCTTTTGCTTCAGTTTGTTTATCTGTTCAACTTTCTTTCGCATTTTCTTCACCTCTTTTTCCACTGAGCTCTTTTCATCCAGAGAGTTCTTTATTGAGTCGTTTGAAACCTGCTCTTCGCTTTTGTGAGGCTTAGAAACAGAGGTGGCTTTTGAGAGGTCCAACCCGTCATTGACCTTAACTTTATTCAAACGATGCATGCTTTCTGCTATTTCTTCCGATTCAAGTTGAATACTGAAAAAATCAAAAAAATCACCTTTTTAAAAAACGTGAGTGCTGTTATTCAAAGATAGGGGAAGGGAAGTATTTCGTTTTAGCGTAAAAACTCCTTTTAAATATGTATTTAAGTTTATTCAATAGTGAGGTTAAGTAAATCGGCAAAATCACGACGACGGACGAAAATTTAACAGGCTAGTGAGTCTCAACCAATCAAATTTCGTATTTTCACTAGCCTATTACATTTTTCGTTCGTCGTCGTGATTTTACCGATTTACTTAACCTCACTTATTTACTAAGTTTACCAACAAAATAATATGGAAGAAGTTGTTTTGTAACTGCACTATGATCTTACTTCTTGCCACTTGACGCATCTTGCAACACCCAAAGGTCTTGTCGAAGTTTCGCTGCCAATTTATGATCCTAAGAAGCGTGAAAAATACCAATTGAAACAGCCTTAGTGAGGCAAGTAAAACTCTAATACCTCTTATGAAAATCCTCGCGATTTCGATAGCCGTTAAGTTTGACTCGAGTGGAATGTTCTTTCAAGAGGTACGCTACCAGTAGAATTTTGAAAGATTTTATACTCTTTAGAAAATAAGGTGGGATATGCTTAAAGATCATTAAAACATGTTATCCAACATCTCAGCTTGAGAAGACGGATATAATCCATAACTGAGATTAGTAACTGATACTATTTTCGTTGCGTAAGCAGTTGTTGAAAAGTTAAAAAATTCAGTGCCACCTGACAAAAAGATCAAATTCGACTTACTCCGTTGGACTTTGCTTCAGCAAGTTGTTTCTTCAACGCGACGACAGGATCGACTTTTTGATGTTCGTTTTCATGTTTCTTCCTTTCTTCTACAAGATCGTTCAATTTCTTCTCCCGTGCTTTTTCTCTCCTTTTTGCATTTTTAGATTTATTATTTCCACTTGTACTCATTACTCTTAAAAATACAAAAAACGTTGTGTAGTTAGAATTTCAGATATCGAATCCAGCGATAAAATAGTTTCCCTTTTACAACAATTAAAGCGCGATATCAAAGATGATGTATTCTGTGTCATGATGGAATTAAATGTTTGGTCTACAGTCTAAGTTTAAGTCATAGGGACACCCAGTTAAAAAAAAGTTAATTGCCTCATGTTAATGACAAATGTAAAATTATAAACTATAAAAATGCAAAAAGATCGTAAAAATTACTCAGTAAAGATAATTACAATATCAAAACAAGGACAAAAACTGCTTCATTGAACCCATTCACGACGTGAAGTAAAGAGATTTTAATCATATCGCTGATACATTTAATAGCCCTGCTTTTTGTAATAGCCCCGGCCGGCAAAAATAAGAATTTTTGTAACAGAAAAAAAGCAATGAAACACTAACTCTGGGAAAAAAGAAAATTTGAAAGTATTCTTAGGCCATAATCATTAACGAGGAAAGACATGGATTTTGGAACAAATAGCCTCTCGATTCATTAAAAACATTTAAAAACCTTACAGGGTTCGGGCTTTTTTTGAAATATTTTCAATGAATTGCGGGGCTATCATTCTGAAATCACTCTCCAAACCATGTTATTTTTAGTACAACCCAAACCAACCAAGCAAATGTATCCCTACCAAGCCCATGGCTTACAAGATATCAAAAGTTAAAAAATTCATGATTAAAGATGAATATCAAAGTAATTCTTCCGGCACTTCTCTCTTCTTCACCTTTCCAATCGTTTGCTGCTGTAATCAATTCGGATCAGGAAAATTGAACATGAACCCCGTGTTGTTGTTATCATTGCCAGAAGTTGGTGGCTAAGAACAAACATTCGAAAATGATAAAAAATGTGTGACTTTCAAGTTTGATATTCAAACAAAAAAGAACTCTTACTCCCAGTTGCCCTTGACTGGTAAATCATTTCAGCTATTATATAATAGTTTAAAATAATTATAAAGCGAAAACAAACAATAAGAAAATTTGACCCTATAATTCCTCAAAACATTCTTATTCGTTGGGGCCCATATTCATTCAGGTTCATCCGTAGCAATGTAATATTTGATTAAAAGTAAAGAGAGAATACCAAATCGTTGGCTTTCTTCTTGACGAAGACGCTTTTCTTTACCACATCCTCATCGACGTCGACAATTTTCGGAGTCACAACTAAACATAATGATCAAAAGGTTAGTAAAAGATCGGCTGGTTAACAAAACTGTGAGATGGTACATAGCGAAATGACAATATTAAAGTTCATTCAGAATGAATTAAAATCTTACTGTTAGCCTTTTTTAATTGTTCTGTCATTTTTCGACGGTAATCACCGAAGTTATTTTTCATCAACATCCTTTTCTTTGGCTGTATAAGAAAACAATCAGCAAGTAGTATAAAGTGAGCCATCCCAAAAAAGATTTTAAAAGAAGTTTAAATACGATTGATAGTAAGTTCAAAAGGCCAACTTTTTGCCATGTCTATTCAAGCAAATGGTGGGCAAAAGATTGAAAGAAGCCATTGCATTAACGTCAATAAAAAAACAATACATTGAATTTAGACAGCCCACTTCATTGACAATTGGATTAGGCGGGACGAGAAATGTACCATCATAGTAGAACTAAAGGAGCAAGGTCTGATTCGCTGTGGAAAAATTATTGAGATTGCGAATCTAAACGAATCACCACAAGAAATAGCGCACGTTACGTCGTTTATTGTTACATTTGACGACAGAATATCTTCTTTAAATCATTATTGGAGAGTGCAAACCATTTACCTAAAACATTTCAACATTAGAAATGTTGAATAGGGATTGTCAAATCTGGTTTATACTATTGATGGAGCAAGTAAATAATCTACACAGTAGATCAGTGTATACTACATATAAAAAAGAACAATGAAATGAAATTGATATACCTTTGGTGTCTTTGTTGATCTTAATTGGGTCAGTAATTTTTTACTTTTGGTAGCTGAAAAGGAAATGTCAAGACAAGTAAAAAACATCAGAGCATACTTACTACATATTTCATACTTCAAAAACTGAACAAGAAAATACCTTGATCACCAGTTGGCTTTTGAGTTCGCATGCCAATTTCAATCTGTTGAATGCACCAACACAATTCATCCTCGAAATTGTCGACTACATCATCGACAACCTAGAAAGAACTCATTGAAATCATTAAAGACAATCTTTTTCTTGGGGTCTGAGGTTATTGAATGTACAGTATAATAGTAACTTTTGATAGAATGCTTATCGGAGAAGCAATAAGAAGGACTTTTTGAAATTCTTTGATTATTAATCCTCTTCATTTGATTTATCACACGAGATATACAAGTTGTCTTACCTGCCATTTTTCCGTCTTTGCATCTTTAGCTGCCAATTCATTCTATTAAAAATATCATCATGATCAGATGTTTTTAATAATGATCAGCTGCAAGAAGCTTTTCATTCTTTGCCACGGAAAGTCATGTGACATATTTTTCAACCAATAAGATTTAATAATTTCGAGGGTAAAACAAACACTATGGTTTAACTCACTAAAAGATTATGTTTACTGAAAACACGTAATTAATCTTTAGTAAGTGTTCTGTTGTACCCCAGTTCTGACGTCACGACGTCATGCCGTGGCGAAGAATAAGCAACAAGTAAAAAATAACAATTGTATTTTTTGCAGTAATCGAAGTTTCATCTCTTTATGACAATTATTAGCAGCTACCTGTCCCTTGTGAATTTCTCTTGACGATTCATACGCGATCACTCATTTTTTCAAAAAGTAGATTTGTTTGAACCAATTTCAAATTTCACTTTCACACTTAGCACCTTATGATTGTCATATTAAGACAGTAAACTTTGAGTACCGCTAAAACGTCAGTTCTTTTTTCTGAACCCTTTAACTGCCGTTCGTATTTGCCACGGAAAAAAATAAAAGTTTGACCGATTTGCCAGATGTCGGCATATGCCGACAAGAGCGACCACAAAGCTTACCATCACATTTAGCTTTATTTTCTGAAAAATATCAGAAATAAAGTGATATGTGTTTACTTTGAGTTGAAATATGTATAATTCATCTTTGAAACATATTTCAATTATTCAACTGTGCTATTTAATGAAATCTAGTTCAAAATCAAACTTCCAATAAACTTCAAAACCTTATTTTGCCTTTTCATTATCGTTATCATTGAGTGCAAATGTCGATTTAGGGATGTAGAAACGGGCCATAATCAGTTCGAATATTAAAAGAATACAATAATTATCGTATATCTAAGTGTTCTTTTATATCATACTTCCCTACAGTTACTTGTTTCAAATAAGACCTCCTCCTAGAGGGAAGGCTTTCGTCCGAAGGGAGCGTTTTATCTTTATGATCGATCCCTACATGCTAAAAAAGGCTATGAAAATGATCTTACACAGAATTATTAAATCCATTAATTTAGTTAAGAAGTAGGTTCGATTAGGCTATATCATTATTTTATTTACTTATAGACCTCGGTCAGGAAAAAGGGTGCCATTCCTAGCATCTAGGTGGATGGTAATTTCCTGGCCTGTTTTCCTTTTTAGTTTTTCTATTTCCCACTGTTAAATTTATAACACATTCAGGTTAATAAATTATTGAAATAAAAAAAGGAAAAAAAAACTATTGTATATACTATTTGATATTGTGTTAGAAATACCAGATACTTATGATACTTATTGAAAATTTCTTGGCTAGCCTAAAATCTTGCATCCTTTTTCCATTATAAATTGTAAAATTAATGTATTTCATTTCAATACATTGACACTTCTGTTAAAATTTGATAGATTTTCAGCAATCTCAGAAGATCACTTTTTTAGTTTATTTTCGTGTACCCATTACAATTTAGTTACACCTTTCCTCTCTAATAAAAAAAGAGTTTGATTCTTTGAATTTCACAGAGCTCGAGAAATTTCACTTTAAAGATAAGAGCAGGCCATTTTTCATGCCCTTTTAGCGTTCGGTCATCTGATGCTGCCCCTCCAGAAATCACTAAAATTTTGGTAAAAACAACCTTTTTAGCGGAAAAACAAAAGAAAAAGTGCCCTTTTTGGCCTCTAACAGACGCTGCAAGGAGGCCTGAAGAGGGTAACTAATTTCTGGCATACGCAGTAAAAAGTCTTTACTTTGATTTTGCAATGAAATCAGTTGGGAAAATTATGATATAGGTTGGAGATTCAGAATCATAATAATATACTGTTCGTCCAAATTCATTTGGATATTCGTTAACGACTTTTGAGTATAAATTCTGCTTTAAGTAAAAAAACCTATCATGCAGATTATTCTGGACGGACTATACATATAAAATTGTAGTTTCAAAATCGATTTAAAATACCTGATGTTCATTAACAACAAGTTCTTTGGCTTGCTCTTTCTTTCTTTTGGCAGCTTCTTTCTTTTTTCGGTTCTTTTTTTGTTGTTTTGATAAATTTTCTTTTTCCTTTTCTTCCATCTCTATTAAAAAATATTCGAATAATTCAAGAGCTTGAAAGAATTTCAGAAGCAAAGAAAGGATAAAAAAACATGCAAATGGAATGAACCATTCATTAAACAAAACGATGATTTTTTTATTTAAAATATCTATTGTTCCTATTTCCTATGCATGACACGACCAAAGATTTTGGCAAATTTTCAAGGAAAATTCTCAACATTGTATTCTATTCACAAACTTTTCAAATGATCACATAACAACCTATATTTTTATTTCGAATATTAAAAAAATGAATGAAGATTTTTACAAATTTATCAAAATGCATAATGTATATTAGCCTCTTTCATTCTCCAATGTAATGCAATTCAGAACAAGATATAAAAAAAGTCTTGCTATAGGCGTTGTTATCTTTAGCTGTGTTAATTTAAAGAGATTTAATATTTTAATTATTGGGAGATTTGGGTAAAAAAAGTAAATTAAATGCATTGTAAAGTTAGTCCCTTTTATTAACATTAGTTGTATAAAAATATTACCAGAGCATGAAAAGTAATACAGTAAGTAAAAATGACAAAACAAAGCATAAAAGAAAGGGTGAATCATAAGACTGGTCGATGAAGGTTCCTTCCGAGTATAGATCGGACATCATTGGTGAACCTTAAAGCGTCTAATATGGGCAACAAGTTGAGCAAAGCAGTATCTGATGGATCAGCAAACCAAGAAACTATCGGGATTGCATTATCTAAAAAACAAACAGAAGAATAATTAATGAAATAAATATCAAAATAGTAAAATTTTGTATTTTTTAAGATTTTTGTCTAGATTTAATGACATGGGTCAATCACTAAATTCAAAAAGAAGAAAAGTTGCACAGCGTAGTGCAATTATGTTTAATAATCTATCCAGCCTTGTCCAGGCAGCCTCTATCCAGACTAAAGAATCAACAGATGAAAAATTTTCTTTTTTCATATCAGATAAGTCACGTTTAGGTAAAATTTCTAGGAGAGGAGAGTTACAGTAAAAATATCAATGATCTATGGCCGGATCGCGGTAAATCGTTACCATGGAATGAAACTAACGGTGTGAAAAGATTTCGTAAATTGAAGTAAAATATACATAGCTTCAGCCAGGTTTCTAGGTCCCCCCAACAAAGTAAGGTCCCCCCAACAATTTAGCTCCCCCCCCCCCAAAAAATGCCTTGTGCTAGGTCCCCTAACACTTGGGGAAAAACAAAAACATTGTTCTCCCGCCCCCGTAGAGAATTCAATAAAAAATATATGCGAGTAAAGTACTGATAAATGAAAACTCAATTTTACTTGTATTAATATTTATGTTTACAAATCTTTTGCTTTTTATACTTGATTTAATAGTAAGATAAGAGATCTTTTGAAATTAGCTGAACAGCCCCCAGAGTCTCAGTCAGATCATATAGGCCCCCCCCCCCCAAAAAAATCTAGGTCCCCCCAAATATTTTGGTAATTTTAGCCCCCAGGCTCTTTAAAGGCCAAAATATTTCTTTGCCCCCCCCCCAAAAAAAAAAAAGTAAGGGGGTCTGAAGCTATGGTATATCAGATCTACATACCTGGATTTCCTCGGTAAGCACTTGGTGAGTTATCCAATATAAAAACTTTGGATAGATCAGGTGAAATAACAGTTAAATCTTTCGAAAATCCACCAATATCTACTTTACAATGCTGAAAAAGAAAATCTCCGGAAATTATAATTGTCAATTCGATTCATTCATTCGATTCGATAAACAAGGTGGGCCTTTCCAGAATAAATGAGTTCCTAAGAAAAAATCTTTTAGTGGAAAGGGAACTTAAAAATCAAATAAATGAGATTTAATGACAAACAGACAAATTATGTGAACAATTCAATATTTTGAACACAAATTTTCCTAGGTCACGTTTACATTTTTCTGTGAAAAGTCATCCGATCATTTTAATTGTCATTATTAATGAAATATATTGCACAAATTGTATTATATACTTGTCTATAGTATCTTCTGTTCAAAATTCCTTTATTTCTATCAAGTTTGTCAGTGACAGCTGATCCATATTGCTCCATGCTTGCAGTAAAGACAACCAAATCATACCATTGACTTATCTATGAGTAATCAATTCAAAAAAAAATATTTTTCTGAACTATCATCTTTTACGAAAACTACTTAAGAAAACAGCTGCGATAATGTAAGAGGAGAGAAAATGTAAATCACCAAAGTTGAAAGGACAGACTCTAAACTCTAGATACATCTACTTACAACATCTAGAAAATAATCTACATGAGGTCTTTTATGAACATAAAAACGAACCAAGTGTCTGTCTATCGTCACCTAATACAAATAGAAAAAGAGTTCAAGATTGGAATTGAGTACTTTTTTATGGTCCATTTGACATCTTATGTGGGATTTTTGATTCTGTTATTCTGATTAACGTAAAAAACTCTGTGGAGTCTAATCATAGTGTGTAGAGGGGTCCAGCCCCCAGCATTTTTCAGGGGGGGGGCTAAGGAAAATAGCCCCCGACTAAATTCTAGAAACATAGCCCCCACCCTCACAAAGCAAAATATCAAAGAAATTTTACATGCAAATTCTCGATAAATTTATTGCGCCGCAGTTAAAAAAATTTTTCAAGAGGGATAAAACCTCCCCCATAGCATAGATTTTTAACATAATTTAAAATATCCTCAAGCTATCAGCTCTGCCCCCAGTTCTATTACACAACACTCAGCCCCCCCCTAGCAAGCTAGCCCAGTATTTTTTGAAAAATACAGCCCCCAAGGGGGGGAGTGCATTCTATGCTAATGAAGGCAAAATATTACCTTTAGGACAAAATCGGGAGGTGTTAAAGGTTTGACGGTTGGCCTGGCCACCCTGTAACAAAAAAAACAAATTAGTTAAATTAAGTTATAATAATTATCCTCCTTCGCATCGTGCTTTCACTTTTATGGGTAATTACTCTCTTTTAAATACTTTTTTGTCCTTTTTTACAGTTTACGACGTTTCTTTTAGAATTTTATGGCTCTAATAATGATGTGTTCACGGTTTAATATATTCTGTAGATAGACTTGCATATATAAATTTCCTTTTTCTAAAAAGTTTCGTTTTTACTGATACCATCATCGGATGAGGCCGAACGTTTATAAATATTTTTAAGTTTACAAAAAAACAAGAATGAAGCTTCCGTGTTTAAATTTTCTTTTAAAAACCTTCGGTGAGATCAACTTATTTTATGATGAAACAAACTAGCCATGAGCACTGTTTTTGTTTGGGCACAGACAAGGGAATTTTCTTTTTTTACCACAAGCGGTTAACAAGTTGTTAATTGAGTATTTTAGATTCAAGCTTTCTTCTTTCTTCTTTCTTCTTTTTTGTATTGAATTATAGAAAGTGGAATGTTCAAAATAAGAAAAATTGAAATACCCATCGTGATGCGAATGTATTAAGGTCTCATCTAAATCTAACACCATCACTTTTCTTGGTACCAAATCTGTTAAAAAGAAAGTAATGCGGCTTTTCTATAAAATGTTTCAAAAAGGGGTACTGGTCGGAATTGAGATTATCTGAAAACTTAATATATATCAGTGGAGAATATAATACAAATAGTGTTTCAGCTCTGAAATTTTGCACAACGTGGTATATAAAAATTTAGAACGTTTTTTTTTCTTCATCTTTTTGTATCTATCACAACTTGAGGCGAGGAAAGGCAGCTGCGAGCACATAGAGCCTTTGTTTCCATTGCATTCACTGGCACTATTTATTTCAACATTGCATTCACTAGAGCCTTTGTTTCCACCATTGCATTCACCTATGACAATGATTCCACCATCATATTCACAAGCAATTTTTGGTTTTTAATTTTTTTGACCCCCCAGAACAACCATTTTCAACCATTATCGTCATCAAACTATATCATCAGCCTTTTTATTCATTTATCAAAGTAGTATTTGGTATACTTTTGGCGTTGTTACTAAAAGGTGTCACAGGGGGTAACAGGAGTAACACAGGGTAACACAGAGTAACAAGGTAACAATCCTAAAATTTGTTTCTCTTTACATACTTTACATATTTTTTTCTGGCCGTTTTCTAGTCAAATCCTCATAAAAAAGTCGGACACTCTAATTAGCTGACAGTAATCTGTTTCCCCAATGGTGTCCGCCAATTAGAGGCTCCACTGTACTATAAACATATCTTTATCAAAAATCACGATTAATTGCGAGACACAAATTATATCCTTCTTTCATGACTTTCTTGAGAATCTTGTTTAAAAGTATATCATAAAATACAATTTATAACTATTTTGAAAAAGGATCTAAATTGATTTTTGACAATACCGGACTGTTTCCATCCATTGAGTACGATTTCAGGGTGATTCAGCAAAGAGAAGAGGCGAACCTTAACTAAAAATTCCTTATTTGCTAATTTGCGCACCTTTTAATTTTCGCGTGGCCCAGTGCGCGAAAATTAAGGCTAAGGCCACGCGAAAATTAAAGGCGTTAAGGTAGGTAAATTGCAAAGGTTGCAAAGTGAATTCTTGCAAAAAAGCTGAAATCTCAAAAGTTCTTCCCTGATTAAAGTATAATGAACTTACTCAATCTTTCAATTGAAAGGGGTGACAAAGGTTGCATATCATACTTGATGGTTTGATGCTGGATAGCCTGCAAAAAGGTGAATAAAACAGGTTAAGACCATACTTTATGTGTGCAAGAAAAAGATATAATCAAAAATTCTGCACAAAAAGGTTTTTCTTCTTTCAGTTAAAACCTTGGTTTATGTCTTGCTCAGTGATATGCAGAAGATATCAAGCTGATGTTTTTACTTTCAACAAAATCAATACAACAAGAGATTAAGCTAAACAAAACAAGCTTTCAAATTACTTTTAATCTCGGATGGCTAAATTCCCAGGAAGAAAAAGTATGAAAATGCAAATTAGACTTACTGTTCGTAGATTCTTTTTTATTATATACCCAAGAAGGGTCCATATTTTGCAAAATACTAAACAAACTGCTCTAACACCCATAACATTTCCAATAAAATGTTTCAAAGAAAGATATAAAGATCTCATCTATGGAAGCAACTATTTTTCTATCTAAAAATAGAGACAGGAATCATGTCATGAATTCCATGAGAATCGTAATATCTGTCAAGACTTCAAATTGACAAATGAGAAATCACTGATTTAAAAATATTATATAATAAGTGAAAAAAAAGTCTAAAAGCAAAAAACTTTTTATAAGGGATTTAAGTTCAAAGTACTAAAATCTGTAATAATTGTTATAAAAATACCCTTTTTGTGGCTTTGTGTTGACTGTTGCAGACCAAATTTTGGTCAAAATTACTACTTGATGATTAGTGACTCCCCAAGCGATTTAAGGTACCTGAAAAGCTGATCAGCCAAAAAACCGTACTTTCTTTTACCCATTCGTTTTCTGGCCACTTAGTCCGTTCAGGCAATATTAAAGGCTGATAAAAGTCCGCTACAGAAAGCGGCCTGAGATGCCTAATAAATCGGCCAAGTAACCAGCTTGCTGTTTTTCCCTGGCGGCTTTTAGTCTGTTTTCAATTGCCAGCATCATCCAGTGTCTATACTTTTTAATGACTATCAAGATTTTTCAATGACGACAGTCAATATCTGATATGGGCAGTCAAGAATATTATTGACGTTCAAATGTTTCTCTTAACATTTGAATCTCCTCCAAACGTTCGAATAAAGACACAAAACATTCAAAATTTTATAGAATGTTGTGACTAGATATTTTTTGAAATAAAAACAAAAAGAAATGAAGCGAAGGAAGAAGAAAAAAGTTCAAAGAGTAGTGATAGATTTTTTGTATATATACAGTAAGACTTTTAGAAAACCAGTTATTTCCAGCTGCAAAGCGAGATTGATTTACTATGATGAGTGAGAACTTAGAAACCTTAATCAAAGATAAACAACAATGGTAAAAAATTGAGGCTCTTTTTATCAGTCTTTTTGTTACAGTTGTTTAATTCTATGAAAAGGTAATAATTCAGGTAACATAATTCAGGTCTTGAATTGAATCTTTTTATTTAAAGAAAGAACTCAAAAAAGGTGGAAGACCCCTTGTAACTTTTGGAAATCCTTCTGCAATTAAGCTTCAAAAAAGTTTGTTTTTATGCTTTCGTTGTTGGCAAATGCACTGACCGGTCTTTCTACCACACTTTAGCCTGATCAAAAACAGGCCGCTTAAAAAGCTGCTTTACATCCTTTTCATTGGATAAATACCACTAAGTTATATACAAATTTAACATAACATAAATTTATCGCCCGCACGGCTTTGCTAAGCGGACCTCTCTAATCATTTTCTAAGAATTGAAGCGGACAAATTATTAACGTGCGGGCTTATACAGGCTTATGGCAGACAAAGGTTATTTGCAGATATTTTCAGTTATAATCCAAGGTAAAACAAACTAAACATAGAAAGGTATTTTTAATTGCTCTATACGATGATCAGTATTTTTTTTGAATTCAATATTTAGATTTTTCTACCCAGCCCTGTAGCTATGTACGCGCGTCCTGTTGCTATGTGCACGCGTCCTGTTGCTATGTGCACGCGCCCTGTTACTAAGACCTTTTTTGCTTGAAATCGAAACCAAAATAATTTAGCACACATTGCTGTTTGCGTAATGCTGATAAAGTGAAAGGAAGTCCTGACTGGGCATACGAGCCCATTGTAATTGCTTTTTTACAAAATACAAATCAATCGATTTCAAAGATAACTTTTCTAACATATAACAACAACAGCCTTTCCTGCCAAGCCTGAAATCGATTGGTCTGGCACATAACACAAACACATTGATGATGAAATCTCGATAATAACTTTAATAACTTTTCTGTAACACACCAACATTCAGCACAATACAAGAGTATGGGCAAAACTAAAGAAGAATAAACTTTTCCCTTTGTGACATAATTGACACTACTGCTACTGGAGCTGAAAATCGATTTTATCAGTGTCCCAAACGCATTTCCCGCTTTACAAATACGTGTTGAGGTCATTCGTACCATTTGTTGTAATGATACTTCCTAAATATGTGAACTGATTGACGATTGGGATGTATCGGTTATTGATATTGGTTAAAACGATGTCAGAGAGATCAGCTTTATAGTAATCTTGATAGCGATTCGTAAAGAGAAGGAGCCTTGGCACAGAAGAGCAATTCAGTTATTCAACTTTGACGAGGCTCTGTTATTCTGGTGTGAATTTCTGTACCAAAACGAGAAAAGTGGTGAACTAGTGATTGCGTCTCAACAACAGCATCATGACGATTATCGAATACGACTTAAGCATCATCTGTATATTCTGAATCAAGCAACAAAATTGGTTCTCCACGTGCTTTGATTGATCTACCTGTTATTTGAGCATCATTTTTTGTCATGAATAACAAAAGGAGTGGCAGAAAATTTTATTCTCCAACTACTGATGGTTGCTGTGATGAAGAACGTGAAGAGCATGGGGCCTAGGACATCCCCTTGTTTGACACTGATAGTATTGTTAATTGCAGTACAGTCAAGTATCAACAGTCCGTCACAAATGAATATTCCATAAACTGATCATAAGAACACTCAAAGAATACTTTAAGAATAGTCGTCGGCGAGGAGGAGGATACTTACTTTTTGATACTTTTTGAAGGCTTCTTTGTTCGTCTCAACAATCATCCAATTTGAGAAATCCGATGATGGACCATGACTTTGGTGCTATTTGAATCAGCTCTCCTAAGAGGAAAGTAATTCGGCAGCAGTGGCTTGTCCGGTAGTGAATTGAGAAAATGGTCCAATTGATGTTTAAAATTAGTTTTGGAGCAGTTTTTGAGGTTACGGATGGATTGTGGGAGGGCATTAAATAGTCTGGGAACCTGATGTTTTTTGCCTCATGTTCACCTCTTTTAGATAGCATTTTTTACCCAGTCCCTGGTTATCGTAACTGAAGATGCCACCTTTGTTTTCAGCATAGTTAAAATTTGGTAAAAGTTGTTCTAGGATGCTCCAGGTGTAGATAATCCTGTATCTTTCTCTGCGTCGCTCCAGGCTGTATAGTTTAAGTTCTTTGAGCTTCTCCCAATAGTTGAGATGTTGAAATTCCATTCAGGTAAGATTTTTGAAGTGATTCCAGTTGTTGGAACAGATATCTTTTTGAAGGTGACCACAGCTGGGAGCAATAGTCAATGTGTGGTAGTACCAGTGACTTCCAAAGAGTTAGCATTACTTGACAATCTCTTGTTTTGAACGTTTGATGGATCCAAGCAATGATACTTTTGAGTTTCTTGATCTGGTTTGTGATGTGTTTGCTGTATGTCATGTTCACATCCAGAGTGACTCCTATATCCTTCACGCCCATCTTGGTTTCGATAGGAGAGCCAGTGTCTGAGAGGTAACTTGAGTGTTCTTTTAGTTCTTCATTTTTTCCGTATAGTTCAAACTTCAAGCCATTGAGCTGCATGTTGTTTAATGATGTCCATTGATACACCACATCAAGGTCGTTTTGTAGAAAATCTCCTTCATTAAACGTGTATCGTCAGCAAATGAAGATAGAAATATGAATGTAGGATGTTAGTGTCAATATCTTGGATCATTATCAGGAAGAGAAGTGAACCAAGAACTGATCCTTGGCGCCAGAAATGACTTCTGCTTTTTTGGAGAGGTAAAATGCCCATAACAATTTTTTGGGCACTCTGTCAAACACTTATGACTAACAAGCAGTCCATCACAAAGTGCCATATAAACAAAACTCAACATCCTTACAAAAGTTGTCTTTTTGATTTCCCAAACATTCGTCTCAAGCGTACACTTCCACAATAATTTATGTAATTGCAATTTTGGTTAGTCCACAGTCAGGTACAACATATACGCGTGTTTTAATTCCCGTGACTGAAGTGCCTACTAAAACAATCCGGGGGTAAGTGGCGAAGCAACACAGCAGATTAATCGTAAAGCAAAGAAATATCTTTTGGCATTGACAATCAAATATAGTATATATTACATTGTATATTTCCTTAAAATTCAAAAATCAAAAATTCATTTTGCATTTGCAAAAAATGAAAATAAAAAAAATAATGAATTAATATTACATACTAACACACCCGCCCCTTCTTTTACTCTTCTCTAATTTTCGATCTCGGAACGTACAAAACGCCTGTCCGCCCAATATCCACCCAATCACCTTAAATTCACTTTATAATTGTCCTTTGACTTCCAAAAAATAGAATTTAAAACTATTTATGATAATTACAAAAAACAAAAAGTTTGATATATACTTCATTAGTGAAATATTCATATTGGGGGTTATAGTCTTGACAAGCCTACGCGAGATTGAAGCGCGTTTGGGTAAACGAGACAAAACTCCAAGAAAGCTGGTGTTTTGAAGCGCTTCCGTGCGATCGAAATATCGCTGTTTATGACGCACTGTTTACTAGATCTTAAAAATCCAACAAAATTTACTACCGACTGACCGACCGACCGACCGACCGACTGGATTTAAAGATGTTTTAGGACCCGAATGGAACATATTTTTGATTGCCGCCTTTGTTTGTAATTTTCAGGGGGGCAGACGACACAGGATTTCCAAGGACAAAAGTTTTCACCAAAATTCAAAATTTCCAAGTCGAGAGAAGAAAATGTATGAATTTCCAAGGCAATTGAATTAAAAAAGGCATAAAAGAGTGGAATTTCTGATGCATTTTGCAAAAGTACATGGATTTTCATCGGAATTTCCGACCACCACTGGGAAAAGAAAAATTATTTCTGAGACTATAAAGAATTAAAAAATGCACGTCGTCCGACGGGGGGCGACAAATATTTTCTGGGATGGCCCAATCATTTACGAGATCAATTCATATGCGATCATGTTCATTTTATTCATGGAAAGGCCTGAATCGAATCAATTGAACAGAAAATCCTGGGTTATGTTTGATTATGATTTAATTGCATTTGACAATCAACCTGCAATTGATTGCGTTAAATTGTGTTCAATATATTAGGTGTTAGATTTGTTCGTTTACACCGTCTCTGTCTGGAAATTATGATAGGATTCATTACGCACGAGCGAGCGCAGCGAGGGAGTGCGATTCTTTTGGCAAAAGCGCGGGAAGAAAAGCTGATATGCGGGGTGATAAAATCAATTTTTACCCTTTTTCAGCCTCGTTTCCATTCAGACTTTCGTCGTCGTGTGCAACTGTCTTAAGTCACAATACGGAGAATTGTCGCCTGCACCCGACTGCCTGTTGGAAGCATTACGTAATGGATTTTTTCCAAATCTCTTTGTAAATCGAGCTCCGGCGTGAAAAACAGTAGGGTGTTTTTTGTACGACGACTAAGACGTCATATATTCGAGAAACGTCGCAGGGAAAATATAAGTATCCTTCTCGATCGGGAAACGTCGCCCGGTTCGAAAGCGTATTGTTAATCGGACCATACTGCTTTCTAACAGTCAAAACAAAGATGGCGGCAAAAGTAAACAACTGGTTGCTACTGCTTTTTTGCTATTTTTCTTTGGTTTTTATGCTTTAATGAGTTGAATTGGATCATGATTTTTGTGTGATTGTGCAAGAAATGGTTGATGATGAAGTTTTCTTATTATCCCTTCCTGGATTTGATGTTTCGTTTGGTTTGGCATGAGAGATTGATGCAATCTCTTGAAATAAACAGGACATTATTTTATCAACTTTCACAACAAACTAACTTCAATTTTGCCCGTAGGTGCAGGTGACTGAATATTTGTGGATAAATCTGACCATGCTATATTTGAAAAATTAAATACTTGCAACATCAAAAAAGTTTGAACTCACTTTTTTATGATGGTCAGATGGATGGTAGATATGAACTGGTTAGCTTTAATGTAAAAATTGAAACCCGGAGCAAAATTTACTGATTGATAATTGAATTTCCCTTGGTGTTTTAAAATGCAACGTGGAAAACTTTTGGTTGTCTGAATTTGGACATTTTCTTTCACGTGCGTTTAAAACGTGGAAGCTTTTGCTGTGAATTTGGACATTTTCTTCCACTACATTTTAAACGTGGAAAACCTTTGGTTGTGAATTTGGACATTTTCTTCCACGTGCGTTTAAAACGTGGAAATTTTTGCTGTGAATTTTGACATTTTCTTCCACGTGCGTTTAAAACGTGGAAATTTTTGCTGTGAATTTTGACATTTTCTTCCACATGCTTTTAAAACGTGGAAATTTTTGCTGTGAATTTGGACACTTTCTTCCACGTGCGTTTAAAATGTGGAAAACTTTTTTTGTGAACTTGACATTTTCTTCCACATGCATTTAAAAAATGTAGAAAAGTTGGGTGCATGTCACTAGTCCGACACTTTCTAGTCCGACAGTAAAACAGTTCGAATCTATAAAATAAATTTACAATTTGGAAGTCTTTTTTTCCGACGTCACTTTTGTCCGAAAACGAAAGATTTTAGAGTGTCGAATGTTGAATAAGAGTTTTTCACTGAGAAAATATTTTAATAAAATTTCTTTTTGGCGGCATTTTGACATAATTAGAAATAAAGGACCAAACAGGGTTGTAAATCACTAAAGAAGGGTCGTAAAAACAGCCAAATCCAATTTCTCTTAAAAGCCTAATCCTAACAAGCTTCCCAAAATTTAAGAAAAGTCGGGTTTAGGGGCCTAACCTCAAAATCGGGACTTTGGATTTTTAAATAAAAGATGTGCCTCCTCTACACGATTCATATTTCGTTTTTTATGTTTTTTTTTGACTCGTTGTCGGACAAAATTGTTGTCGGAATACTGACGCATTTGTCAAATCCAACGTCGGATATTTTTACTGTCGGACTAGAAAGTGTCGGACTACTGACGACCTCCCGAAAAGTTTTGCTGTCAGGCAAAAATAAAAAAATGGTTTCCGGAATGCGGGTGAAGGAAAAAAGCTTTTATGCGGCCGGCCAGAAAAAAAATTTGATTTGATTTTTTTGATGACTTAAGTAATAAGATCATTGAAATAGAACTTTAAAGATAACTTTATTTACAAACAGTATGAAGTAAGCCCTGAATAAACTAATGTATCAACTATGGTACTAACTAACAAACAAATCTTGATTTACAAGTGGGAATATCTAACCAAACTACTTTGATAGCTTAAATGCTCCAACTTGATTTTTTTATAATGAACTATTATAGATGAACCCATAGTCTGCAGCCAGATCAGAAAATTATCATTTTTCAGCCGGTTGGTTTCCAGAAACACTACATTTTTTTATTTTCGCCTCAACTGAATATTTTTTTGAGCAATATCCTGGCATGAAGACTTTTTCTTTTTGGAAATTTTGGAAATTATGATTGCCAAAAATGTGACATTTTTTGCTTTTGCAGCATGCTTTTGAAAATTATAAAATGCCTTCTGGTAGGGGAATTTTTTCCTTTTGACGTTCGTTCAGATTATGAAAATGTTTCACAGTATATTATATATATGAGATTTTTTTTTCTTCTTTTGCATTACACTTTTTTTTCAGGCTCAGCATTGTTCTTAAATTGTTCTTATTTTTTGGCGATTTTGAGCCTCGTTGTTTTATAAAATTGTTCTTATATTAAAAAAAGTGTACAGTATGTTTGAAATTATTTTTTGAAATTGTTTTCCTGTTTTGAATGCTATAATTTTTTACCTTTTTTTCAATTTTATATATTTTACCTTTTCTCCAAAAATCCTGCCTCGAATTATTTCCCAATCACGCATCACGCAAACGGCTGGGTACAACTTTTTAAAATTGTAACTTTCTCATTCCCCGGAAAACATACCTGCCCCATCTCCGGGATCTTTTCGCTTCTAGGCGTCTCCGGCAAAAATCGGTGTTAAATCTACTTTTGTGGCGTTTTGGTCCTTTTCCGTTGTACACTAGCAATCGGAAAGTTTCGCTGGGAATAAGGAAGTTTAGCAATCCTACGGTATGTAGTGTAAAAAACCTTTCGCTTGCGAACACGAGATTTTCCTATCGTGCGTAACCCCTTTTGCCTTTTACAATTGATTCATTTGGAAGTTTTTGTTGGGATAAAATTCATTTGGCAGACATAGATTTATGGAAAAGGAGAGATAAAAAAGAAAGATTAATAAAATCTCAATTGACATGCAAAGACTGCCGGATGAACTTACATTAAAAGTAAGAAAAAACAAATTACATTCATGATGGATTCAATTCAGTAGCCAGTAGCCATGTTCATTACCTTCCTTCGACCGCCAATAAAGTCGACTCTATTTGTTACATAATACTTTTTTAATTAAGTATGTTCTTAAAACTCGATATTTTCATGTATTTTTCATTATAATGTAGAATTGGACCCGACTGAACTGGACATGTTATTTGTCAGGGTCAGAAATTCGCCGGAAATTTTGGCGTCGACTTTATACTCTAGGGGCTGAGTTAGGTCTCGTATGCACATCGGCGTATAGTCATTTTTTCTTTTGATCATAAAAGTATAGTCCTTGAAGAGTCAGAAAACGTGTGTGGCGTTATTTGGATCAGGCACAAATTTCCATAATGGCGGATTTTAGATTTTCAACCCTTTTTAGCCCTCTTGCTTGAAAAAAAAAATTTTTAAACTTTAAACATAGTAATATTATATACCAATCGATCACAAATTTTATGCTGATTAAGAAAAATGTCAGAACCATGGTCTGAAAATTTCGTTATCTGGAGATATGAAGCACTTTCGATTTTGATTTTTTGAAATGACTACTTTTGGTTCCAAATTTGCGTGGCTGTAACATTTGATTGGCTTACTTGATTTACTCGAAATTTTCGGAGGGTCTTGCCTACCGTTCAAATAATCAATTGTAAAAGGGGTTACGCACGATACGAAAATCTCGTGTTCGCAAGCGAAAGGTTTTTTACACTACATACCGTAGGATTGCTAAACTTCCTTATTCCCAGCGAAACTTTCCGATTGCTAGTGTACAACAAAAAAGGACCAAAACGCCACAAAAGTAGATCTAACACCGATTTTAGCCGGAGACGCCTAGAAGCAAAAAGATCCCGGAGACGGGGCAGGTATATTTTCAATAAGCCATATAGACAAACAACTGATAATTATTTAACCCTTAGAAGCCAGAATACGTATATATACGTTTTGAAAAGGTCATTTTACCGATACACAGTCTTTTGGTCATAACTCCTGACCACTTGAGATTCAGAGAAAAAAAATCTGCTATTTTTTGTAGCTGAGAGAAAGAGCTTTCCAACGATATCAAAGTTGATACCTGAACCCTTTGTCCTGGTCGAGAAATTGCCTTTGAAAAAATAAATTTACAGAAAAAATGAAGAAATTTTTGGCCTTTTTCAAAAAAGACAGCGGCTTTGAAAGGTTAATAAAAATTTTTTAAATCTTTAAAACTGGTCCAAACTGTCCAAAATGACTATTGGTACAAAAAGAAAGTAGATAAAGGCATTTTAAATGAAAAAGAAAAAAAAATTGAGTCTCTGTTAACCCTTAGAAGCCAGAATACGTATATATACGTTTTGAAAAGGTCATTTTACCGATACACAGTCTTTTGGTCATAACTCCTGACCACTTGAGATTCAGAGAAAAAAAATCTGCTATTTTTTGTAGCTGAGAGAAAGAGCTTTCCAACGATATCAAAGTTGATACCTGAACCCTTTGTCCTGGTCGAGAAATTGCCTTTGAAAAAATAAATTTACAGAAAAAAATGAAGAAATTTTTGGCCTTTTTCAAAAAAGACAGCGGCTTTGAAAGGTTAATAAAAATTTTTTAAATCTTTAAAACTGGTCCAAACTGTCCAAAATGACTATTGGTACAAAAAGAAAGTAGATAAAGGCATTTTAAATGAAAAAGAAAAAAAAAATTGAGTCTCTGTTAACCCTTAGAAGCCAGAATACGTATATATACGTTTTGAAAAGGTCATTTTACCGATACACAGTCTTTGGTCATAACTCTGACCACTTGAGATTCAGAGAAAAAAAATCTGCTATTTTTTGTAGCTGAGAGAAGAGCTTTCCAACGATATCAAGTTGATACCTGAACCTTTGTCCTGGTCGAGAAATTGCCTTTGAAAAAATAAATTTAACAGAAAAAATGAAGAAGAAATTTTTGGCCTTTTTAAAAAAAGACAGCGGCTTTGAAAGGTTAAAAAAATTTTTTAAATCTTTAAAACTTGTCCAAACTGTCCAAAATGACTATTGGTACAAAAAGAAAGTAGATAAAGGCATTTTAAATGAAAAAGAAAAAAAAATTGAGTCTCTGTTAACCCTTAGAAGCCAGAATACGTATATATACGTTTTGAAAAGGTCATTTTACCGATACACAGTCTTTTGGTCATAACTCCTGACCACTTGAGATTCAGAGAAAAAAAATCTGCTATTTTTTGTAGCTGAGAGAAAGAGCTTTCCAACGATATCAAAGTTGATACCTGAACCCTTTGTCCTGGTCGAGAAATTGCCTTTGAAAAAATAAATTTACAGAAAAAAATGAAGAAATTTTTGGCCTTTTTCAAAAAAGACAGCGGCTTTGAAAGGTTAATAAAAATTTTTTAAATCTTTAAAACTGGTCCAAACTGTCCAAAATGACTATTGGTACAAAAAGAAAGTAGATAAAGGCATTTTAAATGAAAAGAAAAAAAAAATTGAGTCTCTGTTAACCCTTAGAAGCCAGAATAACGTATATATACGTTTTGAAAAGGTCATTTTACCGATACACAGTCTTTTGGTCATAACTCCTGACCACTTGAGATTCAGAGAAAAAAAATCTGCTATTTTTTGTAGCTGAGAGAAAGAGCTTTCCAACGATATCAAAGTTGATACCTGAACCCTTTGTCCTGGTCGAGAAATTGCCTTTGAAAAAATAAATTTACAGAAAAAAATGAAGAAATTTTTGGCCTTTTTCAAAAAAGACAGCGGCTTTGAAAGGTTAATAAAAATTTTTTAAATCTTTAAAACTGGTCCAAACTGTCCAAAATGACTATTGGTACAAAAAGAAAGTAGATAAAGGCATTTTAAATGAAAAAGAAAAAAAAAATTGAGTCTCTGTTAACCCTTAGAAGCCAGAATACGTATATATACGTTTTGAAAAGGTCATTTTACCGATACACAGTCTTTTGGTCATAACTCCTGACCACTTGAGATTCAGAGAAAAAAAATCTGCTATTTTTTGTAGCTGAGAGAAAGAGCTTTCCAACGATATCAAAGTTGATACCTGAACCCTTTGTCCTGGTCGAGAAATTGCCTTTGAAAAAATAAATTTACAGAAAAAAATGAAGAAATTTTTGGCCTTTTTCAAAAAAGACAGCGGCTTTGAAAGGTTAAAGAACTTTGCATATATACGATATTTGCATGGTGAACAAACCTTTTTTGGTAATTTTCATGATCGTCACGAGAGCAAGGAAAATTTCTATCAATGCATTTTAAACATGTACAAAGTCTGGTGAACCAAAAGAAAGTTGATATTCTATTTTCAAAACAAACTGCTTTTTTGAAGTTTTTTTAACTCAAAATCAAATATCTTAAAATTTCAACCTAAAATACTTTTTCTCTTTTCTCGTTTTCTTAGATCAGGGGGTAATGTATATCTACAAAAATTGATCTTATTCATCATAACCTGATAACAGCTGTTCATAATTTTCTTACGTGCAGGGTAAACCTCTGAAGGCACCTGAAAATTATACATTTGAGGAAAATAGTCCTCCAAAAATCTTGTTATGCGCCAGAAAGTCAAAAACTGATACGGCGCCCTATTCGTAAACACAATCAGGCAACTTTGTTGTCATCCCCAGTCCTTTTACAATCAAGGTCATAATATTTGTGAAAAAAGAGAAATACACCGGGAAGTTTTTGAACCACAAGCGATTTGTAAGTGCTCTAAAGTAGGTTGGAAGGGTAGAGTTTTAACTCTGAGTTTTATCATGAGACTTAAGACCTTAGGATCTGAGGATTCAAAAGTTCAAAAATAGTCCAATAGTGCTCAAAATATAGCCTGTAAGTCTGCCAACCCCTTCCGAATTGAAATATTCGATTAAATTAAAGAGATAGCCCAAAATCGACTTTCTCGCCGGAACTTTAAATCTTGAAAAACGTTAAAATAACCAAAATTATCAAAATATCATGACCTTTATTGTAGACGAACGCGGTCCTTACGAATTTGAGATAGAATATTCGTCAGATTGTATGTTTTCACCCATCCCTTTAGAGCTTCAGCGTGGTGGGCAGAAAACAACACAATCTGATCTCAGGTTAGTTCATCAAAAATTGAGAATATTTTACAATAAGAAAACCAAAGGAAAATTTATATATTTTCAAAATAGATGAAATATTTTGCATATAGTTTTCATATATAAAATATTGGAAAAAAGGTTTATTATATAAAATATTGGAGAAAATGTAAAATATATAAAATATTGAAAAAAAGGTAAAAAATTATAGCATCCAAAAGTTATAATTTTTGAAATGCATGTCAAAAAGTAAAAAACTTTCAAAACAGGGAAACAATTTCATAATTTCAAACATACACTTTTTTTAATATAAGAACAATTTTATAAGAACAACGAGGCTCAAAATCGCCAAAAAATAAGAACAATTTAAGAACAATGCTGAGCCTGAAACTACTCAATTTCAATCAATTTAGGGGTAATAAAAATTAGGTATAATTCCTAAAATACCTGACTTACATCCTATTAATAAGAACATGATAGAAGCTCAAAGTGCAAAAAAAAAAAGAACAGTCAAGGCTCAGAAAAATTTTACTGGTTCTTATATTAAAAAAAAGTGTAATGCAAAAGAAGAAAAAAATCTCATATATACTGGGAAACATTTTCATAATCTGAAAGGACGTCGAAGAAAATGTCACATAATTGGCAATCATAATTTCCAAAATTTCCAAAAAGAAAAAAAGTCTTCATGCCAGGATATTGCTTGAAAAAATTTTCAATTGAGGTGAAAATAAAAAAAATGTAGGGTTTCTGGAAACCAACCGGATGAAAAATAATAAGACTATGGGTTCATCCATAGTTTAGTTAGATATTTCCACTTGTAGATCAAGAATTGTTGGTTAGTTAGTGGTTGACACATTAGTATATTCAGGGCTTACTTCATACTTCTTTTACATAAAAGTTATTGTTAAAGTTCTATTTCAATGATCTTATACCGGGTGACCCACAAAAAAGTTCAGACGTTTCTTGACGTCTTGAGGCCGAACAAATGTCCTAAAGTACTTGGAATTTAAATATTTAGAAAGTAGATATCCTAACTTAAAATTTGAGCTATCACTTTTTAAATTTGACCAATTTGTTCTCTACTTACGAGCTTTTAAAGTCAAAATTCACTTTTCGGAAAGTGTAAAAAACATGTAAAAAAGGGGTATCAAATTTGGTATTTTTAGACGCTTTTGATATACAGTTTTTGAAAAAAATCTGAAAAATCTACAAAGCGCCAATTTTTATAAAAACTAGTCTTGTTTTAAGCAAAAATTACTTTTAAAGATGTTTTTATTAATTATTAATGTCATAGAACTCGTTAAATAAGTCAATTTGTAAGTGATTTTCTAATTGATTGCATAAATTTAATACCTCTTTTTTACGTGTTTTTTACACTTTCTGAAAAGTGAATTTTGACTTTAAAAGCTCATAAGTAGAGAACAAGTCGGTCAAACTTAAAAAGTGATAGCTCAAATTCTAAGTTAGGATATCTACTTTCTAAATATCAATACTCCAAGCACCTTGGGACATTTTTTCGGCCTCAAGATGTCGGGAAACGTCTGAACTTTTTCGTGGGTCACCCGGTATATTACTTAAGTCATCAAAAAAATCAAATAAAAAATTTTTTTCTGGCCGGCCGCATCAATTCAAAGCTTTTTTCCTTCACCCGCATTCCGGAAACACTACATTTTTTTTAATTTTTGCCTGACAGCAAAACTTTTCTACATTTTTTAAATGCACGTGGAAGAAAATATCAAGTTAACGACAAACATTTTCCACATTTTAAACGCATGGGGAAGAAAATATCCAAATTCACAACCAAAAGTTTTCCACGTTTTAAGCGCACGTGGTGTGGAGGAAAATGTCCAAATTCACAGCAAAAGTTTCCACGTTTTAAAAAATGCACATGCAAGAAAATGTCCAAACTCACAACCAAAAGTTTTCCACGTTTTAAAGGCACGTGGAATAAAATGTCCAAATTCATAACCAAAAGTTTTCCACGTTTTAAGCGCACGTGGTGTGGAGGAAAATGTCCAAATTCACAGCAAAAATTTCCACGTTTTAAACGCACGTGGAATAAAATGTCCAAATTCATAACCAAAAGTTTTCCACGTTTAAAACGCGCGTAGAAGAAAATGTCCAAATTCACAGTAAAAATTTCCACGTTTTAAACGCACGTGCAAGCTCTGAGTTTAAATTTTTACATTTGACATTAAAGCTAACCAGTTCATATCCAACCACAACCATTTCCTTGGCTTGGGTGCCGCATCTCTACCATCTCATCTGACCATCTCCATCATAAAAAAGTGAGTTCAAACTTTTTTGATGTTGCAAGTATTTAATTTTTCAAATATAGTATGGTCAGATTTATCCACAAATATTCAGTCACCTGCGTTGTTAGAATTTGTGTAGATATGCGGGCAAAATTGAAGTTAGTTTGTTTTGAAAGTTGATAAAATGTCCTGTTTTTCAAGAGACAGCGAGATTGCATCTCTCATGCCAAACCAAACGGAACATCAAATCCAGGAAGGAATAATAATAAACTTCATCATCAACCATTTCTTGTAACAATCACACAAAAAGCATGATCCAATTCAACTCATTAAAGCATAAAAACCAAAGAAAAATAGCGAAAGAGCAGTAGCAACCAGTTGTTTATTTTTGCAGCCATCTTTATATTTTGACTGTTAGAAAGCAGTGTGGTCCGATCAACAATACGCTTCCGAACCGGGCGACGTTTCCCGATCGGCAAGGAGGATGGACCGCCGTGCCCATATTTTCCCGCGACGTTTCTTGAAAAAGTGACGTCTTTATCCTCCTATAAAATACTCTACTGTTTTTGACGCCGGAGCTCGATTTACAAAGAGATTTGGAAAAAATCCATTACGTAATGCTTCCAACAGACAGTCGGGTGCAGGCGACAATTCTCCTTATTGGGACTTAAGACAGTTGCACACGACGACGAAAGTCTGAATGGAAACGAGGCTAAAAAAGCTGAAAAATCGATTTTATCACCCCGCATATCAGCTTTTTTTCCCGCGCTTTTGCCAAAAGAATCGCACTCGCTCGCTGCGCTCGCTCGTGCGTAATAAAATTCAGGAAAAGTTTTTTTTCTACATGAATTTCGAAATCCATGATGGCGGATTCAAAATTTTCTTTCGTCACATGGGCTCTTGGGCTCTGCTTCCCTAAGAAAAATATTTTTTGAGCTTAAAACCCTGCATATTATATACCAATCGATCAGAAATTTTATGCTGATTAAGAAAAAGGTCAGAACTATGGTCTGAAAATTTTTCTATCTCGAGCTATGAAGTACTTTCGTTTTCAAAACTTAGAAAACGTAAGTACTTCGTATCTCTTGATAACGAAATTTTCAGACCATGATTCTGACCTTTTTCTTAATCAGCATAAAATTTCTGATCGATTGGTATATAATATGCAGGGTTTTAAGCTCAAAAAATATTTTTCTGAGGCAAGCAGAGCCTAAGAGCCCATGTGACGAAAGAAAATTTTGAATCCGCCATTATGGATTTCGAAATTCATGTAGAAAAAAAACCTTTCCTGAATTTTATTATTTGAACGGTAGGCAAGACCCTCTGAAAATTTCAAGTAAATTAAGTAAGCCAATCAAAAAACATTTTTTTTTTCAAGCAAGAGGGCTAAAAAGGGTTGACATCGAAAATCCGCCATTATGGAAATTTGAGCCTGATCCAAATAACGCCACACACGTTTTCTGACTCTTCAAGGACTATACTTTCATGATCAAAAGAAAAAATGACTATACGCCGATGCGCATACGGGACCTAACTCAGCCCCTAGAGTATTATAGTCCCGCTGCTGAGATCGAAAAAAGTGGCTAGAAAACGATTTTCGTGACACACATCTTAGAACTAACTTTTTTGGTGGAAACTCACAAATTAGTGTATGTAGATTCCAAAATCAAAAAGTTTCCACGATATTATCGTGCAAGTAACGAGTAATTGGCGTCAAAAAGGTGTTTAATTTTGCATAAATTAATGCAGATTGTGGGGAAATTCCCTGTTTTCCATCAGTTTTTGACCACAAATAGGCCCATAACTTTTGATCTAGAGAAGTTGGGACTTTGGTGTAGGGAATACACTTTTTTGCTCAGTTTGAAGAGCTCTATCATGTGATATAGGTATTTTTTTAATTTGAAGACCCCCCAAAAATCATAAATTTCCAGGCCTTGCAATTTTGCCTGGAAACGCAAAAAATCGCCAATTATGCACGATAATATCGTGGAAACTTTTTGATTTTGGAATCTAAATATACTAATTCGCGAGTTTCCACCAAAAAAAGTTAGTTCTAAGATGTGTGTCACGAAACGAAACATTTATCGACCTCAGCAGCGGGACTATTATAGCATAGATTTATAAAGGAGGCCCGGAATTCCCGAGCTATTTTTTCCGAGTTAAAAAAACCGAGTTACGAAAAACCGAGTTATCCCGATTTATGACGTCATTTTTGGAATTTAGGGACGTTATTTTTTTCTCTGATCTGATCTGAAGGTCGTAAGTCATAAATCTAGCGTTAAAACTCAAAGTTAAAACTCTAACCTTGCAACCTAACTTAGACCAAAGAGATAGAAAATATTTCTTTGCTTAGACTTAGAGCATTTCCAAATCGTTTGTGGTTTTGAAAATGTGTGGGGATTTCCCTTTTTTCTAAAATATTACGATATCATATCGATGAGAATTTTTTAGGTAATAAATGATGTAAAATTGTTTACTTCATGCCCTGGGGTACTAGGGTTGGCGGATGAGGGGTATGTGTGGATGGGACCTCCACCGACCCTTACCGTCCGCACACACCCAGCACCCATTCTTGCCTAAGTACCCCCCACCCCTCGCCTCACACTGAAGGTTTGGAGAGCAATCCGTCAAAAACGAAAAACGTAATGAACTAAGCATAATGGAAGCCTTAATTTTTAGGACGAACCGTCTTTTCTTGAAATTTGTCTAACAAACTAATCAATCAAAGCTAAAACAAAAGTGTTTTCAATAGAACGGTCAAAACACTTTGGTAATCAGAGGGAGCTGGTTTTCTTCCATCCCATTTCATTGAATAGAGCTAAAGGGCGCAGTAAATTAGAGAGATTAGGCTGATTATTTTTTTCTGCCTCGTACACGTTTTTTTTTTAAGAAACTCGTTTTACCAAGCAGCCTCAATGTTTCTTAAGAAATCGGCCTTTTGAGCCTCAATGTTTCTTAAGAAATCGGCCTTTTGAATGTTTCTCACTACATGTTTCTAAACTTTTTCACATAATCAGCCTATTTTTTCATACAAAGAAAAAAATCATTTGTTTTCATTGGAAGGTTCTTTAGAAAACCGAATTAAAAATGTTATTTTCTCATTCTCAGCCTCAGCATGTCTCTTAGATGTTTCTTAGTTTTTAGGCATACTGAGCCTCATGTTTCTTAAAAAAATGTGTTTCTTAAAAAAAATGTGTATTTTATTTTTGGAATCTAACCACATAAAACCTCTCTGATTGATAATGAAGTAAAACATAAAAATATAGCTTTTGCACTGACTTTTTGAAAACAACGACATTTTTATTAGCATCACAGTGTCTTTCTCCCTGTCGAAATAAAAATCGAATTGGAACAAAACTTGTAGAATAACATCCCTTCCTGCAACAGGCTTTTGGGGGCTGATGTACAATATAATCTTCGATGAAGAATAAGCATTTTTTTCTAAAATTTACAATTGCTTACATTTGTTTATACTAATAGAGTCTCCGTAACTCAAACGACACGGACAGAACAAGGAAATTGTTAGAGTTATGGATGCAATCGTTACATTCGACCTGTGGACCAAGGAAAAAAATCAAGAAGGCATTGTTCTGAACAACTTATGTCCTTTCAATTTGTACAGTCTGTTTCGTGTGCTTGATCGTTTTTCCGATGCATAATTCTCGCGTCGAAAACCATTATGAAAACGCGCCAAATCTTCTTGACTTTTCCCGGGCACACCGATAGCTTTGTTTCGAACGATCAAAGTTTTCCCTCTTCCAGGCCGTATGAAAAACTGTTCCTGTAAACTTTTTTTAGCACATCGTTCGCGTTTGAGGTGAAGTGCCAGGACAACAAGGATCAGAGTTACGATGGTGATGACGAAATAATATTTGGAGAGATAAGGTCCAATGGAAACAATGAGAGTACAATAACAAATTGGCTCCAGCAATGAATCAACAATTCCGTGCTGGTTTTCGCACCACTTTCTCTCGTCGTTAACTAAGTCCTCCATAATGATTTTGAATTCTGAAAATAGAACCAAAGTTCAAAAAGTAACGTTAAAATATGAACCAGCTCCCTGCTTGCGTACGTCCAAATGCTACATTTATTTGGTCAAAGTAAACTTTATATTCCGTACCTTCTCCCGTTCGTTAAAGTTATTTTCACGAAATAACGGTTATTTTAAGTCACTTTGAAACTATTTTTTACACTTCATTACAAGATTTTAAATTCACAATCGTTCTCTATCATTTATGTTTCTTGAAAAAATCATTGCTTTACCTATTTGAGAGATTCAAGTGCATAATTACCTTTTTCCTACTTTTTTAAAACAAGATGGAAGTCGACGCTGAACATCTAAACAGTTAGCGTCTTCCTCTCAAAATGAATCGAACTCAAATTGAAGTTTCCCTCTTCTTCTTTTTGTAATTAGTATTCCGCTATTTAACTCCCTCAAAATAGGACAAAATAAAGGTATAAAAGAACTCATTCCCTTTGGACTAGTCTATTTTTAAAGACCGAATTATCTTAGACGAAAATATTTTTGTCGACCATATTATTAAAAGAATTATCAAGATCAACGTTGGAAGAAAAACATAGTCCACAACATATCTCGTTTATGTTAGTAAGTAGGGGAATGTACCGGGGGGGTACCAACAAACACGTCATCCATTAGATATAAAATAAATTCTTGAAATTTTATTCAAAAAAAATAACCTGTTAAAAAAGAAAAACTTTCGTTTCGATTGGTTGGGATTGGCCTTTCTACTCCAAGTGAATGCGGTAAGATTTATTGATCTGATTATCCAAACCATGAAAACACACCCTCTTTTTGGTTAACACCTTTGGATATCCAGTCTTTACAGAAAGGGGTCATTAGAGTGCCATGTAACACATCATATCATGATCAAATCAACAGACCCTACAATATCGTACAGACTGAATCGTTTGCTCTTTTTATGATTGTCGTAGGTATCACCTTTGAAAAAAACTATGCACCCCTGACGACAATCTCTTCAAATCCTAACTTTTCCCTGATAAGCGAAGCAGAGAATCATTACCGTGAAAAGCACAGGTCGAAATCATATATCGACGCTGTGCCGACGAATCGAGATTCTACTCAGCGCGCAATCAACGAAGAAAAAAGTAACCATGACGACCATCCAAGATCTTGGATGAAGTTCAAAGTTGATATTTTTATTCCCGTCGTTGAAAACACAACTAAAAAATATCATCAATGCTTTTTAAAAAGAGTCAGTGATAGGGAATCATAACATAAAGTCTGTCTATTATTTCGATTCAATTAAAGTGACATTTCCATAATTAATAGTTTAGTAATTACTGTTATACATTTGGGGATCATGTAAAAGATTTCTTTCGAAAGAAACTCACATTAATTACACTTGGAGGTTTCTGGGGAATTCGTAAATAGTAAACTGCATACTGATACAGTCTGCTAGACATTAATAAGGTAATATTTGCTCTTCATCTTTGATTCTTTCTACAGTGATTAGATTGACACATGCGCGATAAAATTTCTATTATTGGTCTTAAGAGGTTAATATATCCTTTGAAAACTTAACCTCTGATACTCAGGGTAGAGAGTCAGCGACTCGGAAAATTATTCATTTTATAAAAGTTCAAAACGTCTATTGAAACTAATTCATTCAATTATAGTCGTTTTACGGACCCACCCAACTAAAAGGTTGAATTTTGAAATGAAATACAAATTGTTGATGTTTCGAAAATTTGCCAGTTCTTGCGAGTTTTCCAAAACTTCATGTACGTGATATTAAAAATTTTAATTACAGTACGTTTCTTGAAAGGAGTTATTCTTTATCTCAATGTCGATTACTCTTGGGTACCTAATAGCCGGGAGGGGGGGGGGGGGATTTGGAAAAAATCTCAAAACTTAATAAGCGGACGGGGGGGGGGGTTGGAATAAAAATGTCCTGGGTGGAAAATTTTTGAAAAGGAGGCTAATACAGCAGAATCGAGACAAAAAAGGGAACTTACAAAAACATTTTCCTAAAAATTAATCAGCGGGGGGGGGGGACGACTATTAGGTACCCGAGAGTAATCAACGGGTAATGAGTGTTTCTTATTTTAACCAGGTACTACCCAACCTAATTTGACGGATTCGCCATATTATAATTTGCAGTCAACATTTTCAGTGAAAAACAAAACCACTCATTTTTGTCAATCACTAAAGGGGTCTATTTATCAAGTTAAGCTTTGATTGTTAATGTAATTGCTGGACGTGCATCGTCCTAAATTCCTTGAAGGGATCTAGACAGCAGTTTGACCACCTGTTTGGTGTGCACTTTACAAAGCAGAATGTCAATTTGGCTAAAATAACGTATCAGCTGCTTGGCACGTTCGCTTTGGTTAAAATCTGTTTTTAAAGGATGGTTTTTCAAATAAAATTGACTAATATCAAAAGTAATTTGGTACAAAAGGTATTTGGGTTGTTTTCTCCATAACTTATTTCCTTTTTGTTAAAAGCTTGGTGTTATAAAAATATAAATACGATGCAGGTATATGTACAAAATATATTAGACGTATAAAATAAGCCTCGTATCTTTAAATTCCTATAAATATATTTAAATATCATTGTTTAATAAAATATCAGTATCAGTATCATCGTAAAAGCTCATTATCTCTCTGAAGTATAACAGAGGGATCATATTTTTACTTTTTTTTCATCTTTTAACTCCACCTGAGTCTACAATGGTTAGAATAAATAACCCTATTTTACTAGTTTGGTTGTTGATTTGCGTCTATTGATTTGCCTAATACTCTGGCTCAGTATTCGTTTTAAATTGTTCTTATCTGTCGGCGTTTTTGAGCCTCGTTGTTCTTATAAAATTGTTCTAATAAAAAAATTGTATTTCTTATTGAGTCATTATTTGAATTATGAGGATTTTACTTTATATAAATTCTCGTTTTTTTCCAGATACACCAAAATATCTGATAAAAGTAGAATTCAAGTTTAGGTTTTCTAAGACAGAAATGGCCAGCATTTGAGTCTTAAAGGATTGTATAAAAATATGCTATTAAGTTTAAAATCATAAAAATATCATATTCTACAGAGATGCAATTTTCTGTCTGAGAAGTTGTCCAATTGTGATGGAGATTTCATTGAGCATGTTGACTTGGTTCAGTACCTCACCCCTCCAATCGTTGGCCACAGAACATATTGAAAGCACATTCGAAAGCGAATGAGAAACGGGCGTTTTATTATCTTCCAGTAACACCTGTAGAAAATGAACCAATATAGATACTAAAAATAATGTTTTCTTGAACTGCTACTTGTTTAAAGTCGTTCCTTTTTAAACCATTTTAAACACTAAACACTTTTTGACTTTTGATGTCATTATAATGACATATAATACTATGATATACGCACCTCGATATTTGTTAGGGGTCCATCAAAGCACATGAGCATGTCTCTGAGGAATACATCATTGACATCTGTTTTGGTAGTTCTTCTAAGACGAATGATTTTCTTGAGATTGGAGATCTGTCTTAATTTCGTTAAAGAAGGTTCGAGGCGGGCTTGAAACCATTTGCTGTATTCAAGTAGAAAATCGCTGACACCTTCAAATTCGTTACGTTTCTAAAATAAAAGTATAATAAATATGAAAAACATACGCATAATTAAATGGATAGATACTAAACAATTAAATTGGGATCTGTGGCTTCTCACATAACAAGCCGAAACGCTGATTGGACCTACTTGATGATTAAAGTTACATGAATACATAACATCGTAGCACATATCAGAAAAGAATTTTGATGGAATCTCTTGCACCAGTGTGCAAAATTTCATGAAAAATTGAAAAATCGAAATCGAAAAATTCAAGAAAAACCGTTTTTCCAGCGATTCTCAGCTGTTCTGGCGATTAGGCCGAAATGTTTTTTTTTCAAAATTCCGACTCGGCTACGTTTTGGACATTACTATCTTGCACATTTTTGCCAAAAATCTGAAAAAGCTAATGAGACAATCTCGAGAAAAGCTGGTAACAGACGAACGAACGAACAAACAGACAGGCATGAGTTATACAGACGAGAAGGTGTAGTTACTAAGGAAACTTCAAACATACCAAGTAATTGCTCAATGCAGTTAATTTTTCAGTTTTGAATTTCTTCGACACTCCATCACATTTGTTTGGCTGAAAATAAGAAGTGCGAAAATTGATGATCAGAAAGCTGAAGATCTTACAGTGGATATCTTATTAAGTTTCAAACCATTAATTAAAACATTTGAACCCTCTCCCCATATCCAAATTTTCATTTTAAAAAACAACTGACTATAACATAATTTAGTTATTCACCTTATTTGGGAAGACAGCCATTAGTTTGTAGCAATGAGGTAGTGCACCTAACACACCAGACAATTGACCTAACAACTTTTTACCATCCGCTACATTATATTTAGCTTCGCCGATCGCTTTGACAGATGTATCGAGCAGTTTGATGATGTGGTCTACATTTTGAACATGTTTCAATTGGTTTGCCACATTCGTTGGTGGTCGCTGTCCTCCTACCCTGCATGTCTTTGGTAAGATGGTGACAACGTTACCAGAGTAATGAAGGTAAGCTTTTTCGACGTTCTCCTTGCTGCAAAGAAGGGAAGCCTGTAAAGAAGAAGATATTTATGATAATTTGTTATTCTTTGCGAGGCGAATAAAAAAAGGAATTTCAAGTAAGTACTTTTCAACTGATCCTTTAAATAAATTTCCTGTGGAATAATAATATTTTACCTGATAATAATTTTGCTTGATTCTAAGAGTGTTGAAAGCATGCTGTTTCTTTAGAAGTTCATATGCTGACAGGCTTTCCGTCGTCAAATCAAAATCGTCCAATACTTCAAAGATGATCTTCATGAAATTTATAACGTTGTACTCTTTCTAATGATACAGGAAAATACATACATTAAATTACTTGCATATTGAAAGATCAATCCAGTCACATTTTGATAAAAATCATGACAATTCGAAATCCTCTACTCTTTAAATTCTTTAACATTGAAAAACGGGCGATGTGATAGAAAGGCTACATACTGCAATTTGCTTTAAGTTGGGTGGTTTAAATTCAACATCTAACTTCATACAATTGTCCTGCTTGTAAACTGCCGGTATCTGTTGTATCTAAAGTGATAAAACATGTTTCATGAGCCGAAATCAATCACACGCATTAGCTTCCTTGTCATAGAAACCATCAATTCACGCAATCGTCCCGAACGAAACGCTGAAAAAATTAAGATGTACACCAAGTGAGTTGACAAGAAAAGAAGATAAGTAGCAATTACCTCATAAGTTTGTCGTCTTTTCAGCGCATCCGAAATGACGAGGAGACTTTTCGAGACCTCATCAAAAGCGTTTTCTCGTTTCTGCTGGCATGACATTTTCGTCATGACTGGACTCGTGGAAACCACGCCTGCAAAAGAAAACCGGCATTATTTAGTAAATCGGATGTAATATTAACGAAGAAATAACCTCGACATATTCGAGCAATCCTTATTTAGTATCGATCAGGCGAACTCAATTGACTTTGAAACAGTTTAACACTCACCCGCTAACATGAAAAATATACAAATGCAATAGTGGTTCATTCTTTATCTTTTTTGTTTTCAAAATTCCTCATATACTTTGATATTGATTATCTTTGAAATATCTCGAGCCTACCTTGTTCCTTATATACGAATTTGGTATGACGTCAAGTTGGTTTTTCCTTGCTTTGTTTCAAACTCTATTTTCTATATTCTTCGCCAACGTTTTTCGGATGTTCATGGTATGTTTGAGACTTGCCATAACGAATATTTTGGTTTCTCCATGTAAAGTTCATCATGCTAAAAATGGCAAATTGAAAAAAATGATATAAAAAGCGAAACATTGCAGCAACTCTAAACTGAGATCATTAGTTTTTCTCAGAATTTATTTTCACTTCCGAAATTCCCAACATTTTCCTTTGACATCAAGAAGAATCGTCATCGCTACACGACGCTTGAGTTGGAAAAAAGATGCAAAGATTGTCAAAAATTACCATTTGGTTCAAATGCTATGGACAACACTGAACATTCCACGGCTAACAATTAGCGAAATTCTAAGAAATGCTCGATATTGACATGACTTTTCAACGCTGTAAAGTTTCCCACTAATTGTGTTTGCAGTAGCAGTAAAACCACTAATTACTGTAAACAAGGGATATTACTGTCACAAGATGATAATTAAGACTAGCAATGCTTATTAAAAAAGGAAACTTTAAGGCTTTTACTAAAGGGAAAATAATTAAGTCACTATACACAACCCATAATAAGTTAATCATGGGAGAGAACTTTAAGATTCTCATGAAAAATGTTGCTTCATCTAGATTCTTTCCTCTGGAGGTTTCTTCTAAGAACGATGATGGAAGCATCCTTACGAAGAGGTTTGGAATTCCCCAAGAATGTCAATCAATGAGCCGGTTCCTCACTTTCGTCCATAAGAACTTAACCTTATTCAATATGTTTACACATTATTCTCAATTAAGTACTAAGGTAATTGTCGACCGGAAAATACGATGGGACAACTTTGAATGTCAAAAGGCACCAGAAAAATTTTCTTTGCTCAAGAGATGTCTGAATCTATCAAATAAATCCCAACAGAAGAAGAAAATTGTAGCACTTTTTAATACATCTAAAGTGATAAACGTCCTCGAAGACTGATTTTGTGTGACTTCGTATTCACACAATATAGTAGACCTTTGATTAATTGTTCTCGTATATATTTTGGGTCTTTAATTAGTTTGTTCCCGAACTACAGTCCATTAAATCTCGATTAAGAGTGAACACAATCGGTGCGTAGCAAGAAGATAATGTTAAGCGATTACAAAATAAAGTTTGTGATCAGTAAGACTCCTATATTAACCCTCAATACAATATACTGGGATAATCCTCAGCTGCAAAAAACATGCTATGGTCCTGAGTTTAACACCGATCTTTTTGCTTGTTTTAAATGAGTTAGAACTTTGAGATACAACTAATCGAATGGGTTCTTTAATTGTATTTAAATTCCATTATTTTTGTTTAAGATTAAAAGCTTGTAATGAATACTTCGTCTTTCAATGGAATTCAATAAGTTCGATAAACGGGTTTCCAAGTCTTAAACATAACTTTACCTCGACTTGAGTAACGAAAACTATTTTTAATGAAGGTCTAAAATATATTTTCAGCTAAATTTATAAGCTCTATTTGATACGCGTCCTACCTGTTGTAGGACGTAGCACAGTATGGATGTCACGCACAGAGTGTCTTGTTTGGCCACTTTGTGATCAACTATGCAACAGTGTGGTTTTAATAAACTTTGATTTATGAGAAATTATTGATTGCCTTAATAATGCGTAACAAATAAGTCTTTTTAGTAGATTATTCTGAAGCCTTTGGTCTTTGTCTGCTTAAGTTCTTTCGTTTTTAACAGATGTTTTTTTAATTTTCAGTTAATGGTGATCAAGCTTCAAGAGTAATTTAGCTAAAATAATCGGTAAAAAAATCCTCGGGAGTAACCAGCCTAAATGCGTATATGATGTCATATAGCTTTTCAAAGGAAAAGGAGGAAGGTTAAAAAAAGAAAGTTTGCAATTTTGTTCGCCATACTGACATTTGTAGCAAGGGAGAGGTTTGGCTTCCTACTGTGTACCCACAGATGTGTTAAAAATATCCCGCTTTTCGTCATTCAAAATATCAAAACTAAAATTATTCACTGACTATAAGAAATGTGTTCTTTTATGTAAGAAACAGAAAGACAAAGCAATGAAGTAAAAAAGGCTTGGCCTACCTACTACAAGACCACAGTTTGATAGATCGTATCAGTTTTTTCAAAACCTTTGACGAAATCACAAAGCAGGGAAGTAACAAGAAATTTTAAAAATAGCCAAACAATGCCATCAAAATAACCAAATCTTTTGAAACACATCTTTTGGTGGATTTCTTTCCCTGTACACTTACAATGTTTACCTCTTTTTTTAATTAGAAGTAAAAATTGAGGAGCAAACTTTCAAGCTATATAAATGCACCCTTAGGGGTAGAAAGAATCCTTTTCCGAGAAATCTTTTCGATTGAGCTGAAATCAACTTCTATGGTATGGGAAATGACACAAGAATATCACTTACCAATACGGTAATCTATGTTTGTGACTTCCAATCCATATTACATTACATACAGGATCGGGAGCACTAACCTAAAACGAGGAGAAATTCGAACATTGTAGAGAATTAGTCCGTACATTTCTTAAGGGTTTGGAGAGCTAATAAAAATAATCTTCAATTAAAATTGGTTGGAATTTGGAACATAATAATTCCCGAACATTATAACTATTCAAAGTAAAATGGATTATGATTTTCATATTGATCAATGGAGTTTTTCATCGTTAGTAGCCTGATTGAGAGTTATTACTTTAATACAGCAGGACCTGAGTGAAACTGAGTGTAATCCCACTTAAAATCCAAAAGTGTTTTGGAAAATTTTCGAAAAATTAGCAAGCGAATGCGGGGGGAGCCGTTTATTTGGAACCTAAGAGTAGGTCTGTTACCAAGATTTCATCTCCGGCAGAGGTGTGGCAAAAAATGTGTCGAATTTTCTTTATCTTCATATGACCATAACAGAATAAAAATTAACGTGACTTTTTTAAAGCCCACACGTAGACCCAAAAGTAGTTTATATTATATTTATTTCAATTCTCTTTTCATTCTCTAAGAATCCTCAAAGTGCTTTGTAAATGTTCAACAACAAAATTGGGAGAGGGTTCGTTTTAACAATAAACCCATAAACATTTTTTCCAGAATCAATATACTTTCTTTTTAGTTTGAAAAATAATTTCTTCCATAATTTAGTCTATCCAAAAATATTCAGTCAGTAGAAGAATCTCAAAATTCGGTCGAGACTGTCGCCAAAAAATTAACCATCGCAAAAGTTGTATCGTGATGTGTTTCACGAACACTAAGTTGAGTAAGTTGTTTCGACTGTTCTAAGGAAGTGCATATCCATCATTATCCATCATCATAGAGATGACTTGCTTAAGTCCCATACAATGGAGCTATCAACCCTTGGTGACGTAGTCCGTTCACAAGCCAACCACATTAAGTATTAAGGGATGATAGGTGCATAAAATAGACATCCACTTTCTCCATTCATTAAGATCTTCACAAATCTTTGAGATATCAAAGACAGAGACCATGTGGAATGTTAAGTTGCGTTTGCCGAACTTTCTTTCTGCTTCTTTCGTTCGCGTATTTCTTTCATTGTTTCTTCGATAGAGCGCTTGTCTTCCTTGTTCTTGCTTGGGACTAAATGAAAGAAATAGGATGCAAACTACTTTATCTTTGAGACAAGTGGTGTATATTTGTTTTAATTGTTTATAAAAGTAAAGAGAAGTACCAATCGAAACAAATGAAACCATACCCATTCCGTAAGAAGCATTTGATTTTGCAATTTTGGCAGCATCTAAACCACTTTCTTCGCCCAGAATCTTAGCATATTTTTCGAAGTACTTTTCTGTTTGGTTGTTGACGCTCTTTCGTTTTCTTGTGACAGTTGAAGCTTCACTTTCCTTCTCTGATTCCTAAAGATACGAGAAGTGATGTCAGTGAAGAGCTTTCGTTGTTCATATTGTACTAATGGGAAAGAAACGTACACAGCATAGCCCACGACCGTTGAAATGTTATATCATCAAATGGTAGTTTTTTTTAACGAATTTTGAAAACTAATCGTAAAGAAGCAATAGATGTTTATACCTCTGACTTTGCTGCTACGAATTTTGCTTTATTTGGGTCATATTCCTGTAAAAAAGCATCGATTGTGAGAATGTTTTCTTTGATTTCTTCGATCTTCGGACGAAAAAAATGCTTGATCGTTCGAGAAAAGAAACAAAAGGCAAGTTGCATTTCGATTGCTTGAACCTTACATACTTAGAAGAACATGATTCTCAAATTTTGGGCGCTTAGACATAAAGCAACTTTCAGCGAAACATTCAACCGTTATCTTAAGCGTTCATACTAGTCATTGCCAAGAAGTAAGACAGTTGTTACCTCTCCGTTGCGAATGGCATCAAGTTCTTCGTCAGTGGGAGCGAATTCCTTCGATAAAAAAGCGATTTATTACCCCTTTTTAAACTGCCACTTTACACCAGATAAAAACGACCCAATTTTCAGACTTCTCGAAAGTTAGGTCTGTTCATTGATAATAATTGTCAGTCAATACACTTCGATAGAAAGGTAATAACAAAAATAAGTGAAAGGATAACTTTGAGTGAGAAGTATAGAGGATTCCCGCTACAAACAGCAGAACGAAGTTAACAATAGAGTCGAATGGCTAGCAAAAAATAATGCAAGAAATCGGTGTCGTCATAGCTGGTAATTCAAGTAAAACCAAGATTGATGTAAATAAGCGTACTTAAAATAATCTCCTACTTTTTTCCAAACAACGAGATGGCGATCAACATCTTCTTCACCAAAAGAATAAGAACAAAGTCCTGCAGTTTCCGCCACTTCATGCCTGTCAAAAAAGGTTAAAATTAATTTCTTCCTTGAGCACTTCATTAACCAGTATTTCAGTATTTCTGTCTCAGAAAAGTAATTAGGGAATCACAGCTTCGAATTCCATAATCCAGCTGTTATGTCACTAATAAACTACTGTTTGTATACTTTATAGAGGCTCCCCCCAGCGGACCCGAAATTCACGCCATCACGCCAATTTTTTCTCGATTTCACGCCATCACGCCTGAAAAATTTGATTTTCACGATCACGCCAATTTTTTTCGATTTCACGCCATTACGCCAAGAAAATTTAGTGTTCGCGCTCATATTCTCTGGATAAACTCAGTTTTAGACCACGTTTATCATTGGCATGGATATAACGCCGTTATATAAACTTACTTTTTGCCCACAATGCACAAATGGGTGTGTGTTTAGTCGTTAATCAGTTTTTCGACATTCTCATACGCGAAAGTCAAGATTAAATCATTTTTCTTATCGGAAACACCCGAATCTGGAAGGAATTTGACTTCTGTTTTCCTATTTTTCGTAATACACAGGGGTCAAATTCGATTTTTTTTCGGGTGTTTCCGATAGGAAAAATGACGTAATCTTGACTTATGCATATCCAAAAATGTTGGACAACTGGTCACATGAAAGGGAACCGGTTTGAGGTATATTTGAGTAAATTGACAAAGCCCGCCATGGTTGGGCAACGGAGAAAATTTTTGCATTTTGAAGGGTTTAAAGTGCTATTTTAGGACCCATTTCAATTCAATTTGAAAAATAATTCATGTAAAAATATTGGAAATCTTTTAAAAGTACAGGCCGCTTTTTTGATAAAAACATGAGGGGTCATGCCCCCTGGTTCCCCGTTGACGGGACCAATGGGCATTAATTGTGAACTAGCGTGAAAAGTTTTCAAAAGGGTAGAGAGGAGGCGCAACCATGGTTTGCGCCGACAGGAGAAATTTTTAATTTAGTATGGCTAAAATCGCCCTCATTTACTGTCTTTTTTCCAAAATATGGTTTAAACATCACAGGATTCCTTTGATCAATACCAATCTGCTTAAAATTACACCTCATAATAAACCTGTTGCTTCTTTCTGTTTAAGGCTTTGCTATAAATATATATTTTCCTGAAAAAAAGGACCTGATGTCTTTGATGCATCTAAGATTAAGTATCTAAGAAAGAGAGGAAAATGTTAGTTACTGAGGTTTGCGCCGACGGGAGAAATTTTCAATTTTCGACCCTCTCATAGCATTCGATTTTATTTTGAAGACTAGCAACTGCTAAAGACAATAGGAAGTTACAAGGATAAATGGCAGATGAATAAAACTGTTTGCACCGTTTCTTTTATGTTTTAAAATGAGATCTATAGGAGGCCCCACCATAGTTGGGGCCGACCAAGAAAATTTTGAAATTTAAACCCTCTAAATTGGCTAAAATGGACATAGAATTACGACTCAACTAATAAATATGATTTTCACGATCACGCTGAACTGCAAATTTCACACCATCACGCCTAAAAAAACTCGATTTCACGATCACGCCGGCACTTCATTTTCACGCCATCACGCCGTTTTTTTCAAAATTTCACGCCATCACGCCACGAAAAACCCTTCATCACGCCATCACGCCATCACGCCAACCGCTGGGGGGCCTCTTTAAAAGAGAGTTACTCCAAATAGGATAGTATAATATATGTATCTTAGGCATTTTGACATCTTGACCTCTAGTAAAAGCTTATTAGCATCATAAGTAAAGCAAAAAGAAAATTGACCTCAAAAATTGACCTAATGAATTTTCATTTTATACGAATGATTGTTATTTACACAGAAATGAATAATTTCACTCTTTTGAACTATCCACAAATTTTTTCTCTCCCTCAATTTCCCTCTTCGTTTGAATTATGGGCCCCCACAGCGGTTTGCGTGAATGCGTGAATGGGCAATTTCGGTTGCGTAATTGCATGAAAATTGAAAAAAACTTGCATGAACGTGAAAATCCACTTTTTGATTGCGTGAATGCGTGAATCTGGGCTATTTTGTGTGTGAATACGTCAATTTTCCCTTTTGCCACCGATTATTTGCAGTTTTCCCGATTTTCCAATGATTCCTCCATTTTTCCCGAAAAATTTTCCGATTTCCTGGAAAATCGGGTTATTGCGTAAAACTCGAGGAAAATTTGCCTAAATACGTGAATTTCGAAAAACAATTGGGTGATTGAGTGAATTGAGGGTCCGCTGGAGGGGGGGGGGAGGCTCATTATGAATCAAATCTAATTTCATACCAGGGTGGAGGACACAAAGGATACATAGTTAAGTTTTGGTTTTGACTGTATATAATTTGTATAGTCACATTATTACATATTTTTTTTAATTTTCTTCTACACATGAGTAGCTTTTTATGTAGAAATTACTTCGTTTCGATGACAAACTTTTCTAAAATTTAAGATTTCACAATAACCAACCATACTAAACAAATCTTACGCCAAAGTCCTTTCAACTTTTCCCATTACTTCAAATGTGAGTTTCTTTTCTTCGGCTGGACCCTGCAAAAACTTGTTTATTCGTCTCTCGATCTAAAAAAAATTATACAAAAGAGATTTTAATTGTTTCGTTTTTATTCCCTAAATCTTTAAGGCATATTTACAAGCGCGTGTTTACCAGGGGGGGGGGGGAGGGGTCGGTACTAAAATCTCAGACATGTATAAATACTAAAATTATTTATAGAAGTGGTATTTTGGTCTTTTCAGGACAAATTTTGTCTTCTCGGGGCCATTTTTCTCAAGAGTTGTGATTTTTGCAACTTAATATTCATCGTTTACAAAAATTGACACTTTTTAACAATGATGCTCTTTTATGAATCGAGCAAACATTAAAAACACTTGAATGAATGCAAAAATAATTGAACTTGGGAAATTTTCTTTGAATGATACAAGTTGGAATTTTTTTTTTGAAAAATCGCAAAAACTTTGAAAATTTTTCGAAGAATTCTAAAAAAATGATGAAAATCACAAATTTTAGTACCAATTTACTAAAGAAATTCTCAAATTTCAGTCTGGGTACCACCTTTTGGTATTTTAGTACCCCATGTTACTACAAAGATTTTTATGTATTTTGAGTATACCACCATGTCCCTAAACATCATGATGTCCTAGATTTTAGTACTACCCCCCCCAGTGTTTACCATTGTTATGCAGTGGTAGAAACTCGATGTTAAAAAATTTAAGCTCTTGAATCTCAATTTTTTGTGTGGGTTGATAAAACTTAATTTTGTGAAATACCGTATTACTTCTTTTAAACACCCTATTCTTTTAAACGCTCCCCTTCTTTTAAATGCCCCCTCAAATGAACGCCCCTACTTTGAGAAATTTTTTTTAAAGAACGCCCCTCAAATAAACACCTCCCCTCTAGGAGGAGTGTTTATTTGAAACAAGTAGCTTTAAGGAAGTATTACAAACAAGCAACATGCTGAATGGACATACCTGAGGGTAGTCAGAAACATGCTGTATGAAGATGAAAATGTTCGAAAGAAAAAGAAAAGAAAACAGTATAGCATAGAGATGCGTAATTTAGCTCGCACCTCCGCGCCCTACGCGACCACGCGCCTTAATTCTTTCACGCGCCCTAATCTTTTCACGCACCTTTAAATTTTCATTTTTCGTGTATCTTCATTCATTTTTGCTTTGCTTTATTAAAAAGCGAGTTTGATAAGAACTGGTAAAAATGTAAACAAGTGATGGCGCATAATACGAACACATATAAGCATCTACTTTATACGAATCAAATCAATAGCTCTTGCATGAAATTAAACGATGTAATGTAGGACCATTATAGGGATTGTATATTATCCTATAATACATGTTATTATCCGACGCGCATTAATAGCGACATTTGATTGGCTTCTTTGCTGTCCAATATTTTTGAATATATAGCTTCCATGGAGGCTACATATTTCAAAAATTGACGTCACGCAACAAGTTCAATGACAATTGAGCATCTTCTTTTTGACGTTACGTCACAAAATAAAAATAAGACTTTTGAATAAAAAGCTACCAAGAAACCAGATTTACAGTCTTATAAATTGGAATTATGCTTGAAAACGAGAAATATTTTAGCGATGAACGGATAATAAATCATTTATTTGGACGCAGTCTCATCCAATATGAAAAATATTGGGCTACGAGAAAAGATATTGGACTCGGCAAAGCCTCGTCTAATATCTTTTCTCGCACGCCCAATATTTTTGCATATTGGATTCGACTTTGTCCAATAACTGCTTAATATTACTTTATTCCGTGCTTGATATTTCTGTTTTGGTTGACAATTTAACAAAAAGATTAAAACATGATGCCTAACGAGACAAAAACATAAAAAAAATTCATCATGCCAAATGTGATGTTGATAGTGTGATTGGATATAAAAAGATACCAATCAAAAGCTAATGAATACTCCGAGGTGGTGGTTTTAGAGTGATGAGCTTTGATCTTTAATCAAAATAATGATACATTCCTAAAATATAACATCTGTAAAGACAAGTTCACTTAAATATAAAATGATACTCAATGTGATGTGAGTAATAGAAGCGGATATAAATTTAATGTAACCAGAAGCAGAAGTTTATGAGCTCTCTCAGATAGTGGTTTTAGAGTAATGGCACATAGAGGCCGAGGTACACTTTGAAGAGTTGCATTTATAACTTTTTCATTTTATTGTTTGTCAGTAATCAAACTGCATAGATGGGCTTCATGTTTTACAGTGACCCCTATAATATTATCATAAAATGAATTTACATCAAACATAACAATACGTATCAATTGTATCAATTTGTTAAGTTCATAAGATCAGAAAGATGTTTCAAGAATAAAAGATACAATTGACTCTCTCTAATTCGATCTTCATGAGACCAAAGATTTTCTAGAGAAAGATTCGCATTACAGAGAGTAATTGTAACTAATACCAACGAATATAATATAATAATTGATTTGAATATTTTCCAAATTTTCAAGGCGAACGAAAAATGAAGGCGAGTGAAAAAATGAAGGCGAGTGAAAAAATGAAGGCGAGTAAAAAATTGAGGGTGCGCGTAGGGCACGTAAGGCGCGAAAAACAAACGAGGGCACGAAGGCGCGTAAGGTGTGTTATTTAGCAGACTCGTTTAAGAGGTAGTAGCCACCCATATAAAACAATTTTTTTGAAAATCAAACGCAATAAATGCTCTTTAGTGTGGTTGTGTTACAAAAATACAGACTGTTTGTAGGAAAAAAATAATCTGTTGCTGAAACTTTCTCCAGACCATCTCTATAGGATGCTTATGCCTCAGGAAAAAATCCCCTAAAATCCCACTGGTGGAACATCCCTTTTTGGGCAAATTCTATTTTCCCCAGGCAAAACCCTACGGGCGAAAATGTCAAACTTATTTTTGGGCAATATCATGTATTATACCATTCGAAAGCTCTCGAAAAACTATTTAGCCGATTTCCTTACCTAACTCGAGATATTTCATGCGCAAGTTCCACACGTTTTGGTCTAAAATTGACCATAAATTGCATCTTTTGCGTGAATTATATTTTTTTCCTGTAAAATATGCTAAACGACCCCACTACTTTTTCCAAATGACAAAAGGGAATTTCCTCAAATAAGAAAATCCAATTTTTACTGCCAAACAAAAATTCTGAAAAAAACTGCTTGAGTTTATTTTTAGAGAACCTTGCCTTCTATCTTTATGCAAAAAATCACTTAATTTTTAGAGACTTTTCTATAATTTGCCCCCAAGTATTTTTTTCGAAAATCGGGCTCCATTAATTTTAGGTACTGTCATTTTGCATCACTATGTAAAAAATCAGAAAAAACTAATGGGCCAATCCCGAAAAAAGCTGGTAACAGACGAACGGACGAATGAACAAAGGTTGAATTAAAAGACCTCCGAGGTAGGTATAAAATAATAATTGTATTTTTTAGTATTCGAACTGATCACAGCCCGTTTCTTCTTCTCTAAATTACCTATTTGTACTCAAATAATAGTGAATAGGCAAAATGAGGCTCTAATTCCCATTATTAAAGTGACCTCTGTTCTAAATTATCGAATAAACACCCCTTCTAAAAAAATAAAAAAATACCACGTTAGGGGAGTTTATTTGAAGTAATACGGTATATCACAATCAGATTGATTTATCTATCAAAATTTTGTATTTCAGAGATTTACACAAAAAAACTTCCAACCAAGGTGATTTAAAACCTAATACTATCTTCATCACCCAACCATGGTGGTTGGTGTATTTTCCACAGTTTCGAAAAGGAGGAGTTCTTGTGTTGATCTCAAAACCCTGATTGTTTGGGTAATAATTTTTCAATTCTTACATCTTGGAGGAATTTATCTTTCTTCATTCGTTCAGCCTCTTTAAACTCCGCTTCTTTCCTCTTTGCCTCTGAAAAAAAATTGAATAGCTGCCACTTCAAACACAGTAAAATTTTGCATTAGTCCGAAAAATTCTGGCTGAATTCAAATGAAAGTCCTCTCAATACTCAAACACCGCTGGCTACATTGCTCAGAAACGAAGGAGAGTGATGGTGAAGTTCTAGCAGCACCAAGTCGGCTTCCTGAACTTCCAACAACTATTTTTGTAAAAAGGGTCGGTCGGGTGAGAGAAATAGCTTTTATTTGAAATGAAAATAGATAAAGATGATGTTACAGCGGATTACAAATACAAATCATCATGAAATAGTTTATCGGGGGGGGGGGGGGGGGGGGTTCAAGGTTTACGGTGACGGCCTTTTTTCTGTCCGGTATTTCGGTATTTTAAGAAAAACAGTACGGTATTCCGGTATTTGAAATGATGCCGGTGACGGTAAATTGGGGTCAGAAACAGCTCCACCTCTAGTCAGTCTAGGTGGCAACTTTTTTGTGGTTATAGTCCATCCACTATCCTTTAAATAATGACTTTTTACAAAAAAAGTGATACCTTCTCTCAAAGCACTTACAAATGTCTTTTTTCTTTATTAGAGTAGAATGTGATCCAAAGGCGGACTAAACCAATCCGGAGTCCCTTTCCCTAATTTCACATCACAAAACATTTAGCCACAATAGCGGACCTGTGAATTAGCACAAATTTTTCGCGCTTGCTGCGCTTGCATTATTTTGTTAAAAGGTTTCCCCAACCCTTGCGGGTTACCTTTTTTGATTGGCCTATCTCCAATCTTGATCAAGCAACCATACTATTGCCCTTTTCTCAAAGGAAGGTGATGGGATAGGTACTGCCTAATTCTAAAATTAGAGAACTAAAGAATTATCCATAAAAAAAAGAGCTTTTTGAGTACTAAGTTACAATAGTAAAACCATTCTAAAACATAATGCTTTTAGCCAAATAAAAAGGTGTTAAAATCAAAATTTTCTTCAGTCAGCACATACCATGGTTGCACTTTGTCAGTAATTGAACTTCACTTATTCTATGCTATTTGCACTCGGAAATAAGATCGTTCGTCTGATATACTGAGCTAATAACAATTGAAAATGAAGTTTTCAACAGGGTATCCCTTACTCCTCATTTCATCAACAGACTTTTGGCAGTTGAAATACCTTTCCTCACGAAATAGGCCCAAAATGAAATTTTTGGTGACGGTATTCGGAGTTAATTGTGTCCGGTGTTCCGGTAATTTGGGAAAAAATTGCCGGTATTTCGGTATTCAGTACTCCTTGAAACCCCCCCCCCCCTTTATCAAAAGTTTGGTGTAAAAATGTACACGGTGTGATTGGATCGATGGGTTGTGAGCAGGATGTTAGCCAAAATAAGTCACTTTGTCTTTCTTATAGCTTTAGATAATTCCAATGAAAAAAGCGAAAGAAGTGTTGCTATTTATAGATCATAATTCATTGCAGAGGTTTCTGTATAGGAATTTTTTCATCAAACAGACAATGGGCACAGAGTGTACTACGAAACGATAAACGTGAGATGCCACGTTCTTACAGACAACAGAAACAAAAGTCTAGGTGGAAATTTTAAGTCAATGGAGAAAACTCAATTGGATAATAAGATAATTGAGCTTGTTGGGATTTACTTGTTTAGCATATTGAAGACTTTGGACAACTGAACTGTGCTGGGCTATTAAATGTTGGCGCATTTCCATATTTCAGTATACCAGCTATGGTTTTTATTGACATACATAACTTAGATTCGTTTATTTTAATATTCAAATTAATTAATGACAAACTAATGGATTTTTACAAAACATGACTTAAAGATGATCAAATTTCTAATTAGTGACAAAAACATTATAATACGTAATTACCCTAACTAAATTAGATCAATTATTGCCATAACCTGGTACCTTACAGCATTCCTCTTTTGCCATTATATGGTACTTAGCAAATCAATTTCTATACGCCTATATTTTTAACCTACTAAATATATATCAGTGCAAATCTGCAAATTGCACTTGTTTAAACCTTTTTGACATCCTTATACTTGATGAAGGAGGGTCTTCAACTGATTTAAGAGCCATTTTCTGTAAGAATCAGGCAGGTCGAGGAAGTGATATCCTCAGATATGGCCAATTTTTGGATATTTTGCTCAAATACATGAAAATAACATCCTGTAAAATTTTTTTTGAAAAATCTTTTTTCGTTCCCAAGATATGGGCCTTCAAAATTTGGGCCAATTTGCCCAAAAAAGTGCACTTTTGATAAATCTTTGACTTCAAGAGAAATTTTAGACATGATCAAGCCTAAGATTCATTTCAAAACATATTTTCCTGGAAGAAATCCATGGGTACTTTGAAAAAATGGCATTTTGAGAAATTTTTTTTGACCCCATGGCTAGAAATCATTGCCTGAAATCACCAAATTTCTAATTTTGAATAGATTTTGAGAGCAATTAGCTGGCTTGGCCACAAGTGTCACATTAATATTTTTGTATTTTTCTGAAGTCTTTGTGGTCATCTTTAACTTTCAATTAAAATTTTCATGTGACACTTAAGGCCACGCCCTAAAATGGCGGTTAAAGATAGCTTTTCGCTCAATTTTTAGAATTTTCAATGAGCTTTTAAAGCCATGGCCCTAAGTTCCACCACTAAAACAAACCATTTTTAGTTAGTGTTTTGGCCATATTACCCGATCCTAAAATCAAACCCATGTGCTCCAATACCATTTTTGCACAATTTATCTTCGAAAATATTTTTTAAGTCATCAAGACTTTAACTACAGTAAATTCTGTATCCTCTCCTCCTCTTAGAGTCCATCTGTAAGGCAGTATAACTTTCTTCAAAGTTCTTTTCTAGGTCTGTGTAGTATCTATAATGATAAAACAGTACAAAGGTATGAAATGCAAGAAGAGACTTCCCTTTTCAAAATCAATTGCAAAATAATTTTTTAGCATTTAAAACAATGAAAAAAAGAGACTTAGCGTTTTTTCCTTAGTGGTGAAATTTCTTGTCAAAAGTCTTATTTCACCTGTTAAAAGAACCTTCAACTTCTATGCTAAGTACCCCCACTTAATTTTCTCTTAGTATTTCATCTGCAATAATGTTAAAAACATTAGAATCAATTTGATTTGATTTAGGGTTTTGCAACAAGCATCAGCCAAAGTTGCTTCCTCGTTACCTGTTGGGGTCTGCTATTTCTGTCTCTGCGACCCTAATTTGCCCTAAAAGTCAGTGAAAATTGTGTCCAAGAGTTTGATATTGCAATCTAAGACATTTACCATGGTCTGGAACCACTAGGAAACAGTTTGGAAAATGTTGATAAAGCTGGATGCCTGGTTGCTAGGGAAAAACAATGCGTTGCTAAGGGAAAAATTGTCTAAGTCTTGATGACTTAAAAATATTTTCGAAGATAAATTGTGCAAAAATGGTATTGGAGCACATGGGTTTGATTTTAGGATCGGGTAATATGCCCAAAACACTAACTAAAAATGGTTTGTTTTAGTGGTGGAACTTAGGACCATGGCTTTAAAAGCTCATTGAAAATACTAAAAATTGACCAAAAAGCAATCTTTAACCGCCATTTTAGGGCGTGGCCTTAAGTGTCACATAAAAATTTTAATTGAAAGTTAAAGATGACCATAAAGACTTCAGAAAAATACAAAAATATCAATGTGACACTTGTGGCCAAGCCAGCTAATTGCTCTCAAAATCTATTCAAAATTAGAAATTTTGTGATTTCAGGCAATGATTTCTAGCCATGGGGTCAAAAAAAATTTCTCAAAATGCCATTTTTTCAAAGTACCCATGGATTTCTTCCAGGAAAATATATGTTTTGAAATGAATCTTAGGCTTGATCATGTCTAAAATTGCTCTTGAAGTCAAAGATTTATCAAAAGTGCACTTTTTTGGGCAAATTGGCCCAAATTTTAAAGGCCCATATCTTGGGAACGAAAAAGGATTTTTCAAAAAAATTTTTACAGGATGTTATTTTCATGTATTTGAGCAAAATATCCAAAAATTGGCAAAATCTGAGGATATCACTTCCTCAACCTGCCTGATTCTGCCTGATTTTTACAGAAAATGGCTCTTAACCTTTTATGCTTTATCTGTGTTGAAACTGACCCTCACCCTCACAGACGGAAAGCCATTAGAGTAAAACAGCAGAGATCACCAGAAAGATCCAAATAAAATATTTATTTAAAATGTTTATTGCATCAACCTGGTCTCTTCTACTGATTGATTTGTGGTGCTCCTTCGCGGACTATTTTCGTGGCCCTCTCAGTACTTTGCAGGACGGGCGGCTGTAAAATCCCATCCTTCATATATTTGTTTCAATCCGTGATCCTAAGGATTAGCTTTTTTCTCATCTTCAATTTACTGAAGAAAGCGGAAATTTGATACACCCCGTTGCTAAGATGTTGGATCAAAATCGAAAGTGAAACCACTGAAAATGAAAGTAAAATCGGCCCGCACTCCAAATCCCGCAATCTACCTCTCGCATTAAATTTCTGCTTTCTTCTGCTTTCTTCAGACAATTGAAGACGAGAAATAGTCTACACCTTAGGATCACGAATTGAAACAAATAAAAGAGGTGTTATGAAGGGTAAGATTTTATTGCCGCCCACCGGGCAAGGCACTGTAAGGCCACAGGTGCCAAAAAGAAGGGCATTGTGAAATGCAGCAATCAACCTCTCATTGGTGGAAATTTGATAAACAGATGTAAGATCACGCGTGTCTAATTTGGAAATGCGTGTGTCAATGTTCGATCGGAGAAATAAGTTTTCACCAATGTCCAAATTTTTGACTATATCTAAAGAATTAGTAAACTTTTTTAAGATCTGTAAAAAGCTCTCTACTCCCAAATAGTTCTAGAATGAACCCTGAAAATCCCAAGATATTTGATAAAATACTAAATCTTTAAAGAAAGATTGAAAATGAAAATTCACGAAGAAAAAACAAACCTTAAGCAAAGAAATTGCCTTTATAGCTCATTTCAGTCCTGGCAATTCAATTTTTTTTGCCTCGGCAGAAAAGGATTCTGCCTCGGCAATTTTTAACTAGGAATTTTTCGATCGTGAGTGTAGAATGCTATAATTGACAAATTGTAAGAAAGAACAGAGAGTTGGAGATCTACAAGAGTTCCTCGATTGTTTCGACATCTCTCTGTTTCAACAGTTAACTATCTTTCTTAGAAAAATTTGCCTCTGCATTTTTTTTGCCGAGGCAAACCACTATAAACAAATTTGCCTCAGCTTTTGCCTCGGCATTTGCCGTATGTCGACGCCAATTGCCAGGGCTGCATTTCTCCATGAAAAATAGAAAAACTTTTGGATATTTGAGTTCCCCAAACATTGTAGAATCTTTTAGTACACATGGCAAAAGAAAAAGAAATAATTAAAACCTTAAAATCAACTGAATTCTTTCAATAATCATGTACATAAAAAAAACGTCCTTTCGCCATTTTGTTTTTTAAAAATGTGTTGGAAAGTCGGAACGTGACAAATAAATTTTCAACATCCAATGAAAATGCGCGATTCGTATCACGCGGTAGAAAAAAGTCACGTGACAGCAATTTCCGTAGAATGGCCGTTCCGTTATATTTATAGGACAAGAATACAAAGATATAACCAGGGGGTTATATTATTAGCTGGGGCTTTGTGAGGCTAAGCTTTTAGGGTAATGTTTTTNAATATGACATTTGAGATCGAAGTTATGGCACTTAGTGGAAGTATGAACAAAGACAGCATGATGAGTTGTTTGCGTTGTTAATACTTCGAAAGCGGGTAAAAAAATATTAGTGGTGCATAGCGGCGTTGATATTTCCGCCCAGTACTTAATGGAACTTCCTCTCGCCATCACTTGCGCCTTCCTTTCCGAAACCAAAAACACACCCTTCCACAGGAAAATTACCGGGGAAACAAGTGTATTAACGGACACAGAAATGTGAGGTAAATCTAATACAGAATAAAATTGGTAAATAAAGTAAAATTTAGTACAAAGTATTGTTGTTAATACCTCTTTATAAAGAATATTTGTCAACTTAACCTAACTTTGAAAAATCTTTTTCAAAGATAATGACATCGATCGAACGGCTTGAAAATTCAAAACTAAGTCCTTCGCAACATCCGATAAGATTGTACCAGGATTAATATGCCGAGGATTGTTTTTAGATAGTTTCCAACTCACTTTATCGCAACAGTATTTGTCTCCTAATTCCAAATTTAATCGCTTGATAATTTCTTTTACAGCATCACTAGAAAAACGAATCGTAACAAGCTCTTCCATGATTTCGGAGTTTCCGCATTGTTTACAAGAAAAAAGTTTCACGCAAATACTTCGATCAACGTAAAGTCTAACAGTATTTTGAAAGCCAATTTCTCTCTTCATTTGATAAAGATACGAATGATCACCCGATATCAGATATTCGGCAGGCCATTGTCTAAGGCGAACTGGAAAACCAACTAATACTGAAACAGCATTAGTCACCCCACTAACGGTCAATGATTCTTTCATTTCAATTCGGTCGGCCAAAAAATTATAACAATCTATTTCTCTGATTGACCATACAGTCAAATTACGTGGTGGCTTTGATACTAAATTTAGAGTCAAGATTCCATCTTTTTTATCGTCAGCGTTGCTTTTGGTCCGAAAGATTTCTGACAACATATCGTGGGGCTCAAGTTGATGTCCCTCGCAAAGATAGATTTGCAAATGGTGAGGGATTTTATACTCTTTGTCCGCGAAGTTTTCTATGGAGGATAAAGTATTGTGCTCACGAATATCCAAAGTTTTCGTTTTTGTAAGCGATTTCAAAACAAACATTTTCAACCCAAGAATCTTGAAAAAATATTTTTCAAGAGGATTTATAAGTTCATATTTTCCTGGTACAGGCTGAGGCGTCACTATTTGAATACAGATATTTTCTTGTGGACCAGCCTGACTAAAAAACAAACTATAAAGTTGTTTCTCTGAATTTACAATCATGCCAGATAGAGATTCAAGATGATATAGGTGATGGGGCAAATTAAATTCTTTTGTGATCTGTGACCTTAGCTCAGTAAACCAATCTTCGTTTTTGGTTAAAGGTGGGGTGATATTCTCTAGCGAGATGATCTGATATTTCTTATCTTGAATTTGGATTGAACATATCTGTTTTAGACCAAGTTCTTTAATTTTTGAACTTAATTCATTAGATTGGGATTGGTTGAATTTGCACATAAGATGTATTATTGCCGGACAATCTTTGTCGTATCCCAAAAGAATCTTCAAAATCGATCTTCCATCACTGATATATTCAGCATCGTGGTAAAGCATCTGATTTTCAACAGGAATTCCAGTTTCTTTTTCAATAAATTCTTTCAAACCAACAACAGTACAATCATTAGTCTTTGGATACCATCGAGCTATTTCACGATATTGACTTCCATCATTTTCTCCTTTATAGGTATTCAATACTCGAACATAGGGCAAGCGCCAACAGAAACTATGTATTATTGGCGGACAATCTTTGTCATATCCCAAAAGAATCTTCAAAATCGATCTCCCATCACTGACAAATTCAGCATCGTGGTAAAGCACCTGATTTTCAACAGGAATTCCGGTTTCTTTTTCAATAAATTCTTTCAAACCAACAACAGTACAATCATTAGTCTTTGGATACCATCGAGCTATTTCACGATATTGACTTCCATCATTTTCTCCTTTATAGGTATTCAATACTCGAACATAAGGCAAGCGCCAACAGAAACAAACTCTCGCATCATAATGAATATTCATTACTTCAGATTCTGGTTGACTCAACAAGCCGACATAAACAACAAAATCTTTATCAAATTGTCCTGCAATCGACATATGGTATAGCCATGTTTTGGTATTTTCGATAATAACTTCATTGGTGTAAGGTTTACAGTAAAAGAAGATTCTATCCAATGGAAATCGACTCAAATATTGTCCATATTGTCCGTTCTTGAAATCAGTGAACGAACAGAGCCAAGGTCTTACGTAGTTCCCTTGGTACTTAACAATAGGCTTCTGCTCATTGTTAACACATACGTGAATCCGGGGTAAGTTTATAACATAATTGCTCTGAAAATTTGTCTTTTCCCCATTTGTGTTATAATTGATTCGAAATAATGCACAATAAACAGTACTGGTTGAACCCGAACCGACTGTCCTCCGCTCACTTATTAGATTTGCTTCGTCAAGTAGAACTTCAAAGTCGTCGCCAGATCTTAAGTAAAAGACTGCCTCTACATTTTTGGTTGTATTTTTCAGCAGTTCTCGTTTTACTTCTTTTACTGTTGTCGGACCAACATATGGAATATGCGCTATAGTCTGTTCTGACTTCACATCAATAATTTCCAAAGAATGTTTTTCACGAAACGCCATCTTCCCAACTGAGAAAAATTTGGAAAACTCTACCTACGAGCTCTGTTAAAATTCATTGAAAATGGTATACATTGATGAGTAAATCTCTCTCTTCTGCTTGTATTCCATGAAAATTAAACTTCCTACTCAAAGAAACACTAATTACTTTTCTTTGGCAGTTAGTCACACTAGGAAATCAAGTGTTGTGTCTCTTTATGGATGGATTGTAACAGAATAGTGGATTTAAATCAGGTAAGTTTAGAGATAAAGCAAAGCTAGCTATTCATGATATGCACACCATTGCAATGTCTTCCACGGATTCAACAGCTGATTGGTTGAAAATGACGTATGATTGTTTTTACAGCACTTAAAACCAATCAGCTGTTGGGTACGTGACGTAATGTCAGAAGACATTGCAAATACCACTGACATTGCAAATACTATGGAGCGGTATCCGTGTCAAAAACATCCAGTTTAGATAACGGTCGGAGGTTTGTAACTGATTGGGTCGGTTTGAAAGGTGATTGGGTCGGTTTGAAAGGTGATTGGGTCGGTTTACATAGTGATTGGGTCGGTTTAAAAGACGATCGGGTCGGTTTGAAAGGTGATTGGGTCGGTTTAAAAGGTGATCGGGTCGGTTTAAAAGACGATCGGGTCGGTTTAAAAGGTGATCGGGTCGGTTTTAAAGGTGATCGGGTTGGTTTTAAAGGTGATCGGGTCGGTTTAACAAGTGATTGAGTGAGTTTAGTTTTCTACTCAGTTTTAAGATCAATCGGAAGGAGTGCCGGTTTAAGTCGCCGGTTTTTTTCGGATTTCCCCAGGAATCGGATTACTCAATCCTCTAAGTCTGGTCTGGAGAATGTCACATTTCCCTTTTCTTTTAAAAATCTTTTCCAAAATTTCTCTTTTACTATTTTCCAGGCTGTACATCAAATCTACAGACCAGATTTACAAAAATCCGAAAAATCGTAATCCGATTGCCCGAAAAATCCGGCACTGTAAACCGGCGATTTTTTCGATTGATTTGTAAATTACGATTGACTTCTGAACCGACCCGATCATATCTTAAACTGACTAATTGACTTTAAAATTGACCTAGTCGACTTTTGAACTGGCCAACTTTTTCAAACTGACCCAATCGCGTCTTAAACTGACCCAATCGCGTCTTAAACTGACCCAATCGCGTCTTAAACTGACCCAATCGCGTCTTAAACTGACCCAATCGCGTCTTAAACTGACCCAATCGATCTTTAAACTGATCACCTTTTAAACCGACCCGATCACCTTTTAAACCGACCCAATCACCTTTCAAACCGACCCAATCACCTTTCAAACCGACCCGATTGTCTTTTAAACCGACCCGATCACTATGTAAACCGACCCAATCACCTTTCAAACCGACCCAATCAGTTACAAACCTCCGACCGTTATCTAAACTGGATGTTTTTGACACGGATACCGCTCCATAAATACGCGCTATACGCCATAAGTAAATACGATTCGTGTAAATGCTGTAAATACGCACGAAATCTCAAATACTAAACAAAGATGGTATCCGTTGCATGTGCCACATGGTGATAAATACCGAGTTTATGTATTTGCGCTTTTTAGGACGGTGAAGTGACTGAAGCGATTTGGAATAACCCGCAATTCCGCCCCGCAAAATCGAGGACGGTAAAGGTGCTAATTTACCGTCGTCCTCGGCTGGTCAGGACCTAGTCAAATTAGAACCTTACCGTCTCCGTCGCTGAAAAACACACATACATAAACTCGGTAATAACGAGATTGCTCACGAGAATTTTTAACCCGCGCGAGCAAACCCGCACCTGTCAATCATACTTTAGACCCGTCAATCATTTTTTAGCTGCGTTTCTTTTCACTTGTGGTTCGAAAAAAGTGTTTGTAAGATAATAAAAGAAGACGAAAGTCGATTTTATGCATTTTTTTTTAGTTGAAAGTTTTGGAATACTGGATTTTCAAGAGAAGGGAAAGTCACGACTCTTGACTCTTGACTCTTACCCGCTAACCAGCCTGATCCATTTTGAAATATTGTACTTGAGTCAAACTGTACTGTAGTCAAAATTTTTGTTTCTTAAAAAAATAACGGGAATTTTCAAAAATATCAATAAGAGCTCATAAAACCAGAAAAAGTTTGGCCAATGCTGACAAAATAACACACACTTCACCGTACCGTATAGGATTCGAACTCTCAAAAACATCATTCACTTGTATGCAAGTGCGTCGCCTTATCCACTCGGCCACTCAACCTGGTACGTCATGAACAATGATTAATACGGATGACCATAATTTTATTCGCCATGATCTGTATAATTTTATTTACCCTGTCAAGGTATTAACTTCTTAAACAAATGATTTTAGATCGTTTCCAACATGCGGGAGCCGACGAGCCGATCACTCATCGAGATTTTCAGGGGATTTTCATGACTCTTTAGTGGGACTGCAACAAACGGGCTGTCAACCCTGTAGAATTTCCATCTGGGGGGTTAGTAGGCCTTAGTACACTCTCCAATCTTTTTAAAGTCTCAAAAGACTGAGGAGAGGATCTTTTTCTTGCATACAGTACCCATTAGCCAAATTCTGGAGCCGCTCGCTGCGCTGCCGTGCGCAGCTTGTAGGGACAAAAATTACTTTCGCTTTCTAGTAGGGGGAAATTTGTAAAATCGCTCGATTTTTTTAGTCAAAGCACTTGTTGTACATTTTTGGAAAGCTAAGGGGTAGGGGAATCAAAAAAACTTGGGTGCCAATTTTTTTTCGGACACTTTGGTGTGATTTTCGGACAAATACGACGGTCTCAGGCAAAAATCATAGGGTGAAAAATTAATGAAAATTTTAGCTTGAGAAAATGAAAATCTGTTGTATATTTTTGGAAAGCTCTCAAAAAATTAAGATTAGTGATATATTGCGAGTATAGGTGATTTCTTCACCTAACTCGAGATATTGAGCTTCCGATAGCGCAAAAACTGGATAAAACAGCTGTTTCTGGCTGAAAAACACTGAGAAACACTGTTTTTAAGGATCAATATCTCGAGTTAGGTAAATAAATCACCTATACTCGCAATATATCACTAATCTTATTTTTTTGAGAGCTTTCCAAAAATATACAACAGGTCTCTGTTTTCTGAAGCTAAAATTTTCATTAATTTTTCACCCTATGATTTTTGCCTGAGACCGTCGTATTTGTCCGAAAATCACACCAAAGTGTCCGAAAAAAAATTGGCACCCAAGTTATTTAGATTCCCCTACCCCTAAGCTTTCCAAAAATGTATAACAAGTGCTTTGACTAAAAAATTCGAGCAACCTCAAAAAAACGAACAAATTTCCCCCTACTATTCGTTTTTAGGCGGCATTCGCAGATATTTGGTAAGAAAACAGTGAGACTCCCCCTTCTTTTTACCAGCAAAAAATAGGAAAAAGAGATTGGATTTATGTTGGAACTTTTATTGGATTTCAAGAAAAAGCCTCTTCCAAACATGAAACGTTTATAATCACTCATAGTTGGAGGAATTTTCAATTATCCCGGGCTCAGTCTTTGGCCTATAGCCTATGAACTTTTTGTACTGCATATGCCTTATTTGGACTATTACTTTTGTAGAAAAACTTTTTCTGCTCACTTTGGGCCTCAGTTGAGTATGATAGGTAGATTTTGGGTTGGGAAATAGGTAAAAAGTAAAATTATACATAAACATGTTTGAGTGTTTGAGAGTATTTTGACTTGACTTCATGTTATGTTTTTCTTATCTTTACCACCACAAAATTATTCAACAGAATAGAATTTATAAAATATTTTCAAGCATAAAAATATTTGGCTGAAGCAAATTTTGTACAAATTTATATATTTAAATGATAAAGTAAAAACATCTCAACATTTTTTTATTATAATCCTTTGTGACAGTACTTTTTCTGCTGGGAAGTTGGAAGCTTTTCCATCGAACAGATAATCCAAATAAAAAAATTATTTCAGACAGTGCTTTAGGCATCATAACTTTGCCTGAAAATGCAATGACTACAAAGTGGATTTGTACCGTCAAGGGCTTTAACTTGGGACAGTCTGACAAAACATGGGGCATCAATTCGGCAATCATTTCACCGAACCTCTATTAAGTCATTTAATTAACATAGTCGCAAATCATAGAAAACAAACTTGTTGTCAACAGAGATTTAACTGTGAAAAAACAGTTCAGAAAGTCAACCATCCCATGATATGACCACTCGTCCCAAGTTAGAGCCGTTGACGGTATGCCGGATATCCAAAACAATAACAATCCATTATATGATATAAACAATCATGTCAATGTCATGAGAGGTACTTTCAATTTTTTGCGGTACTTCCAAAATTTCAGAATTTTTGGGCACTTTCTTTGGATTCGCTTATCCTTTTCTTGTCCTGGATCCAATCAAAACCTGCACGTAAAATATACCCCAAAATCAGTCACGTTTATAACATTATAACTCGGTCTTTGACGACTGGGAAGATTCAACGACAAACTTTTGAGAGTTAAAGTAAAGTTTATCCCTCAGCGCAGTCACAGTGATGAATCCGATCTGACCGTTAGTGTCTCTTCAGCCATTTTTGAGATGAATAAAATGAATCATGAAATGTTTGTTATCTAAAGGGATGGGTGAAACCATGTTTGAATGAGCCTATATCTTGGATATCTCTCTCCTATCAAAACTGTTCAATGCGATCGAAAAAAACCTTTCTCAGCTGAATTTCATGATAGGGAATGTTTGTGAAGCTATTATAGTCATTGTTTGCACCAATATAAAGTTACTTCTGCAAGTTAGTAGTCTCCATCAACAGCTTTCGAAAGCAGTGAAATTGACGAAACTACTTGAGTTAAGTTTGTATATAAACAAAAAAGCAAGTTTCACACATTCATTATGTTCAAAAAGTATTGTCTTTTATTCCAATGTATGATAGAAGTGTATTCCAATACATTTGATGTTCGTTCCAAGTAGTATTCTTCTTCTTTCTTCCCAAGAATCACCAAATCTACTCAAAAAGCACTGTTTTGCAGTGCTTCCCCTGCTTCCCCAGCCAAAAATGTAAACAAAATGGCTTCCGCCTCGATTTTTGTCCCGACACGCGCATCAACTGCAGCGTAGCGAGCGGCTCCAGAATTTGGCTAATATACAGCAGACAGAATTCACAGAGCGTACACGCGCGGGCGATTAAACACGATCGCGCGGATTATCTGATATTCCGATGGCGTATTGGCGCCCGCCCACGCTAAAGCTCTAAAGGAGCGGACCAATATACCATCGGAGAGATATAGTAGTGGCCCTTTGATGTGCCGACAACAGTCGGGTTCAATGGCTTAATCTTCCCTTGCCCAAGAATATTGTTCGTCCCGACTGCAATAGCATGAAAATGTCTGCTGCGCCGACCGTCAAAAA